>NC_138726.1:54305240-54662740 GCF_965113295.1 Leuciscus leuciscus | reverse complement strand
CTCTGAATTGGGTTTGGGATGTGTCATGGAAGGTCGAAGTTGCAGCGACCCAAAACTCTGCAAAGCTCTGCTGGCGTCACTGCATTAGATCCCAAAGGACGCTTGTCTTCATTTTTGACGTGTAAGAAAACGGATGCCCTTTTACACTGAACTAGAGCCAGGTTTCCGTATGTCGACTTTAACCTCAGCCATTACGAAACAAGCCACAAAATAGTCGGATTAAAAAAAGGTCCAGCAAAGGGCAACTTCCACCCTCCTAAGTGATTCGCTCCCAGATGAGAGCTTCCTGATGTGAATGTGTGCTGACCTTTCCTCAACCTCGCACTCCCGAGAACAAGATCACGACTGTCAGATAAAGAGGAGCGCAAATGTGTCCGTACAGAGGAAGAGTCGGTACAGACAGCGCTTACAGGCAGTTCTTCTGAGTCATTCCGATCATTTATTAGAAGTTCTTCACATCTGCATTTTGGTCAGAGCTATATTATACAACCCAGATTTTAAATATATATATATATACATATACATACATATATATACATATACACATACATATATATATACATATACACACACAATACATATACATATATATATATATATATATATATATATATATATATATATATATATAAATTATAGTTCTGCTTGGGTGAATCTCACATAACATGTTCATGAGGATGAACACGTCCAGATCACATTATTCCTGAAAATATTTTGTTTGATGAAGACCTTTTAAATAAACTTTTTCTAATAATTAAGCACATTTAATAATATCATAATATACATATTTTTTATGGATCTGAACACCTCTGAAACTTAAAAAAATTGTTTTATTAAAATTAACATTTGAATAAGGCATGTAAATTAAAAAAAACATTTATTTTTAATAATATTTTTATTTTTTAATTCGACTGAAAAACAATGCTCGCCTTTAATCTTAAAAATCGTAATGCAAAAAAAAAAAAAAATTCCTCATAATTTTGAGGTGAAATGTGACCCATTCACATCAGATCTTTACTTGTACATGACAATGTTTACCTTTTAAAAACTCATACAACTGAATTTTATTAGATTTTTGTACAGCACACAAATGAAGCCTGGCCAACACTATGGCTCTCATGATTACAGTATATTTAAAGCAATATTTTACCCAAAAACTAGCTTTTCTTTAATCCTCAAACCACCGGGTGATATAAAATGGACTTATAAAGCTCAAATGGAGCAGAAAGTACGTAAACAATCCTTCTTAACATCAGATAATGAAAAAATTACTTTGTTAATGTCCTACTTCAAAGCAAATACTTGTAGTGTGAGGCGTGACTATGTACCGACGGTGAGCAAACTGAAGAATAAACACTGGATTCGGGGGAAAACATTCCTTTAAAATGTGAACACAGAATCCAGACACATCAGTTCATTCATGAGCGAACACAAACATTGGCTTTTGAAGTGATGCGATTAGAAGAAAATCAGCAGGAGCCTCTAGCGCCGCTATGAAGCCGAAGCCCCTTCCACAATCATCCACATACAGACGAGTCAAAAGATTAAGCCTTTAAAAATTAAAGACTTCTGAAGTCCTTTCATGGCTTTTAGACGCCTAAGAAAAAAATGAGCTGCGACTCTCATCATGAATCAACAGACTGATAAGTTCATTCAGAGTTTGTGCGCGTTTGTTCTGATGTGGTCCTACAGATTCAATCTCATGATCATCATTGCAAACGAATCCCTCCCACAAAAAAAAGATGCTGTCCAATGAAAGGGGATCAAACCCTCCCAAACCCCTCCGTCCGATGCTCATTTCCACTGCTTCATCAGTACATCTTCTGTCGGCTCGGCAGAACGGCCTCCTTCAAGAAGGAGAAGATGAGCAGGATTCCCGAGCGCTTGCCCCGCTTGCCTTTAGTGAAGTAGTTCGACACCACGTCATCTGAGAAACACACACACACACACACACACACACACACACACACAGAAAAGCATCAATATATGAGGATAAGTGTGTATAGTAGCACTGTCCAACACATCCAACTACAGGGTAGAAGTGGGCCTAACATTTTAAAATATATTATAAAACAATGATACACACATTTTTGAAGAACATCCCTGAAAAAACTTTAAAAATTGTAACATTTTAGAAAATTAACATTTTAATATATTTTTTGAAGGCATGTAAATTACAAAAGCTACCATACAAGAAGCATATTTTTTATACAAATATTTAATATTATTGTTAATTATTTTTATTTAACTACACTGAAAAACAATGTTCAAAGAAAAATGCACATTTGAATATTTTTCAAAGGCACGTAAATTACAGAAAAACATTGTATTATTTTATTAATTACTTTTAATTAAACTGAAAAACAACGTTCAAGGTAAAATGCAGATTTGAATATTTTTCAAAGGCACGTAAATTACAATGAAGCAATTTTATTTTTTTATAAAACAATTTGTTTCTTATTTTATTCATTACTTTTATTTAATTAAACTGAAAAACAAAAAAGTAAAATGCACATTTGAATATTATTCAGGGCATGTAAATTAAAATGAAGCAGATTTATTTTTAATAAAATATTACATTTGTATTATTCAATTTATTTAAAAAAAAAATACTAGTTACAATCCTACTAAATTCCATTATATAGTGCTCTGTTAAACTCATCTGCTCCGTTTGGTTCAATCAAAAGTCTCTATATTAAATTGAAAAGCTTTTGCTTTGATTCTGAAGAAGCCTCGCACACTTTTGCACATTTTTGACATATTCAGAAATAATGTATTAATCAAATTACTTTTAATGACTGTGAAAAACACCAATAATTGCATACAGATTTCTTCTGTTTTCCCCGTTATATCACAGGGTTAGTAGTGCCTAAGGGTAGTTTCGTGACGTGTCTCTCACCTCCCTGCTGCACAGTGGATGGAAGGACGTTCTCCCCGGCAGAGAGAGACACGAAGAAGGAGAAAGGAATCACCCACAGGCATATCGTGAAGTACGCCAGAACCTGAAAACACAGTCAGTCTCAACTCCATCCTCTAGTTCACCTACACTTACAAATACAGACATCATTTAGTCAGCCTAACGTTATGGTTTAAAGAAATTAATACACAGCATTAAACTAATCAAAGTTGATAGTAAAGACTTATAATGTTACTAAAGGTTTCTATTTCATTTAAATGCTGTGCTTTCTATTCATCAAAAAAAAATCCATAAAAATATGAATGGCGCTTTCGACAAAAATATTAAGCAACACATTGATAATAATCAGAAATGTTTCTTGAGCAGCAAATACATCATATGTGACCCTGGATCACAAAACCAGTCACAAGTCGCACGGGTATATTTGTGGCAATTGCCAAAAATACATTGTATGGGTCAAAATTATCAATTTTTCTTTTATGCCAAAAATCATTAGGATATTAGGTAAATATCATGTTCCATGAAGATATTTAGTAAATTACCTACCGTAACAATATAAAACATTTATTTTTGTGTGTGAATGCATCATACATAAATGCACAACTTTAAAGCCGATTTTATCAATGTTTTGATTTTTTTGCACCCTCAGATTTCAGATTTTACAATAGTTGCATCTCAGCCAAATATTGTCATATCCTAACAAACCGAACATCAATGGAAAGCTTATTTATTCAGCTTTCATGTGATGTGTAAATCTCAATTAAAAATGTACCCATGTGACTGGTTTTGTGGTCCAGGAATGATTTCTGAAGGATCATGTGACACTGAAGACTGGAGTAATGATGCTGAAAATTCAGCTTTGATCACAGAAATAAATTACACCTTAAAAGATATTACAATAGAAAATGGCTAGTTTAAATTGTAATAATATTTAGCAATTTTACTGTATTTTTGATCAAATAAATGCAGAAGAGACTTCTTTCAGAAACAAGTCTTACCAACACTAAACTTTCAAATTTTTTCCACTTTTTCATTTATCACCCTAAATCTAAAAAACTCCTGGGTTTGAGATTACATTGTTTTGGTCAGTAAAAAAAAACAAAAAAACATTTTATATAAGATATATCATACCTCAGAGAAAGGATAGTACTCCTCCGCAAAATACTGGAAGGCCATATAGTGGTTTAAAACGACCAGTGCTGGAAAGGAGAGCAACAATAAGGATGAGAGGAGAACACTTGTAAAACATACAGACTGTGAATGTCTCCATTACGCACCACATGACAGGATAAAGTTTGGCGAGGTCAGCATAATGTATGGAAACGTCTGCAGAAGACCAAAGTAAACCAGGTTTGTGAAGAGACCCACTCCCATCATGAGCGTCGGGAAGCCCTCGAACACGTAGAGCCCGACCAGAACCGCTGTGGAGAACTGAGAGACCAGAGACATGAAGCACAGCCAACGTTACCTCACGCCAGGCTTCGTACAGACACTGTCAGACTCTTCAAGGACTACAATCAGAGATCTTCAGGTGACATCACCAATGCTACATTTTCTATATGTCACAATCATTCATTAACAAACAAGTATTCATTACTTCAATGAGCTCATTGTTTCTGCCTTAAATTATTACATTGTTTAAATTAATACATTTTTAGCTAACTGTGATTTTGTACATGTACATTTCTGAAATACATAAATTCCTCTGATAACAGATCACTGTAAATTGTAATGTGGACTCATGCATTTTCTGTAAAGCCTCTTTAAAACGATGTGTATTGTGAAAAGCGCTATACAAATAAATGTGAATTTAATTTAATTTATCAAAAAATATCTTTATTATCTTTCAAATTCTAAAAAAGGTTAATAGATAAATAAACTGATGAAACAAATGCAAAATGACGGCAGCGTTAATTGTGTGTGAAAAGATTTAACATCAATAAGATTAAGCAATAATTTCACATATATGTCTTTTTTTTAAATTCAAGCACTTTTCATAAATATGGGTGTTTTCAAGTCAAATTCAAGCACCTTGTAAAGATGCAACATGTTGCCGCTTACATCAGCACTATAACCACCAATCCAAACACACTCATGACAACACTGTCTGAACAGTCGGATCAGATTTCAGCTCTCACAAAATGAAAGTGTTGACAAGCCTAAAATCCCAAACTGGATTTGTGTCCTGTTCTCTAGATATGGCTCGAGTTCCTGCGATTTTACTCTATGTGGATGCATCCCTAATAATGCAAGTTTTATATAATGACACAATACTCACCATAATCATATATTTTATAATGCGACTGGTGGCGACTGTGTACTCCTCTATTAACTCCGCCAGGTAATACAGGCCTGCAGCTGTGAGGACAAATAACAAACTGAGAAAAACTACCAATAAACATCTAAACAAACACGTCATTCAGATCTTACAAGTGTGTAAAAGTGCAAGAGCGATCTATCTATCCATCCATCAAGTGTCTTATACATTCAGTGCTAGAGTAAGAGTAAACACAGGTGCATTAATACAGGTACAGGTGTATAAATACAGGTACAGGTGGAACTGCTGCTTTGACATGTTGCCAAGTTCTCAATCCTCATCATGAACACATCTGACTGCCTACGTGGACAGAGACATTTGACTGTTTTTATCTCCAATCATCATCATCATGTGGCACAGAATTGAAATAATAAAATTAGCCATCATATATATATGCAATAGACAATTATATATACACATACATTATATGTATATATATTAAATGACCTGTAATTAAAATAAGTGTCCTGTCAGATGTAACTTTACCCTAACGGGTCTCATATTAATGGGCGGAGCGAATACTAATCAAAACAATCCTGTATTCTGCAACCATACAGTTAGAAATACAAAAACTCAAAAGCTTGAAACACAATGAGCTTATCGATTCTTATATAATATGACTTTAGTCAAAGAGATAGATATGAGGGAGGTTTTGTCTGAGCTCGTCCCACTGTTATTCTATTCTACATCGTTATTTTCCCAAAAGCTTCTATTTAATGAAAATAAACGGATATTTGATTGATAATAAGGCGCGCGAGCTGAGGGATTGCTTTGGTCGCGTCAGCAAAAGGAGGTTAGCGGCTAACAGCAGCAACATAAAACTCACCAATAGCGAGAGTAACGAAACATATCTGTATCACCAGCGACAACCAGCTGAGTAAATAAATAAACCACATCTTTTTAAAAGGGCTGGTCGAATAAATAAGAGACCAGTAGTAAACAATAACGGAGATGTGTGTCTCCGCTGCTAGGCTAACAGCTGAAGTGGTCAAAGTTCCTTCTGCGGCTTCCTTAGGCGGAGCGAGACGCTGAAGTGGGAATCAGATCTCAGACAGCGCCGCTCAGGCTGGAGGCGGTACTGCACCTGTGGATTTATCCGTCACGATAGATTCCAGCTCTAATAATAATAAAAAAAATAAAAATAAAATAAAAAAATAATAAAATAATAAAAATAAATAATAATAATAAAATAATAATTAATAAAATAAAATAAAATAAAATAAAATAAAATAAAATAAAATAAAATAAAATAAAATAAAATAAAATACCTTTGGAGAACCAGGGAGTAGTGAGAGAGATTACTGCCAGTCAGAAGTCATCAAAACCTGAAAAATGACCCAAATGGGAGCATGGAGTTTATGTAGTGATTCTAAAAATATTAATCAAATAAAATATTGGTCTTGATAGTTTCCAGCTCTGCTTAAAATAAAATACAAATATTTTAATACTATTTTAAATTTGGCGACAAAATTAATTTCAAGCATGTTTAGAACAAAATTGCTGGTGTTTCTGATGTCACAAAATACCTTGTAACCAATCAAGTCAACGTGTGATCGTCAACGAGTGGATCTCTGAGCTGAGTGAGTGAGTGGAGGCGGGGCTCATTTGCATATTCATTGAACCGCGTTTACTAAATGAGGCAAGGGTGTCGAGTTACATTCAAGCTATTTTAAGGCATGAAGAATGTTTTTTCAAGGAAAAGACGTTTAAATATGTCATTTTGGTGTTTAAAGACGAGTTTTAAGTGATACAATTATTGACTAGGGGGAGTTTGAGAAAAATAAATTCAGTCATGTGTGTATAGATAGGCAGACAGACAGACAGAGAGAGAGACAGATGCTCAGAGAAGAAGAAAAAAGGGCTTTCCAAGGGCCTCGCACATTTAGAATTCTTTTCACCAGCTCTTTGCTTGTTTTGGTCATGCATATTACATCCACATCTACGCATCTTCTTCTCCTTTCTTCCTCACACAAACACAGATGTACACACACCTAAATCAGACACCTTTCAGATCCTGGGGAAAAACATGAATTCTTTATAGTGTTTGTTAGATGGAAAGCTCTCTTGGGTGAGACGAATCCTTACAGAATGAAATGCCTTTTAAAAGTAAAGGAGCAAAAGTGAGTGAGAGTGGAAAATAATTGTAGACTCCATTTAAAATGCTTTTATCAAAGAAGAGGAGTGTGAAGGTGTTAGGAGAAAAGGATGGCCTTTTTATTGCAGGTGTTTCCAGATGGACGGATAAACTAACCTAAAGGCTTTGACACCGGCAGCATATAGTGAAATATATTCTGATACTCACCTAATATTCGTGTTTTATGGTTTTAATTAAAAAAATAGACATTGTTTATAAGTTAGCCTCTTTGCGTGGTGGTCAAAAATTGTAAAACATTTTTTTTTTTGATGAAATGAATGTATCATATTTTAATTCGATAATGTTTTTTATTTCATATTTTGTATTATATGGGGATTTTATGGTACTAAATTATATTTATGGAATAGTTATGATGCATTTATTACCTGTTAATCACTTTTTGAGCATAGACCTGAAAATAAAATGTCCAACTTGAACTTCATAAATGCTTTAGAGCACAAAATTAAGTTTGCTCTCTTTTTAAAGACGACACTTGGCAAATTATTGCTGAAGTAAAAAAAAATAAATAAAAAAAAAATAGAAAAGGTGAAACTAAAAAAGTTATAGAACTTAAAAAAAATGATGAAAAATGCATAAAAATACTATTTAAATTTCATAATAAATAAATGTTTTACAAAACATGTTTTAAATTGTGAGAAAATCCATTAATCGAAACAAGTTATGTTCCAAATTTGAGGCTGATATATAAAAAAATTAGCTTTCATTAAGGATTTGTTTGGCCGCAGTACCAAACGCTCCCACCAGAGAAAATTCGCTTCCCATTCATTTTTGACTGCGAGGAGCACAAGTGTGACTATTTTTTCCAGGACCATTTAACCTTTTCGAATCATGTCCATGTCCATGTCCATGTTTTTTTTTTTTTTTTTTTTTGTGTGTGTGTGTGTGTGTGTGTGTGTGTGTGTGTGTGTGTGTGTGTGTGTGTGTGTGTGTGTGTGTCCACATAGCAAGTGCCAAAACCAAAACCAAAGCAAAGTTTCGTACCATTCTGATGAAGTAAAAAAAATGGCCGAACATCAACAGAGGGTTAAAATATCATTATCAGAAATATCTTATTTTGCAGCCATGGTAGCTTGAAGTCTTTAAGGTTAGGGGCCGTTTACATGACACAGTTTTCAACTAAAAACAGAAAACTTTTAATGCATTTTGGCCGTTCATTTACACGACAACATCGTTTTGGGGGCCAAAAAACGCAAATGGGTTTCAAAGAGCAAGTTTTTGAATCAGGCACGGATTAACGCACGGGCCTACTGGGCACTTGCCCAGGGCACTGGGCCAGCAGGGGGCCCTGTCAAATTTACTTTGTCTATTCTTTTCAAATAATTATTTTAATTTTAATTTTATTTTCAGTAAAATTGTGTTAAATATTGAGGAATAATGTGATTATTTTGTTTGCAGTTGCAAAGTATTAACTAGTAAATAAATCAAATAAATCATTTTAATGTATTGCTGCGCTGTTGAGAGGGACATCTAGAGGCGAGTGAAAAGCATTACGTAATATAAAAGTCACGCGTAGAAGACGGTTACTCAAAAACCAAAACAAAAATGAGTTTAAAACCACAACCAAGTGGATCAATAAAAAGAAAGCACTAAAAGGACAAAGAAGCAAGAGAAGCTCAATTACTACAAAAGCTACCAACAATCTCCATCTTTTTAAAAAATAAATAAATATTTTTTCTAGTCGACTAGTCATTCATTTAAGCAATTAGACGACTAATCTCACGTTAATATTAATTTCTGCTTAAATACTGAGTGCATGGAGGCATATAGCCTATTCCGCGCTCAAGCGCATGTATTAATCTTGCCGCAAAAGCACCGGCAAAAGCAGGCTAATGATAATATGTCTAAAAAAAATTAGACAAAATTAAAAAAACCTAGACATTTTTATTGTTTATTGTTTAATAAAATATATATATATATTTCTAAATCAGTGTCGGCTGCAAACATATCTATATCTCCGCTGTAAAGTGGATGCGCCTTTAGAGAGAAATGCACCTTTCATATCATATCAGCCTAATCAGCCGGTATTTGCTTTCGATTTTAATTTTTTCGTTTAAAAGTGGACATTTCAAGCTTTATATAGAAATTTTCATCATGTCTGTGATGCTATACACTGTTTCAGTTCATTTTTTAGACGCGATCCAGTTCACGCCACGGAGACCATGAAAGCGCGCCCTGTTTGTTTTATTTTATTTTACAAAAGCACAACGTTTTCTTGTTATTGTGAGTTTACAAAAATAAAAGTAGCTACTTGCGACTGATGCATTATTCTTTTCTGTATATGACCAGAAAAGATTGAGTAGGCTATTTCAAGTTGTTTCCACTGTTGATAGGAAAATGCAAGTGTTCGCGCCGACGCCTGCCATGCAGTGCGCGCTGCACACTCCACACAAACACTTTGGATATATATTTATCTAGCTTAAAGTTAGAGCGAGCTGCCATGCCAGACGGATAAGTACTTTTCATGTAATCAAATCATGCATTTTCTACCTACCGCGAGTAAGCGCTGCACCAGTTTGAAAAAGGTAAAAGCATAACGAGCGTAACGAGAGAGGAGCCCCACTAAGGGGGATGCAGAGATGTTGCTGCGTCTTTATATTAACATTTCTGATTGTTTAAATGATCAGCCCTCGGGGGCCCCCTTAAAATGCCTGGCTTGCCTGCCCTATTGCAGCGCCTGTGCATACAGGTGCAACACTGTTGTCCAAAAAATTGGTGAAGGGGGCCTTTGAGACATCCGTGCCCAGGGCACATCATCACCATAATCCGTCCCTGTTTTGAATACGATACAGTGATCGTCTCAGTGTAAACTACAAAAACATGAATTTGTGAAACAGTGACGTCATGCGCATGTGTATTACGTGTTCAGTCTATAGGCACGTAGTGTTTCTTTACAAAGTGACATCGCCACCTACTGGCCTGGAAGCAGAATACAGTGTTTCAGTCGTTTTCGCAGATCCGTGTGAACGGGATAGTTTTGACAACGAAATGTTTGTTTTTAGTACATCATTGTCGTGTAACGTACCCTGAGTAAACTGTATATCATCTTCACACACTTTTGCATAAGTATCTGCCCCCATGGTTTGCTAGAAGAGTTTAAGACGTTGCTTTTGATGTAAGGGTTTGTAACTTTCTACTCAATTTTCTACTCAAATCGAGCATTCATACTCAAAAACACTGATTGTTACAGTTATTGTGTACCAAGTATTGAGATCTCTGTATCCTTACCTTTGTTTTACAAAGTGTAAGATGAAATATACTGTGTCGATTACTTAAATGTTTCAAAGTAAAGCATATACTTTAACAACTTTGTTTAGTGCTACATTGTTTGAGTAAAATCTACAAACACAGAGTGAGTAAAATGTACATGAAACAGAGTCATGCAAAGTAAACTTCAAAATGAGAAAGTAGAAATTCCTCAACAGTGGCCATTTAAATGGACTTATTCTCTTTGTTAATTAAAAAAAGTTTTTACTTAATTCCATACATGTGAAATTCACTTTAAAAAGAATGAGTGCGAAAACTTGCAAAAGAAAGATTAAGTACATTTTTCTTATTGTTTTTTCAGTGCTGACTGCATTATATCCTTTAAATGAGATTCTTTGCTATTTTTTCAACATTGCTGTGCATCTGAGCAACAAATCCACCAAGAATGATGACAATTACACCAGAGAAGGATGCAATATAGTTTTATGAATATAAAACAATGCCATGTTAAAGTAATTTTAAATTTCAATGCTTGGAAAATGTCAGTGTCTGATCTGTAATTCACTACAATAAAAGAATCGTTTAAAGGTCCAAATACTTGTGCAAGTCAAGTATTCAAGAGAGTCAAGTCTTTTAATGGAAGAATTCATGCCTCAAAAGAACAAATGTCCAACACAACAGCAAACACGGACCGAGGGCAAAGAAAAGACAGACTGAGTATGTGCAGAATGTTTTTTATTTCTTTCATAATTGCTTTTTGAATGCAGGGGGCCTTGGGTTTTTTTCATTGTGGCTTTCGCACCACAGTTAACAGGGTTAGCGCTTTATTCAGCCTTGTGACATTTACTCGAAACAAAATCCAAGAGGCATCTGGCAGAAGGAAATAGGTGTTGAAGTAATACTTAGTTCAACATCGTGCTTCTCAAAAAGTGCAGAAGGTCAGACTAAAAGACCCCTCAAACAAAGCTCACTTTTCTTCCCATATGACGGACTCGGAGGCCTTTATGCGAGAGACTCTCTTCTCTCGGTTCTGCTGAAGTCTGCGGAGGACAGGAGCGCTTCCACTCTCCCCTGCCCAGGGCGAGGAGATCGAGATGGAGACCGGCACGCCAGCACTGGGGGAATCTGAGGGAACGGTGACCTTACGTGTTATAATGCAGCTCACACAAACATTCACAACCGATCAATAAATGAGGAGGCAGCTTTTAAGCACCGCTGTGAAGGATATCTCGCTTCGAAAGTGCAACCAATTAGGCCAATAAATCTGATTCTAAAATATAAAAAACCTGCCAAAGTTTCCTTTTAAACAAACATAAATAATGTTTTATCCCAAGATAATGTGTAAAAAAAAAAGATCTGAAAATTCTAAGATAACAGAAGCAAAATAGAAAGTATTACGGTATATTTTTCAGTTGTTTTAAGCATAGACCTTAATATTTTATTTCTTATTTATTTTAAGACATTTCTGAAAATGTTTGAGGATAATGAACACTTTATGTAGAATTTTTTTTTCTATTATTTATATAGTTGTTTGTAGGTTGGTTGGTCAGGGTTTTTTTTTTTTTTTTAAAGAAATATAATTCTTTAAAAATAAAATTTCTTAAATATGATAATTCTTAAAAAGTACTTTATCAGTTCTGTTCTCTTTAATTAATTTCCTAAAGGAAATTATGCATTTGGCAGACATTTTTATCTAAAGTGATGTACATTGCATTGAAGGAACACATGTGATCAAATTATATAAAATAATCTGCAAATAAATTCAGCATTTACTGCTTTAGTTTACTGTGTTTGCTGATTATTTCAATAATAAGGTTTAGGATTGACCAGGCTTGTGTAACCTGAAAGTTTTTCGGGAATGTGAGGGAGTAAAAGGAAGAGATGGTACCTTTGGGTTTAGATGGAGGAGGTGTGTTAGGCTTAGGGTTAGGGTTAGGTGAGGTCCCTTGCTCGTCCCCCATGGCCCGCCTCCTCCTCTGGAGCACCATCTGAAGCTCCGCCTCCCCAACATTACGGCTGAAGCGTTTTTTCGATTCCACCTTTCGGGGGCCAGGTCTTCTCATGGAAACCTGAGTTACATTAAGGTTACATTAATATAATAAGCCACGAGAGGTGATGACAGTGATTTTACGATGGTTATCGAGCCCCAAAATTTCCTTACTTATGGTAAAATCACCAACAGAAACAGTACTATAATTAAACATACCAATGTTTAATAAACCACAGCATAGTTTATTAGCTTGTGATGTTTGCTGCAAGTACAGCTCAAAAGTTTGGGATCAGTACGATTTTCTTTTAAGGAAAAAAATACAGCAGGAATAGATTAAAAGTGACAGTAAAGACATTTATGATGTTCCAAGAGATTTTTATTTCAAGTAAATTCTGTTCTTTTGAACTCTCTATTCCTGAAGAAAGTGCATCACAGATTCCACAAAAATATTGAGCAGCACAACTTTGATAATAATAATCATAAATGTTTCTTGAGCAGCAAATCATCATATGAGAATGATTTCTGAAGGATCATGTGACACTGAAGACTGGAGGAATGATGCTGAAAATACAGCTTTGATCACAGGAATAAATTACATGTTAAAAGTATATTAAAATAGAAAACACCTATTTTAATTCGCAATAATATTTCAAAATTTTTGACTATATTTTTGATCAACTAAATGAGCATAAAGTCTTCCTTTAAAAAAAGAAAAAAAGAAAAATCTTACTGATCATGAAATTTTTAACCGGTGGGTCAAATGTGTGTATGTGCACTTTTTAAGTATTAGTCAATTTAATCCCAGATATTATTTCCTTATCTGAAAGTATATGAACTATGTATAACCACTTAAGTATATTTCATTGTTGAAAAGTTACAGAGATCTTATTTTACCAGCATCCCCTGTAACTCCAGCACAGCTGATTTCCGGTTCTCAGACCTCTGCTCCTGTTACACAAATTCACAAGCAATATAGCAAGTGATTAGGCATGTCACCAAATGCACATAGTCTGACAGACAGACAGAGAAACTAGGAAACCTCTTCATAACTCTAAAATGTAATAGTAATCACCCAATAGTACATTGCAAGACGACCTGAAAGAACATGATAATGTGCAACTGTAAATAAAACAATCTGAAATAGTGTATCACTCACCTTCCATGCATTTTCATCATCTGGTACAGCCTAAAAAGTCCAAATGACCAAATGTCAAATATTTCATATCAAGCACAGTATGTAAGGTACGTCTATGGCTCAGATCATGTTATGCACACGCTCATATGGTTTCATATCCTTCACACGTTTGATTATTGTCATACAGATGGCGCCTCTCTCACTCCTAAGCACAGTTCATGTTCAGCCAAACATGTTATAATACAACTGTGACAGACCCACCTGTGGCGGCCTGAGAATAGGTTTAAGAGTGATGCCTTTCTTGATTCTTTCCATCATTTCATCCACAGCTCTGGACTTCATGTCCTCCATAACTGCGGGTTCTGTGAGAAAATCAACACAGTATTCATTGAGGATGGAGGGGCAGCTTTTACTTTCCTTGATTTAACTTCAACTTCTATTGTTTCTCCCTGTCTGCCATGTTGATTTTGCATCTTTCTATCTGGAATTACACATAGTCGAGCGTAAGGTATGATTGTCTTACTCTCAGTTTGAGTGGTGTTTTCTCCACCCTTTTTTCTGTTCCTCAACGCCTTCAATGGGCTAAATATACAAATGATTTGCCATTAATAACATTTTGAATCTTTATGCTGTAATGTATTTTTATGTTGGGAATATTGAAAGGTGTTGAAGACTCACTCAGTGACAGATGAAGATGGAGGAGGAGGAGGAGGAGGAGGTGGTGGAGGTGGAGGAGGAGGTGGTGGACCAGCTGTATTTTCATTCGCCTCTTTCGATTGGTCAGATTGGATTGAAGGAAGTTGCTCCATTTCTCTCAGTTTATCCTGGAGCATCTTGACTAAAGTAAAAAAATTAGACATTCCGATTAAAACATCATGGCCTGGTTTCACAGACAGGGCTTAGATTAAGCCAGGACTAATCCTTCGTTCAATTAAGGTATTTAAGTAGATTTTATAAACGTGCCTTAGTAAAAAAAAAACAAAGTAAATATACTATAGTGCTATAAAATTATTGTGAAATTATTTGGTAAGAACATGATGAGAAATGTTTGAGTTTATATGGAAACTTTGGTTGCTTTAAAATCAGGTTTTTAATGTTGTTTATATGTCTATGTGGAGTTTTTAATATGAATTTACACATGGTTTGTCTTAAAGCATCAGTCGACAGCATTGCTGAGTATTTTCTCTTTAAAACTGCAGTGAACCAAAGACAAAAGGTCTCAAAAGGTCTCAAAGTCTCAAAAACACGGTTTGAAATCGCTGGTGTTTCTGACGTCACAAACTACCTTGTAACCAATCAGATCAACGTGTGATCGTCAACGAGTGGATCTCTGAGCTGTATGAGTGAGTGGAGGCGGGGCTCATTTGCATATTCATAGAACCACGTATACTAAATGAGGCAATGGTGTCGAGTTACATTCAAGCTATGTTTAGGCATGACGGAAAAAAAATTCAAGGAAAAAACTTTTAAATATGTCATTTTGGTGATCAAAGATGAGGTTTAAGGGATAAAATGATTGACTACAGGGGGATTTTCATATCTTTGCCAATTTGAGTTCGAGACATTGTTGAGATCTCTTCTGAAACAGGAGAGAGACAGATGAGAGATTACAGGGACCTTTTCTTAGAAGAACAATCTGAGTAAGTCTTCAAATGCCCTCATTTTCAACTCACTGCTGTCTTGGTGAAATAGTATCTCATGTGTGTTTTGTCTTTCCTTTGGGGATCATTTCATGAAACAGAAGGTACTTTTTCAGCATTATAATGTAGATGACTTTTCAGACTAGACCTACTTTCCTTCTGAAGTGCCGTGACAGATTGCTGTGAGTCTCTCAGCTGAGCCTCAGCCTCGCTCCTCTCTTTCTCGCTGATCTCCAGCTTGGTTTTTACTGCAGTCAGATCTGTCAGAGCGTTGAGATCCTCGCCTGCTGTCTGTGAGATCTACATCGTGTCAAATTGGGGGAAAAAACACCATTAAAGCCCATACAAATATCGCATTGGTTTGACACTGGTTAATTTTTTACACATTAAATGACACACTTTAATATTTACACATAATAAAACATTTTAGACGTAATTATTATAGTAATTATTTAAGTATAAACTATGGTATAATAAGTACAAATATGCAATAATTGTTATGTTGTTGTTTTTTTGCACAGCTGTAATTTTTTTGCACATGATGTAAAGAACAGGGGATTGTTTAACATGATGAGCTGGATTGAAACGTTTGTCATCCATATAATCATCACGACTCCATGTTTCCGACACAAAACCCTGAAGCGTTGTCATGCGCAGATACACTGACACACTCACCTGGCTTTGGTAACAGAGTCGAATCTCTTCCAGAGCTTTGCTGATGTCAGTCACTTGACTCAGAGCCTGTTGTAGTTGTTTCTCAGTCTCCGCATTCTGAATCTGTCTCTGGATTTCCTTCTGTTTCACCAGCATCTGTAGACCATGATGTTCAATCACTCCATCAATCACCCCATCAACTGATCAATGTCAACACGCCCTCTCTACACAATTCACTATACTATCAAACAATCTATCTATCTATCTATCTATCTATCTATCTATCTATCTATCTATCTATCTATCTATCTATCTATCTATCTATCTATCTATCTATCTATCATCTATACTGTCTGTCTGTCTGTCTATCTATCTATCTATCTATCTATCTATCTATCTATCTATCTATCTATCTATCTATCTATCTATCTATCTATCTATCTATCTATCTATCTATCCATCTATCCATCTATCCATCCATCCATCCATCCATCATCCACTACGCCAAACTTCAAATCTCTTTGGACTTTTACCCTCATTTTTAGAAATGCCAACATTCAATGTTCCTTTTTACAACCTTCCCTGTATTTTCTTTTAATTGTTGAGCTCAGTGGGCATGTTAATTATTCACGCAGTGAATTATCTGAAAGACTTTCATTCAACAGAACAAAACATCAATACAATCAGTTCACACAGCAATGAAATTTGGTTTGGGAAACCAAAAACGAAATCATCCATTATCTCCCTGAAATGTTAGATAACAAACAGCGTGCTTATGTTGAAAAGCAGAAACGGCGAGCAGGAAAGGGAAGTGAAAGCTTGTCATGCGGCGGACTGTTGGGACTCTCACTTCTCACCTCCATTCACTGCTCTATCGTTCAGCTCGCAAGAAACGCGGACCTAAAGCACCAGCCGCGACCCCTGCGGAGGCACGATTAGAGGGAAATACATGTGCTTTACAAGTAAACGGAGAGTCTCTTTGTGCGATGACGGCCTGTTTTTTCTCCCTTTCGTATTAGTCCGTCATTAGACCCTCAGTGACTAGAAAAAAACACTGAACAAAAAGAAGATGAATGTGTTTTCAAAACAGATGGAAAACAGAAAAATGGAAGGGGTGGCGATAAAGAATGTCATTCAAGCTGTGTGGTGTGTGGCCACACATTCAGAATGAGTTTGAGTGGTGCGCGAACCGTCGGGGTCCCTTTCACAGGTGAAGGCCCCCTGTTGGGACCCCCATTATGTCTATGTCTGCAAATGGGGAACAATATACACAAAGCCGACAAAAGAGATGGCAGATAGGAAGTGTCAAGCAAGGACAGGGGTTTAAAGAGCGGGCGATTTTCAAACTGCCATCTCGATGGGTGCTAATTACCGCAGGAAGAGACGACGGATGCAAAGACAGATGCCACTTTTATGCAGAGATGCTCATTTAGACTGAATGAATGCTAAACCGACTGGTATTAACAGAGCCAGCGGGACTGGCATGGTCAATGAGTGAGTGCTTGTCTGTGTTATCTCAATCCAGTGTTTTCTCTTCTTTGTTTCGTGTTTGTTTCATTAATGCAGGTCCATAGTTGCAAGTGTGAATTGACCCGATCCAGCCCAAAACTCCCATGGCCCTTGTACACACTCGACTAAATCGGAAGACACTGCACTTCCTCCCATCTATTGTCTATTGATTCAGATGTTGCCGTGTTGTCTTAGGCCTCTGAGCGAGAAGTGTGTTTTTCTGTCCTGTCTGGAAAACAGATATTCGGTAAACTTAAATTGTTTAGCTATGTTAAATTAACATATCTTGTCAGTGCCTGCTATGTCCCTTTCACCTTTTTTTTAATACATTTTATATAAATGTTATTTTCTACTTAATTTCTTACGCATCTGCTACGATGAGCTATTTTGTGATTATTTTGAAGTCCTTTTATGTAAAGCACTTTATATTAGGCCTATCGCCTATGAAATGTGCTATGTAGCTACTGTGAATAAACTTTGCCTCTAAAAACATGAATAAAGTCCTCGTTAACAGCTTCATTAAGGTGTGATCACATTTACTGCTGTGTGGTGAAATTTCACAGTGAAATCCTGTCTTAGGCTTTATGTCGAACGTCACATGAACAAAGAGGAAAACAGGTCTTGTTGCGTCCGATTGTCGGAGAAAGTGTTAACAGCATATGGACGGCGATATCTATGGACTTTTAAGGTAATCAGCTAACCTAGCTAGTTAGTTTTTATTGTTGTCATTTTATTTAATTTTGTAGCTAAATGTTAGAAAACTTTTAGATATCAATGTGCATGTGACGGACTTTGGTTATGCTCATATGTGGTTGCTACTTTGAAAGCATCTTGAGTAAAACCGCTCTATATTTAATGAAGCACATACAAAAGACCTGGACTGGAAGCCATGCAACCCATTTTACAGAATAAGGAAGTTTGTTGCGCATAACCCACATACTAGAATAGGAATCAGTGCGATCAAAAGTTTTGGTTAAGAGTGAAATTTCGCTCATGTTTAAGTGAAATCATCGCATTCACCAGCAGAAATCTGCTTGGTATAAGTGACTTGACATATGCACATTGCTACCCTATTGACATTAGACAATTGGCCCTTTTCACAATTCCAGGTTTCTCAGAAGCAGAAGTCGTCATAGTTGGGTAAACTTCTATAGTGGTCAATGAGAGACCAGCTACTTTAAATATATATAATTTTTTGTCTTCCCATTTGCTCAAATAGCAAAAGAAAAACTCCACAATAGTGTTTTCACAACTTTCAAAAAGAGGGGAAAATATAGAGAGAGATTGATAACAGTAAGAAGAGAGAAAGATGTCAACTTTACCGTCACTCCCACAGCCGCTGTATTTGAAACACCCTCAGTGAGGTAACTATTTTATTTATTTTTTTACTTTGATGCAAAGGTAATAAAATACAAAGTAGCCTATTGCTAGTGTTATAAATGTACACACATTTAAAAAATACAATTTACATATAAAAAGCTTTGCAGGAATTACAATGCGACCGTTAAAACGCGTCATCGTCTGTGATAAAGGTCCATGGAACTTTCCCCGCGAAATCTCGATTTCGAATGTGACTGTACCTTTAAATTGTTATTTTTAAATGCGGGTAACCTTTATTATGTCATGCCGTTATTTTTTAGCAACAATAAACGTTAACGCACCGCTTCCTGTAAGTCGCGTGAGAGTCATTTCTACAAGCTCGAGCCAAGGTTTTCTTCTTTTCTGCTGCAATACTAGGCTCTAACGGAAGATAATGTGATTTCCGCGATGTAACAACAGTCAAAAAATTATGAGGCGGTAATCGGGAGTGTGACATTTGAATTATTACAAGCATTATCGTGATCTTTATTTACATAAGGAAGCTTCAGGGGATCTTGTTTACATCGAAGTGGAATTTAATCTACACGGAACTGAACCCAAAGTATAAACCACACAAGTCAACTGACATCTATAGATTTACTGACTAGAAAGTGCTGTTTTTGTGCCTGTCACTGTGTGTGGAACTGACAGATGTAAGTAGCCTAATTCTCTCCATTATCGTTTGTTGCTTCATAAAACCCTATAATGTAAAATATTGTGTTTTAAGTGCATTTACAATGAATTATCTGCTGGGTTCACTCGCACCACAGTGTGTTTGCAAAGCGTTGGTTACACCTGGTAAAAAGATCGAGTGGATTACAAGTGGACGATGCTTTTGCTGATGGCTTTTTTGTTGTTAAATGACATTTCAGTCCCTCACAGCCTCGTTTTCAATTAAGTCAAAGATTAAATAGCTATGCATGGCTCAAACTCTTTGACAGCAGACCTGGTATGTCAGAGCATCCTAAACTTGTTCAACCCGTTTTATTTGACGCTTTGTTAAAATAACTTTTCCAGACAATGTTACAGCTTCTTAAGAGAGCAAATTGCTATAGCTGATTTGCTGGCATTTTGGCAACATGGCCTCTAATCAAATGTTAAAGGGGTGGTTGATTATGATTTCACTTTTCTAACTTTAGTTAGTGTGTAATGTTGCTGTTTGAGCATAAACAACATCTGCAAAGTTACAACGCTCAAAGTTCAAAGCAAAGGGAGATATTTGCTTTTAGAGAAATTGCTTTTTAAGGACTACAACAAACGGCTGGTGTCAGGAGCAGCAGCTCATTTGTATTTAAGGGAACAGACACAAAAACGTGCGTTTTTGCTCACCCTCAAAAAGTGACAACTTTAACATGCTATATAAAAATATCTGTGGGGTATTTTGAGCTAAAACTTCACATACACACTCTGGGGACATCAGAGACTTATTTTACATCTTGTGAAAAGGGCATTATACCACCCCTTAAAAAGCCCCCCTGTAGTCAATCATTTAGGATTGGTTACAAGATTGTTTGTGACGTCAGAAACACCAGCGATTTCAAACTATGTTTTTGAGACTGTCTTTGGTTCACTGCAGTTTTAAGGAGAAAATACTCAGCAATGGTGTTGACATTAACTTGCACATGGTTTGGCTTAAAAAGCATATTAAAAACACCACACAGACATGATTAAAAGCCTTATTTTCACCACTGGGGGACTTTAAATTAAAAGCAGTGTGTGAGAGTGAATGACTGGGCAATGAGGCAGCTTTCTTGGTGTCTATGTTGTGCTATCTGTCTAACTTCAGTCATCCTTGTTCTTTGAAGTTTGGTCAAATTAGATTATTTCAGATTTCTCCATGCAGTTCAAAGAGTACCTGGTGTGCAAAAACTTCAGCATGCTGCCTGAGTCCTTGCTCCATTTCGAGCTTCTGAGAAATCTCTGAAAACTCTTCTGTAACCAGCTGGGACACTGAGGACCGAGAAACTACAGTCAGTCTTTCGTTCTGTACGCGCTCATCAATGGGAAAATATATTCATATTCCTCACCTCTCTTCATCTTATTCACAGTTCTGCTCTGCTTACTGAACTTCCTCAGAAGAGCCTCTTTCTCCCCGACCTCCATCAGCAACTTAAGAGTAGAAAAAGAGTTTGAAGTTTAATGAAATTCAAAGTCTTAGGATTTCAGGTCACATTTAATGAAAGTAGGGCTCTGACAAGACCAAAAACAACAACAACAAAACAGCGTTAACATTGATTTTTGATGCAAATTGTTAATTTTGTCAAAATGCTCTGATGTGAACATCTGTATATGAACATGCAATTGCAGTCATAAAATGACATACACCTTGCAGAATCTACAAAATAAGAGGGATCATAAAAATGGCTATCACAAAACAAAACAAAAAAGAAAAAATATTTATATTTATCCGGGTAACAAAACGAACATAAACTTTTTAACAGGGTAATTTTTATAAATTCGTCTGACGGCTATTATTTTGTCTTGTGGACTACATATAACACCTCTTATCTGAAATGGCATATTAAGGGTAGTACTACATTTAAAAAAAACTTCAAGCAATTTTTTATTAAATTATGATTTTGTTAAATTATTAACATTTTGTAGATTTCGCAAAGTGTATGTAAATTTATGATCACAACTGTTTGCATGTCTAACATGACCATATTTTATCTGTCTTTTCACGTGATTGTGAAATCACCATTATACCTTTTCCTTCAAATCTTCCTTCTCTTTCTTAAGAAGCTCCACCTGTTCACTGAGCTGAAATTTCTCCCCAAGTAACCGGTCAACAGATGACTGTAGTTCTGTAATTACAAACAGATTGGACAAGACTTATGGGAATGCATTTTTTAACCACTTTCGAGGCTGGTGTTATTTAGAAGCGAGGCTACGGTCCCACCTCTGATTTGGTTCTGACTCATGAGAAGTGGATCTTCCTGTTCCTCAGGGACCGGCTCAGAGCTGGAATCAGCCTCAATGTCCAGGTTCAGGATGGAAAGGTTCAGTTCTGGCTTTTCTTGAATCAGGGGAAGGATAGCTTGACTTTGCCTCTTCAGTGCCTTGAAATCTTTTGTCACCTGTGGGTTCAAAAGTCCCAAAGATTGAGAAAGGTGTTTTTTTTATTATTATTTTTTTTATGTTAAGCCTCAAAATGAGGTTTGTTGCAGGCGCATGTGAACAATATCCTACAAATAATATTTTAAGTCCCCCTGTGGTGAAGCTTTTAATGTTGTTTGTCTATGTGGTGTTTTTAATATGCTTTAAGACAAACCATGTGTAAATTCATAAGTCGACACCATTGCTGAGTATTTTCTCCTTAAAACTGCAGTGAACCAAAGACAGTCTCAAAAACACGCTTTGAAATCGTTGGTGTTTCTGACGTCACAAACTACCTTGTAACCAATCAGATCAACATGTGATCATCAATAAATGGATCTCTGAGCTGAGTGAGTGAGTGGAGGCGGGGCTCATCTGCATATTCATAGAACTGTGAATACTAAATGAGGCAAGGGTGTAGAGTTACATTCAAGATATTTTGCATGAATTTTTTACAAGGAAAAAACGTTTAAATAATGTCATTTCGGTGATCAAAGATGAGTTTTAAGGGATACAATTATTGACTACAGGGGGACTTTAAAGGTCAATTATCTGTCCTTGAGTTTCACTCAGTTTCACTCTTAAAAATAAAGGTTCCAAAAGGGTGTTTTTGCAGTGATGCCATTGAAGAGTCATTTCAGTGATCAGCTCTTAAAAGAACCAGTTTTTCTTAATGTGAAGAACATTCTAAAGAACCTTTAGTGGAATGGAAAGATTCTATGGATGTTAAAGGTTCTTCATAGAGCCATCAGTGCCAATAAAGAACCGTTATTTTTTTTGAGTGTGGGATAAATGACTCAGTTTGGAGAACATAATAAAGCTTGTAACCGATATGGGGGATGTGAAAATTCTCAACAGAACAAATACAAGCTGTTAGACTTCCAGGAAAAGGGAAGTGTCTCTATACCTTCAGCGCCAAGGCCTCTGCGGTCTCCCTGCAGGACCGCTCGATCTGAAACTGCATCTCTAAAACATCCAGCTCCTTGAGCAGCTGAGAGGAGGCTGAAATTTGAATAAATCAAATTAGCACGTTTTCAGTGACACCACAAGCAGTTTATGTTGCATTCTGTCGAGTTATGTTATGCGAGTTATGTCAAGGTTTATCCATACAGTAAATGTTTTTCTCGCTGTAGATGAGTTGATGTATGAGGATATTGCAGTGCTAAAAGACTCTCACCCTCCTCCATCCTTGACAGCTTTTCATTCGCCTCATCTCGCTCTTTCTCCAGAATCTCGCACTGTATAGCAGATTACACAATGATAGTCATTTTGAAAAAAATTGCACAATTTTATTACAAATAATATGGGTGAATCGGTTAAGCAATGACTCTGTTTGCAGTGAATCATTGGCTATGTTCAAACACATTGGATTTGTGACTCTCTCCCACAATTGCAATTTTATTTCTCATATTTGTGATGTTATTTAGGCGTTGCTTGTAGTTGCAAACAAGAAGGGGCCTGATTTTATCCGCCTCAATATTGCTCTTACTATGTCTATAATTACAGTAAGAATATTGTAGCGTGCAAATGTTCTGGGACAGCAAATGAGCTGCTACTTTTGCCAAAATGTGCGGCATAAAATGGAGCATTCTGCAGTATATCGTATCCCACAATGCAATCTGCTCGGCCAGGACACCGCTAGCTCAATTAAGCATGCGAACTGCTGTTGCATGCTGTTGTAAAAAGTCATATATAGTGCATACTGTGCCATAAGTAGTGCTATCGTATGCATTCTGAACAAAGCCAGCTTTACTTAATCAGAGATTACCTCAATGTCTCGTTCATCTTCTGAAGACATGGAGTTCTCCTCCTCAGACTCTAGAAGACCACAGAGGAAGTTTTCAGATTATTCATGCATTTCATGTATAATTAAAAGGCAGCCATATTAATCTAAAAAAAAAAACAGTATTCTGAATGCTTCTTTACTGAAGTCGTGTGCTGTATATGTGATGTTATTATCAGGGATATCTGTAAAATTAGATATTAGTCAAATATTAGTCAAATGTTTTATTTCCTACATTGCTCTTCCATGTTCATTGGACTGACGGCCACTTTTATCCGTTACTGTTAATATATTTCATTACCCAGCTTATCCAGTAGAATAAAATACAATTTTTTATAGTTTAGAATGAAAATTTCAAAAGGAGAAAAAGTGTATCCAACCTGAAATCCTTTCGTCCGGTTCGAGATTCCACATGATTTCTCGAGCTTCTTGTTAGCGTCTGTTCTTCTAAATCCCTCTCGGTTTCTGCGTCTGTCGCTCTCGGTATGACAGTGTAGGAAGAACTGAAACTAAGGTGCCGCTCTGCTTTTTATTTCTTCCTATTTTGTTACGTAAATTCATACAAAAGTCCATTCTGCTTTGCCCTTTATGGTTAGCCGAGTCAACAGTGGCTATTTAGAAATGATTTGATAAAGCAACATTCATCACGCTTGTCCCTTGTGAAAGCAGCCTTGGTTTAGTGACACAGCATTGTCTTGAACAAATGCAAAACATGTTTATGCACTTATAAGATTATTTAAGGTCACGATGTGTGTTTTCTAATCTTGGCTTTTTGCATCAGGCTTTAGCTGTTGAGCTTTTGCACTCATAATGGTTGGATTTTACAGTGTAGAATTGAGTTTGTTGAAGTTGCTAAACTGCTGATTCTCAGTTGCAATGCAAAAAGCGATCATAATTAATGTCCAAATAAATGCCATGCTTTCTCATGCATAACCAAAGAACATATTTCTCTGGTGTCTTGAGAGCTATTGATAGTTTCATGGTGGATCCACATCAACGTCCCAAAAGCATGTTTAGTTTTAAGAGAGCTGGCCTTTCTAAAGTAATAGATTGTTGTGTAAAGTCCATTTACACACAGGATCTTGGAGGGTCGTCTGTCATTGTGTCAGACTACAGTCATGAGAGCCAAAATCATTTGTTTAGGTTGCTAAGATTAGTCCTGTTCAATCTCCAGATGAATATTTAGCTGCACATAACCCTGAAGATTTAAGAAATGTCCAGAATTCGATGTTTCCCTTAATGCCTGGTTCAGATTACACGATTTTAGCCCGATTTTGGCACGATCCGTTTGACGTAGGGTGTCGTGGGGATTCGGACAACGGGCGTCGGGACGCAAGATTCGATCGTTTCATCTCGTATAGTGTGTCATAGTGGGGCGACAACCTACGTCGCGTCTGCGATGCTTCACGACATCACGACAGAAAGACTAGCATGTTTAATTTTGTAACGGTCCTCCACGACGACGGCGCGCGAGTGAGTGAGGGAGAGTGAGTGAGAGTGTGTGTTCGCGAGTGAGTGAGTGAGCGAGTGTGTGTGACTGTGTGTGTTCGCGAGAGTGAGTGTGTGAGTGAGAGAGCATGTGTGTGTGTGTGTGTGTGTGTGTGTGTGAGTGCGTGTATGTGAGTGAGTGTGTATGTGAGAGAGAAAGTGAGTGCGTGTGTGAGTGCGTGTAGGCTATGTGAGTGAGCGTGTGTATATGTGCGAGTGAATGTGAGACAGCTCGCGATGACTGGTCGGAAAACAACGTGTAGTCTGACATGTTTCTTGTCCACCGACATGACAAGATTTTTAGGAGTCAAAATCCTGTAATCTGACACAGTGACTATCGTAACAGACAAAAAAATCGTGTAATCTGAACCAGGCATAAGTCTTAAGAGATAGGATGAAATGACTTGCTTGCTGAAAGGGACTTTGGTAAAGAACAGCGAGAGGAGTCGATGCAGTCTGGCATGTAACATTAAAAAATAACTTATTTTGAAAGTCTAAAGGAGAATCGATAGGCTTCCTGCACGTTCAGTGTGTCTTGTGCTTATTGTATGTAGAGACAGATTTAATTTTATTTCGATCTGTGATCTATTCTATTGAAGCTGTTTCTTCATACACACCTTTTCTAGTATTGGTGTTCTCAGACAGTTCTTTTGTTGACTATTTTGGGTGTCCAATATGCACAGGCTATAATAAAACTATATATAAACATAAAGGTTTATATTATAATAATATTTCAAATTATTTTAAATAATAAAATTGCATAGTCTTTTAAAGTACCCATGACTAAAGTATATTTATAAAAAGAATAATTGAAAATAATTATTCTTTATTGGCCTGATCTTTTATAGCACGGATTCTTTGGTCATTTATTTTAAGATGATGAGCGTTATTAAAAGCTTTCAGGATAAACTGCATAGCATGGGAGACTGGGATGAATTTATTATTCACGTTTATGTTACTATAGTTTTAAATGAAATGCAACCAAACATTGACTTTTTTTTTAAAAAAAAGTTAAATGTCTTGCAAAGTAAAATGCTTATACCTGTTTTCTCAGGCAGAGAGAGAACATGTGCTGATTCAAGTAAGTGTCATCACTCTTCACACTGAACACATTTACTGTTGCAATACGTCTCCTCGAACGCCCAGAAACCATCACTTTATCCACAACAGAAGAGAAATGCACATACAGTATGTCCTCCTTAGGCTTCCCATTTAAATCTAATGCTCTTAATATAAGCTACACTTTACTCTTAAAATATGCCGTTGGGCATTTAAACTATGAATTAAGATACTATTTGGTGCCTTTATGAGTATATTTTCATGTGAGGATGTCTCATCGACGTCAGGTCAGATATTTGCTTTTCTTCTGGTGATATGTTTTGATATTTTGCCCCCAGGTCCACAAAAGCACACATCTTCAGAGTGCAGCATTACAGTAATGAGAGTATATTAGGATTAAACATGACGTAAAGAGGCTGACTGATAGGAGGTCATGGGTGGGTCATTGGGTCATATTACCATCGCACGCGAGGAGTCCAAGTTATTGACTGTTTACCCAAACACGAACATACTGTGAACATTGATCAAATCAGTCAATATTACAGCATAGGGCCAGTGTTTGCAGTGTTTTTGAGAGACATGAACCGAACAGCGCGAGGGAGAGCGAGGATGGGTCAGATTCAGGGCTGTGAGACGCGACTCGATGCGATGTGACAGGGCCGCCTGGAAGATACGGATGGCCCCTCAGTGACTTCACTGCGCTTGCAAACAAACCTGAACTTGGTCATGCCGGAAGGGCAGGTTTTAGAAAGGAGACTCACACTTTTTTTTCTACTGCAATAGGAGCTTGTTTATGAGCTATTTGCCAAAACAAACTATTATTAATCAGTAATTTGTCAAAAAAAACTATGAATTCATTTTTATTTTTATATTATAAAAACAAATTATCTATAATAATGATAATAATAATTTTAGTTTCTCAAACTATTTATCTTTTTTTTTGTATATTATATTATATTATATTAATTGTATTCTAAAAACAATTTGTTAAAAATAATAATAGGCTAATTTAACTTTCTCAAATTATTTTTCTTTTTTCCAATTCATATATTATATTATATTTCTTCATATTATAAATGATGTCTAATTCATATATTATCAGAAGTTTTAATAACAAGAATGAAGATTATATTATTAATTTATTCAAATTCATCTCTCTCTCTCTCTCTCTCTCTCTCTCTCTCTCTCCCTTTATATATATATATATATATATATATTTATTGATATGATTTTTGGGGGTTTATCTTTAACAGAAACCTAAACGCTATTCTTTTGTTGTCATTCAAGTGCTCTTATTTTCATCAGGAAAGTTCAAATCTTGCTTTTTTGTAATATTGGTTTTGTCCAGGAGTTAGTGATAATGTCACTGTCTTTTGATTGGTCGTGATTCCGCTGTGCCTCTAGGTGGCGCTCTGGCCTTGTGAACCGCAACCTGTTGCTGTGTGTCCCATCATGAGTGTGATCATCTCACCTCAGCCAGAAGATTTTCGTTTTATTAAGACTGTTAGATAAACGTAGCAGTTGTTGTTATTGATTGAGCTGGTTGATGCTCTTTATCTATTGTCATGATTTACACAGAAAAAATAAATAAATCAGTTTTCACTTAATAGTGTTACAGTTGATCAAAATTGCCCAAAAATATGCTTGTATTTATGGCACCTTCCAAGAATAGGGTACAAAATTAATTAAAAAAAAAATAAAAAAAGAAAACCGTTTTCCAACTTTTTTTAAGACATAAAACCAATTTGGCCTGTTCTACCAGTGATCTTCACCTTCTTGAATACATCCACCAATTAAAATTACATACAGAAATATGATCATTTTGACGTTATCTGTTTAAAATTATATTACATTTATTGTAAAAGAAAAGTTTTTAATTATTATTAAAATTTTAAAATTAGTGTTCCAGGAAGATGATTAAATGACTTTGTTCTATTTTCTTTTTATATCTTTTGCAAATTTTTACATTTACATAACTTTATTTTAATTTTATTATTTCATTTATATATTATTATTTCATTTATTTAATTTTTATTCTTAACCCTGTTCCAAAGATAATAAAATAATAATAATAATAATAATAATATAATAATAATAATAAATGATAAAGACTTATATTGACATTATCTGTTATTTATATTAAATTGATTGTTGTTTTTTTATTACCATTTTAATTAGCAAAAAAACCATAACATGCTGTGTCCACATTGATGTGTAATTCTGTTGCTGCATTAAAATTCGCCTTATTTAAAGAATCGACACATTAGAAATTAAATTCAATTAAATATTTGTTATTGTGTTTTATTAAAAAAACACCTTAAATTACATTATTTCTATTTTTATGTAACTTTTTACATACATTTACATTATTTTATTTTTATTTTATTAATTTTTAATTTTTTATGTTATCTTTTTTTAAACCCTGTTCCAAGAGTTAGGCCTATAGTAAGAAAACTAATTTTAATTTTAATTTTAATTTTAATATTTGGCCTAAATTTATGGGAAATACAAGTTTATCAATAACTACAAAATGATCCCTTCCTACAATCCAACATTTGGTCACCATCTTACTAGCCCTAACTGAGTGACATCTTTATTTAGGCTTACATTGCAATCCTGTTTTTTTATTTTTTTTTATCTACTTTTAAAATGTAAAAAAATAAATGATCAGAAGCTTCTTTTAAAGAGTTTAAATCTATATTTTGTCCCCTGCTTGCATGTTGTTCATGAGGGGCTCAGATGAATGGAGTGGTGGATGGGGCTCGCTCTAGCCGAGCACACAGTGGTACAGACAGTATGTCACAGTCTCAGAGAGATGATGATGATGATGACCGGGACAGAGGAAGGGATCTAGACACGGGCTCATGGTGGGACACACAGACCAGCCCTGTGTCCCAATCACGATGTCCCAGGAAGCGAAGTCTGGCCTGGCACAAAGTGGTACAGTCGCCACTTGCCAGACAGCTGTGACTCATGGGAATAGTGAGTGAAAGAGAGATATAGTGACCAGGATGATGGATAAAAAAAAGTAGCTTTCATGTTAACTGCTGATTTAATATGATCCGTGTGTCAGTGGGACAAAAAACCGGAAGTCGCGCAGCTGACTGGGCTTTTAGAGGGTGTGATTCGTCTCTGCGGGGGATCCACACCTGTTTCAGTCCACGTTTGAGCCTCTGTCTCCTCCTCCTGTGTCCCGACACCCGTTCACTGAGGATGAGGATGCAGACTCATATCAGGAGGAGAGAACTGATGTAATCCGGCTCTATCGCTCTAGATTTCCCTCCGTATCGGTTCTCACTTCCGCTCGGTTTCAGTTCATGTTCTGTATTTGCATGACAACAAATTGTTATTGGCGAGGCGTTTGCAGCTTTAGTTGCAGGTGTACAAACAGTTATTATAGTTAATTATTATAGTAGTATAAAAAACTAAAACTATAACTGAAACCATAAAAAAGTGTTGTTGAAAAAACTTCATATATATATATATCTCAAGGTTTATATATATATATGTATGTATGTATATGTATGTATGTATATGCTTATTCAATAATTCTCATTTTAATTTAGTTTAACTTAATGTACTAAAATAAATATAAATAAACTATATAGACTTGTAAAAATGACAAAAAACACAAATAAATGACAAAAATAACTCAAATTGAAATGAAAACAGAATATATTCAAACTAATTGAAAATATTTTAATTAAAATTAATAATAGTATCTAAATTATACTAAAATAACACTGCGTGGTACAAAGAAAATAATGTAAAATTGTTAAAATATATATATTTGAAAAGTATAACAAAATATTTTCTTAATTTAAAATTTACAAATGAGTAAAGCACATTACTGTTAAAAACTTCTTCTTTTTTGGAATTAGTTTAATAATTTTTTCATCAAGGATGCATTAAACTGATCAAAAATGGCATTCATGATGTCATGAAAGATTCCACATTGTTTGGGACTGTTTTGTTTTGCACTATTTTCTTTGTACTCGTGTAAGTGTAGTTTTGTTCAATTTGTCAAGTGTGCATTAATGATATTAAATTCTAGCTTTGGAATTAGCCTTGAGCCTGTGGTTTTTGTTTGTGATTTCACCATGCAACTTGCTTCTGATTGGTTAAACGGATAATGTTACAACACTCCCCTTTCTCCACAGATTTAAGCATAGACAAGCAGTATTAACAGAAGTTTGGTGAGATTTCTCTCTCTCTCTTCTCTCTCTCTCTCTCTCTCTCTCTCTTTCTCTCTCTCTCCCCCCACAAACCTCCATTAGTTCTGACATGCAGGACCACTGATGCCGTAAAGGTCAGGCCCTCGCGCAGCAGGTCTTGGCAGGGTTTTAGTCCGGGCGTAATCACACACATCTGCGTGCGAGAGTCCAGCGCTGCCCACTGCGTTCCCCCGTTCTCTCCTCTGACACGCTCTCACACCCCGAATCAGCAGAAGATCCGCAACAGGCACTGCGCACTTCTCTCTCTTCTCGCTGCACCTTTAGTTTAGTTTTTAAATCTTATTTTTTAATTCAGTTGAATTTTTTTTTTAATTTTTGTTTTTCCATATTTATTATTTTTAAGTTAAAAGTGAAATGTGTACATTTTATAAAGGAAATGTGCACTGTAAAAAAAGACGGGAGTATGTTTTACAAGGAAATACTGTTTTCGCCGTTTACTTTAAAGTTTCATGTTAAACTTTAATCTCATGTTTACTTGCCATTTCTTTGTAATTAATTGTGGATTTTACTAGCAATTTCTGAGTGAAAATTTGTGGGAAAAAATGCACTGAAAAACCTACTCCAATAATCTTTGTTACCCTAGCAACACCCTAGCAACGTTCTAGCAACCACCCAGAACACCCTAGCAATGCTCTAGCAACCACCCAGAGCGCTATAGCAACCAGTTTTACATGGGGAAAAAAACAATAACACTGAAACACATTTGGTGTAGAAACAATAATATTCACTCAGAAATTGCTAGTAAAATTATTTTTTTTCTAAATTATGCCATCTGAAATGGCAAACATGAAATTAAAATTTTATTTTTATGTAAAAATGTAAATGTTTAAGTATTTTCTTGTTAAGCGTAATCCAATAATCTTTGTTACCATATTAGCAACGCTCTAGCGACCACCCAGAACACCTTAGCAACACCCTAGCAACCACCAAGAACCACATAGCAACAGCCTGCAAGTTCTGCACGAGAAAACACAAGTGGTGTTTTCTTGTGCAAAACTCTCAGGCTGTTGCTATGGTGTTCTTGGTGGTTGCTAGAGCATTGCTCCTCCTCCTCCTCCTCACTGAGCTCTGGTTAGTGGGATACACTATAGTCACATGATCCAAATTTGGCATTTGTACCAAAATTGCAGGTGGCTCTAGTCTAGTGGAAAGCAGGAAAAATCATGAAAAAGTGTCTGTGTGTGTGTGTGTGTCGTGTTTCCATATCCTCTCCAAATTCACAAAGTAACTTGTTCAGCAAGACAACATGTTTCTTGTCTCTCATTGTACAAAGCTGTTTCCACTCATTTGAAAGACCGGCGCAGTGAAGCAAACAACATTATCATTGAGCAAGTGAGTGGCAGTGCAATTTTTTTTTTTTTTTTTTTTTTTTGCATTTAAACAAGTTCTCCTACTACAGTATATATGCAAGAAAAAATTAGGAAAGGAAAATATTTACCAAATACACAAAGCAGCTTAACTCCTGTTTTTTTGTACTATATACAAACATTATGAAAGCTCAGATTTTATTTGTCAAATAAAAACATCTATTTATTAATTTGTTAAAATTGTGAGATTGTTTTAATCACAGTGCAGTCAAAAATAATACATCATTTATTTATATTTAAGACCAAAAAAATGTACATTTGTATAACACTTTTTCCTAACTTTCATTCTTTTTTAAAGCAGATTTTTATTTTTATTATTAATACATTTATTTGAAACTGTCATATTGCAGTAAAAAAAAGAAAAAAAAGTATTTATATAAAAGTGAGCTTTTATTAGTCACAATACATTTCAAAAATACATATAAACATTTTTATTTATTTTATTTTATAACTGAATCAAAAAACTTGTTTGGTTCAGCCATTCTTTATTGTAATTTTAACATTAATAATTAAAATTCACATGACACTTTTCCCTACTCGTCATTCTTTGTTTTCCCTCTAAAAAGCAGTTTGTTTGTTTTTGACACTCATATATTCAGGTCACCTTTCCTCAGCACAAAAGAGAATCATACCATTTTCAGGATTGTATATTTTAAAGATAAATTTGTAAAATCCAAATAAGCTTTACATATCTTTATTGTTTAAACAATGTTTTTCCTGCTCGTTCAATGAACCATAAACAATTATAGCAAATGCACCTGTGGACCAGTCAGTTTACAGGCGGTAGGTCACAGTATCAATAACTTAGGGCGCTAAAGAGACCTTTCTACTGACTCTAAACCTCTTTCTCCTGGTGTTTTTCAAAGTTCATGCTGATGCATTAAAACTTTAATTAAGAGTTAAAGGCAGGTTAAGAGTTTCAAAATAGTAACAAGATTTATTAACAAAAGCAAACAACTCGAGGCAGAGTGCATAGCAAACACCAACAATACCTGACCAAGACAGAAAGGATAATGAGGAACTTAAATACTCAATGATAACAAACTCAATAATGATCAGTTGTGATAATAAAAATGAATACCAGTGGTAACAGATGACGGGAGGGAAAACTAGAACAAAGGAAACAGGAAACGGATTATAAACAAACAAAAAGTCCATGAAAGTGAACTGAACGTAATCGTGACAGAACGGCTCCCTCCAGGAAGGCGTGCCCTCGCTCTATGAAATGGCTGAGGAGGTGGTTCTGGAGGTGGACGAGGGACTGGTGAAGGAGGAAGCCCCGGTGGAAGGGACCAGGGAGGTGAGGATGGGAGGAGTGGCCAGGTGGTAGACCAGAGCACATCCGGGACGACAGCCCACGGTGGAATCGACAGAGGGGGAGTCATGGTGGAGCTTTGGCTGACGACATGGGAAGCAGTAGGAATTGGAGACCAGGGTGTAGATGTGGATGGCCGACACCGATGGTACTGGAGGCCGAGGTGCAGGCGCAGCGACGAGCGTCCAAGGTAGAGCCAGAGTGCCTGAGGACTGAGGCGTAGCCGGAAGGAAGGCGGAGCCCGCTGGAGCCAAAGGAGTGAAGAGATGGAGCACGGCGGACTAGATCAGCGACTGGAGGCGCAGCAGGCGCATAAACGGCGTGCAGAACGCTCACTGCCATAGGAAACCAATTGAAAAAAGGAGCCTCTCACTGCAAAAAACGCGTCAGGTGTGATCAGGGCCTAAGAGTTTCAAAATAGTAACAAGGTTTATTGACAAAAGTGAATAACTCGACACAGAGTGCATAGCAAACACCAACAATACCGAACCAAGACAGAAAGGATATGAGGAACTTAAATACTCAATAGCCGCGTTTCCACCAAAATTACCCAGAACGATTTGTCCCAGGAACTTTTTTTCCCCCCAGACCTGTTGCTTTCTGCGTTTCCACCGCGGTCTAAAGTACCGTGAAGATTAGGCAAATTAGTCCGCTGACGTAGGACTGCACGCACCACAACAGATTTTTTTAAATGGTGGTTGAAATGAAATGCTGTGTGGAGTCAACCAATCAAAATGCGGCATGAACTCAACCAATCAGCAAGTCCCCCCCGTCCCCCCACGAAAGTTCCTGAACTTTCAAAAAGAGTATTACCTCGCAAGCAGGGACTTTCTTTCTGAGGGGGAAATTTTTACCCGGAACTTCATTAGGACCCTGGTCCCTAGTTCCTGGGGAAAGTTCCTGCGGTGCAAACGCGGCTAATTATAACGAACTCAGTAATGATCAGCTGTGATAATTAAATGAATATCCATGTTAACAGATGACTGACAAGAAAACTAGAACAAAGGAAACAGGAAACACATGATGAACGAACTAAAAGTCCATGAAAGTGAAACTAACTGAACATAATCGTGACTCACTCTGGGTCCCTGATCACCCGTGTGAACGTGCAATAGTCCTGCGGCAGGAGGCATGAAGACTGCAGGTGTGAACAGAGCAATAAACTGCAATGTCCGTAACGTAAGACGCCTAAAGTACCTTGCAGTGCCAAACCGCTTGTAACCGTATGTCCATAACCATTTATATCTCAGTTGTTAAATATTTTTATGTTCATTCAAATATTTCCTAGGGGTGTAATGATACCCTTGTGTCACGATTCGATACATATCACGATACTGAACTCACAATACCATATTATTGTGATTCTCCAAGACATATGATAAAAGGTTAACAAAAAATGTACTGTTAATTAAAATGATAAATTTGGTATTACATTAGGGGTGTAAATGAATAGGCTTGGACTTGGTGCTGGAAACCCAATGCACAGGACAATAGAGACACCCGAATACAAATATTCATGATTCTGAAGCTGAAAATACAGAATTATTTTAGACGAATATGCACTCTTTCACTGACTGGATGTATTTAAATAATGTAGGTCACTTTTTACTGGTAACAGAAGACATTTGGACCCACAAATATTCCTCCATTGCATTATTATACATTATATTTAAATGTATAACTGTTTAACTGTAGTTTAGACACTAAAACTCTGTAAACTTGATTTTTGTCTCACACAGTAATTTTAATTTTGGGTGAACTATCCACAATACATATTGTGGCAGTTTTGTATTGAGATATATTGTGACACGATATATTGTTAGACCCCTAATATTTACACATGACATTTGCTGGGGAAAAAAGCAGTTGAAAGTGGGAAGATTTTTTTTTTTTGCTTAGTATATTTCTAATAGCACACACCATAATGTTCTCTTCTCTCAGCCTTCTACAACTTCTCACGCTGCTTCTGCAGTGCTGAAGCCCACCTTCCCCCTGCGGCCGGGCGGCGGCTCTCAACTGTTAGTGCCTGCCAGGCTTTCTTGCCTCTTTTTGTGGTTTGCACAAAGGGGGCCGCTGCCCTCTCGCAGGCTACGTTACAGTCTGTCACATGAGGCGGACACTCTGGTCCTGCCGCGCTTTATTTGCTGTGGCACTACAGATTACTTCCACAGTCTCTGTCTGCGCTGCACATCCAATTCAATTAGGGCCTATTAGACCTTCCCCCGCCTCACCGTCCCCCCCCCCCCCCCCCCCCCCCTCGCTGCGTCCGTTCATACACCACATCTGAAGATAAAAATGTGTTACTCTAATAAGCATGGAAATAACACTCAGATATTGAGGCAGCCTATTTGATCAATACTTGTTTTCAGTATTTAAAGTTTTTATATGAGTGAACATACTTCCACAATAATTTTTTTTCACAGAGGTTATAGCACTGCATTATTTCCACAAAGGATGTGATTGTGCCTTAGAATTTGGCCAATAACAAAATTATCTTATGAAGTAATACAATGTTGCTGCGTGCCTTTTTTAACAGACTTTACATCGTGTTAGAGTGCATCTCACTGGGTTGTGAAACAGATAATCTGTATTGATATATTGTATAGTATCATATGTTCAGAAATTGATTGTTGATTCTTGTGAACATTTTATTTTAGTATCAGTGAAATTTGCACACTTTTCCCGAGTTGCCCTTCTCTTTTCCTCAAACAAAAGCAGTTCAATTTCAGATTTATTTATTTACTTGAAACTGTGATATTTTATCACATTGCAGAAATAAAAACATATATTATTTATATATATATATATAAAATGTGAGCTTTTATTAGTCATAATGCATTTTAAAAACAAAATAAAAATATTTTATTTAAAGCTGCAAAATAGTTTTTATTAATATATTATGTTAGTCTTTATTCTTAATTTTTTTTTATTTAAATTTTACTCAGTTACAGTCATTTAGTTGTGCAATTTAATTGTTTTGTTTTAGTTTGAGCTATTTCAGTCCATGAAAATGAGAAATGTTGCCTTGGAAATTAGTTGAAATTATTAATTTTTTTATATATATATTTAATTTTATTACAAGTAACGTTTTTATAGTTTTAGTTAAGAAGATGCAGAGTGTCAGCGTAAGCCTGAAGTGCCGATGTGGAAGCAAAAATGTGATGCAAGCATTTATACATGGAATTAATGAAATGGGATTTAGAGAGTAATTGGTAATAAGTAATGCAATACTTTTTAGAGAGAGTAATTGGTATAGTAATCTAAATTGCACGGTTGAAGATGTAATTAGTAGTAAGAAATTATTTACTTTTTTACAGTAACTTACCCAACAACTAAGTACTTTGCATGAATTATGTTAGGCAATTATGTGATGCACCGAAGTAATTTTTTGTTTTGTTATATTCACACGCTCAAATACTGATGAAACAATTTTGGCTCTGGCCCATTGTGGGGGGGGGCACGGCATTCCCCAAACTCCGCCTAAGGATGCGCATCACTGCTCTCTGGCATGATTTTCGGACTCCATTGTGTGGCTTTCATTGTCCTCCCTCCCTCAAAGCCCCAAACTCTGGCAATCTTTCCTCTAGTTCACTGCACGCCCCCTCCGCCAGGCCTCTGCACACCTGGTCCTGGCAAATTAGTGCGAAAGAGAGGGGGCTACATCGGGTCTTTAAGCATTCCTACGGAGCAAAAAGTTAATGACGGGCGCTTCAGTGTAGTTGACAGCGAAAAAAGAAAAAAAAAGTTTGTGGAACAGAAAATTGCTAGCTAAAGGAACAACATGGCATAAAATGCAGAGTCTCTTTGAATGTACTATTTACTTAGTTTGACTTTCTTTTCATGCATTGCTATCTGGTATTACATTATGCAGAATTATGTCTAAAACAAGTGGTAGAATTAATGTCAGACAAGCTAAATCAAAAACCCTCTTTGGTTTTAGCCATTCTAAGATGAAATAATTGAAATTTGCACAACACTTTTCTCTACTTGTCCTTCTTTTTTCCCTCTGATAAAAGCCGTTCATATGCCCGCCTTCTCTACAGGGTCTAATCTGGCCTGACAGCTTCCTCTCGTAATTGGTGCTAACACCCAGATGGACGGGGCTCTAATTTGTCGTTCCCAATAAAGAGAGGCGGCTGAGGGGGCGGCGGAGAGGGGGAAGCCTTGATTTGTTGGTTATAGATACAGAAGCCGTAAACACCCCAGGCCTCTGGCCCGACAGTTTGAGCGGGCTTTTGTTCACACGTTTGTTCAAAAGAAGCGCTTCTCTCGGCCTCCCCCTCTTTCTGCCGTTTGCCTTGATGCCTGTCTTTCTCTTTCTCTATCTCTCTCTCTCGCTTACACACATATACAGTGTATTCTGTTTCATGCAACCTCTCGTTGTGTAGCTGGTTTAGTGGTGGCGTGTCTGTGCATCGCTGTGTGTGTGTGTGTGTGTGTGTGGTGGGTGGCCATGACCTGAACATTTTTCAGGGCAACTGCTTGACCTCTCGCTATTAATGAGGCCACAGGGAATGAGCTGTGGGTCAATGGTCAGGTAGAGAGAAGATATGAGGTGTTTCTCTGAACGCAGACACATTATCGAGCTGTCGTCATGAACTATTCATTAAAATATGTTCTGTCGTTCATTCCATTTGTCTGTCGTTCTGTCTATCTGCCTGTCATTCTATCTGTCATTCTGTTTCTCTATCTATCTATCTATCTATCTATCTATCTGTCTGTCTGTCTGTCTGTCTGTCTGTCTGTCTGTCTGTCTGTCTTTCTATTGTCCTCTGTATGTCGTTCTATCTGTCGTTTTATAGTTCTATCTGTCATTCTGTCATTCTATCTGCCATTGTCTGTTGTTCTATAGTTCTATAGTTCTATTGTTCTATTTGACATTCTGTCTGTTGTTCTATAGTTCTAGTTCTATCGTTCTATCGTTCTATCTGTCATTCTGTCTCTTGTTCTATCGTTCTATCTATCTGTCATTCTGTCTCTCGTTCTATAGTTCTATCGTTCTATCTGTCATTCTGTCTGTCGTTCTATAGTTCTATCGTTCTATCGTTCTATCTGTCATTCTGTCTGTTGTTCTATAGTTCTATCGTTCTATCTGACATTCTGTCTCTCGTTCTATAGTTCTATCGTTCTATCTGACATTCTGTCTGTCGTTACTGTATTTAGTTCTAGTTCTATCGTTCTATCTGTAATTCTGTCTCTCGTTCTATAGTTCTATCACTCTATCGTTCTATCTGTAATTCTGTCTGTCATTCTATAGTTCTATCGTTCTATGTCATTCTGTCTCTCGTTCTATAGTTCTATTGTTACAGTATATTGTTCTATCTGACATTCTGTCTGTCATTCTATAGTTCTAGTTCTATCGTTCTATCTGTCATTCTGTCTGTCATTCTATAGTTCTATCGTTCTATCTGTCATTCTGTCTGTTGTTCTATAGTTCTATTGTTCTATCTGTCATTGTCTCATTCTATAGTTCAATTGTTCTATCTGACATGCTGTCTCTCGTTCTAGTTCTATCGTTCTATCTGTCATTCTGTCTCTCGTTCTATAGTTCTATCGTTCTATCTGACATGCTGTCTCTCGTTCTATAGTTCTATCGTTCTATCTGACATGCTGTCTCTCGTTCTATAGTTCTAGTTCTATCGTTCTATCTGTCATTCTCTCTCGTTCTAGAGTTCTCGTTCTAGAGTTCTAGTTCTGCCGTTCTATCTGACATGCTGTCTGTCGTTCTATAGTTCTAGATCTATCGTTCTATCTGTCATTCTGTCTGTCATTCTATAGTTCTATCGTTCTATCTGTCATTCTGTCTGTTGTTCTATAGTTCTATTGTTCTATCTGTCATTGTCTCGTTCTATAGTTCAATTGTTCTATCTGACATGCTGTCTCTCGTTCTAGTTCTATCGTTCTATCTGTCATTCTGTCTCTCGTTCTATAGTTCTATCGTTCTATCTGACATGCTGTCTCTCGTTCTATAGTTCTATCTGACATGCTGTCTCTCGTTCTATAGTTCTAGTTCTATCGTTCTATCTGTCATTCTCTCTCGTTCTAGAGTTCTCGTTCTAGAGTTCTAGTTCTGCCGTTCTATCTGACATGCTGTCTGTCGTTCTATAGTTCTAACGTTCTAACGTTCTATCTGACATTCTGTCTGTCGTTCTATAGTTCTAGTTCTATCGTTCTATCTGACATTCTGTCTGTCGTTCTATCGTTCTATCTGACATTCTGTCTGTCGTTCTATAGTTCTAGTTCTATCGTTCTATCTGTCATTTTCTCTCGTTCTAGAGTTCTCGTTCTAGAGTTCTAGTTCTACCGTTCTATCTGACATGCTGTCTGTCGTTCTATAGTTCTAGTTCTATCGTTCTATCTGACATTCTGTCTGTCGTTCTATCGTTCTATCTGACATTCTGTCTGTCGTTCTATAGTTCTAGTTCTATCGTTCTATCTGTCATTTTCTCTCGTTCTAGAGTTCTCGTTCTAGAGTTCTAGTTCTACCGTTCTATCTGGCATTCTGTCTGTCGTTCTATAGTTCTAGTTCTATCGTTCTATCTGTCATTCTGTCTTTCATTCTATAGTTCTATCGTTCTATCTGTCATTCTGTCTTTCATTCTATAGTTCTATCGTTCTATCTGTCATTCTGTCTCTTGTTCTATAGTTCTATCATTCTATCTGCCATTCTGTCTGTTGTTCTATAGTTCTATCGTTCTATCTGACATGCTGTCTCTTGTTTTGTAGTTATAGTTCTGTCGTTATATCTGTCATTCTGTCTCTCGTTCTATAGTTCTATCGTTCTGTCTGACAGTCTGTCGGTCTATAGTTCTATCGTTCTATCTGTCATTCTGTCTTTCATTCTATAGTTCTATCGTTCTATCTGTCATTTTGTCTCTCGTTCTATAGTTCTATCGTTCTATCTGACATGCTGTCTCTTGTTCTGTAGTTATAGTTCTGTCGTTATATCTGTCATTCTGTCTCTCGTTCTATAGTTCTATCGTTCTGTCTGACAGTCTGTCGGTCTATAGTTCTATCGTTCTATCTGTCATTCTGTCTTTCATTCTATAGTTCTATCGTTCTATCTGTCATTCTGTCTCTTGTTCTATAGTTCTATCATTCTATCTGCCATTCTGTCTGTCGGTCTATAGTTCTATCGTTCTATCTGTCATTCTGTCTTTCATTCTATAGTTCTATCGTTATATCTGTCATTCTGTCTCTCGTTCTATAGTTCTATCGTTCTGTCTGACAGTCTGTCGGTCTATAGTTCTAGTTCTATCATTCTATCTGTCATTCTGTCTCTCGTTCTATAGCTCTGTCGTTCTATCTGTCATTCTGTCTGTTGTTCTATAGTTCTGTCGTTCTATCTGACATGCTGTCTCTCTTTCTATAGTTCTAGTTCTATCGTTCTATCTGTCATTCTGTCTCTCGTTCTATAGTTCTATCGTTCTGTCTGACAGTCTGTCGGTCTATAGTTCTAGTTCTATCATTCTATCTGTCATTCTGTCTCTCGTTCTATAGCTCTGTTGTTCTGTCTGTCATTCTGTCATTCTGTCTGTGTCTGTCTATCTCTCTATCTATCTATCTCTCTCTCTCTCTGTCTGTCTATTATTTTATCGCTCTATCCATTTCAAAACTTTCAAATGTGGAGTTATCAAACCAACATTTAAAATTTGTCTTGAATTAGTCATTTCTTTCTTATTTTAACTATTTTTCCTTGCGTATTTGAATTTGAATATAATTTGAATTGCAATTCTGAATCATGTTTGCTTACCTCAATGTAAATTCAAGAACAGCCAATTAAAGGCATTCTCAACTCAGTTCTGAACGCAACCATGTTGCACCAGATTAAGTGCATGATCAAACAGACATTAACTTTCATGTAAGCATGCTAGAAAGTTGAACTTAAATGGATGTTAGAAAGATAAATGGATGAGTGTCAGATAGACTTGAATGCATTTTTTCTGTAGTTAACTCTAACATAAAACTCTTTGATCCATAAGTGATTAGTTCATAGTACCACTGAAAAGCTTTGGAATTAATGTTGTCTAAGGGGAAACAGGTTCAGTAGTTTATGACACTGCACTGTACAAAAGAAGCTGGAAAGAGTACAAGGATGCAAGATTTAATTGATTTTGAACAAATGTTAGAGGACACAAAGCAAATTCATGGTCTCTGTGGAGGAGTCTTGATCGCACAGATGGAGAAAAAGCGTCCTTGGCTTTTATAGTAGGACTACAAGTGAAAATTGGGGTCATTGGGTCATAAAAATTGATGGATTTAGGTGAGGAATTGATTTGTTCTCAATGAAAAAGTGACAATCAACGTTTTATTCATCACATTTTTGTTAACATTTGCAGAAAGCCATGCAATAACTTTTTTATACAAAAAATTAAAGAATAATTGCCGGACTAAATGGGAGAAATAGAATAGGCTTACAGAAGGTGCAACATAAGAAATATGTAAGGTTCAAGACACTAATAACTTAGAGATCTGGTTTCCAGGCTAAATATTAAATGTATGATGTGCCAAAAATGTATGATTAATTCCATTTTAATTGGACCTTTCAAATGCATTTTTACACATACGTCAACTTTTTTGTTTCTTTTTCTCCTAGTTTTTGGAGAAATATCTGAGACAAAGTTCACTGAACAGTTGCAAATAATAGGATTTCACGTATATATTTCAGTATCGCTTTAGCGGTTGCTTCACACAGCTCAACAAAGCTTTTATTGTACCTAGTTAAAGACTCATTAAAGTGCAGACTGCTTTGTTGAGGGCCACCAAAAACTTTTTCTCCATTGAGCCACCAATATCAGGAAACTGCTTTAGTTTCTATAGTCCTGCTGAACAAACAATGACGCCCTGGTCTTTTCACCAGGTGCTCTTCGTTTTAATGCCGTCATTCTCTCTTCAGCTCTCAGGAGATTTCGGTTGTTGAAAGAGCAGCTGTCTGTTCTCAAACCCCAACGTTTGTTTCTCGTTCTCGTTCTCTGTGAAAGGGCTTCAAGTTTGGAGAGGTGCTCATCTCACCGTGGACCAAACCTTTAAACTCAATCCGACCAGACATACATCTGTGTCTTAATGAGCCATTAAACATAGTTTAAAAGGAAACAAGTACACAATCCTCTGCATGGTCTGTTTGTTGATTGACACCTCAAATATTTGACATCTATGGAATGATTTAGAGGTAGAAATTTGAGTAAAAAGTGCAAAATGTAAAGATTGAAGAGCTGCACGATTCATCGTAAAAAGATTGCAATCTCGACACCCATGCGATCTTATTCCTAATTGACAACGATTCGCCTGTCTATTAAAACTTTGACAATTCTTACAATAATTCAAATAATCAGAGTAGTTCTGGGATGAAAAGTTTATATTTCAGACATAAACACTGTTGTGTACGTTAGCGAACAAAATAGAGCAAATCACCTTTTGAAAGTAACATTATTGATTGAATCATTCATTCTAGAGGTTCGTTCAAACACGCTGATTCATCGAGTAATGAAACAAGTGAAGTGTTTATTTGTGAGTCGTTGAATCATTCATTCAAAACAATAAAAATAAAAAAAGTTTTTTTGCACTGCACTACGCTACTTTTCCAGTATGTTTCTATGTAAACACTTATTAGGTGGACATGTTTGATCGTTGCGCTCTCGTCTTTTGCAGCATCTTGTGCGGCACTCGAGTTAAAAGAACTTCAACTTTTTAAAACCAAGTCTCAAGAGCTTGTGTTTTTTTCCCCACTGACCTCCGTCTCACATTTTTTACCGCAAAAACTATGTGAACCAGCCCATAATCTGCACTTCGTCACTTAAAAGGATACGTTCACACTGTCAGTCAAAATCCGATTATTTGTGAATCTGATTGGAATCTGATTATTGACTGTAAACATTGTCTACGTTCAGACATTTCAGGCCAAATCCGATTTTGTGCATATCCGATTGAAATCTGATCAGATTTAGCAAGTGTGAACGGCAAAAAATTACATGAAATGCGATTTTTACAAATCAGTTTCGATCTACATACTTCACATGTGGTTCAAGTTCCAGAAATGCGATTTGAAACAGAATTTCTTCTTTTTTTTTCTTTTTTTTTGCCGTTCACACTTGCTAAACCTGATCGAATTTCAATTTGGATATGCACAAAAAATGGATTTGGACTGACAGTCTGAACGAGGCTTAAGAAACCCAAACCTCTTCCATGTACAATCACGTTGTGTTTTTTTCCCCCCAATAATTTCCTCAGCTTTGAAGGGTAATACAAGTTCGGTTTCACCTTTGTTTCCGTGCAGATTGACTGCTTGTTGCTGCGTTTATTTCTGCTGTGTTTAACACTGGTAGGGTAATCCATATTGAGTTATCGACATACATTTTATTACGATCTCGATATGATATAGTTTATCACCCAGCCCTTGTTATGGTATGCAGTTTATAAGGTTTCTGAGTGTTTTTTCATAGGCTACATCACTATTTCTTCAATGGATATCGAATATTGTGGTCTCTAGAAATGGTTCACATTCCTCTTTGCTCATTTTATTATCCACCATGAGACCTCGCTTAGAAATACTACAGCAAATCTTTTCCCATGCGACAAAAACACACGATTAGAGATTTCATTCACGATACTGGAGAAGTCATGTCCTGAAGTTTAACACTTAGGGTTAGGGGTTTATTCGAGGCATCGTCTGATCATTCTCTCCTTCATTTCACGCCTCTCTTTCTGTGGAATGCAGTATCGCTCTTTCATGGCGGGGTCAGGCGCTTGCGTGAAGTCTGTCAAAACAAGCAGCCTTCATCTTTTCTGAGCTGAAAAAATCGGCTCATGCTAGGGGGCTCTGCTGAGCCGGCCGGGCCAGGGGTCTTCCTGTAATTAACCCTTAGCGCTCCCTCCTCTCTCGCTAATCCCGAACCTTCACAGCTGACCCCCCTCCCTCCACATGACCTTTGACCCCACGCACCTCTCGTAGGTCACATGACTGGTGCAGGTGTGGAGAGGACCCCGGCCCCGTTGCCCCCCAATTAGCGACCCTAATTAGTGACGAAACCTCCTGCAGGGTCACTGAACAGGGTCTAGGGAGCGCAGACGGGGAGAGAAAGGGGGGCAGAGAGAGAGAGAGAGAGAGAGAGAGAGAGAGAAAAGAATCAGAAAGGAAAAGGGAGGGTGGCGGTGGTACAGTGATGCGTGGTTAAAGGCGTGAAGGCCAAAACGGCTTTTACACTGACTGAAAAGGACAATATTGCAGTTGCTGATGGACAGAGTTGCTTTAATGGGACTCTCTCTTTTTTTCCTCACCAAGGTGCCGTTTGAATTGTTGCCAAGCTGTACTATTGAGTGTGGATGGATAAAAACTTTTATGTTCTCTTTCATTTTTCTTTGAAATGCTCTAGATTTTAAACGTCCAGTGGTATTATGGCATTTTCTAAAAGGGGTAGTATATAGTTCACCCGAAGAAATTAAGTTTTGTCATTTATTGATTCTCCCTTATGTCAGTTCAAACCAGTTTTTTAGTTGAAAAATTATCTTGTGAACGAATATGGCATGTTGGTTTTTAATATGCATAATTGAGAATGAGATTTGAGAGCTGAACAGCAAGTTTTAGATTAATCATTTCAGTTTGAATAGTTTGTGTTGCTCACACAAAGCAGTAAAAATATATTTCTAATTTTAATTAATGAAATGCATGATGTATATTTTATCTGGTTAACTGTATTTCACCTTATGTACAGTAAAAAAAAATACTGTAAAATACTGTAAAAATGTTTTTGGGATTAATTTATGTATTATATAATTTACATTATTTGAACTTTAACAGCTATTCTATTGGACAACAGTAAAATACATTCCCTGAAATCCCTGTGACGCATCATATGACTGAATTTTATTTATTTATTAATTTGTTTGTTTTATTTATTTAATATTTTATGTTGTTTAGATCATTTACGTTTGTTGTCATTTGATGTGTTACTTTGTTGCTCTCATGTTTTGAGTTAGAGAAACACTGTACAATGTCTATACACTAAAACTTGCCTGTAAAATTATGTTTGTTTTTTTACAGTAAATATTGGGTTCTATATAGAATTTTTAAGAACCCGTTAAGAAAGGTTCTCTATAAGGAGAAATGTCTGAGATGATTGCATAATACTTATTATTATTTCATTTTTTCTTTCCTAGTGATAAAATATGTTTATGAGCTGCTTAATTCATTAAATTGAACTAGAACTAAAAACGAATTCAAACTAAATTAATTTAATTAAAACTAAATCCATAAAATGATCCCATGATGGGACCCCTACAATGTTCTCAGCGCCTGACAGAACCCTTTGAGGTTCTATATAGAACCTTTTCTTCTAGGAGTTAATTTAACAGAACTTTTAATGTTTTTTTATATAATTTGATGATATTTTTAGTCTTTTTTGGAGCAGTAAAGGCACGCTTACTTTGAAATGTTGTCTGGAAAAGAGCAGCTTGAAGAAGCCTGAACAAAATAGTTTGGGGGTGAGTAAATGATGACCATCTGTATTTCTGGAAGAACAGTTCCTATAATAAGAATAACAATATAATATGTATTTTTCTTTAAATTATTCAAAATTTCTACCCTACATGCCTACAATATATAATACAATACAATTTTGTTAACAAATTGACAAAATGTTCTCTAATTTAGGGATTGCATTGCCATCACTCCAGATGAAGGGATGTTTCTCAACTGGTGGGTTATGACCAAAAATGGACCATAGGTCAGTTTTATTTAAGGGTGTCCTTCAAACAGTTTTGGTCTGGTGTTGGGTCGCCACTTGATGTCCAATATAAAATCTGGGTCCTGGAACGAAACCTGTCTTAAAGAACACTGTTGCTATATATATATATATTTTTTTTTTTTTTACGTACACCAAAACTACCAGGCCACCCATCCAGTCCCCATTCCCTCCATCCATCCACTCCCGTGAAGAAAAGCCGCCAATCATTTTAATTGGCACCCTGGAGTTGATTGTCCAGGCGAGACTCTGAAAGGGAGAGGAGATCGAGGGGACTAAACATGTGGTTAAACATATTGTGTCCGCTTGTCCACCATTTCCTGAAAAATGACCGCGCCACCCCCTCATCTCGAGAAAAGAGCTGGTTTGAGAGAGAGAAGGGCTAGAGGAACACGTTTATTCCTGATCAGACTGAACTCATATGATAAATATCAAGAACAATATGAATTTTGGCATAATGTTATGCTGTTATTTAAAAAAAGGAGCAACGTCTCATGTCCTTTGTACACTGTATACTGTATGTATATTCAATTCAATTCAAATTTATTTGTATAGCGCTTTTCACAATACATATACGTATATACTGTATATATAACTTTTTGGGCATAAATAATTGTGTGTGTGTGTATATATGTATGTATAGTATAGTATAGATATGAATCTTTAAGATTTATCAACAACTGAGAGAGTCACAAGAAAGACACAAGTGTAGGCAAATTACATAGACATATATTTATATGCATATGAATAAAAACACATGTACATATTGTACAATATCTTGGCTTTTTAGCCAAACCAAACCATGAGAAAGGCTATTTTGCCACAGAACACAAACTTCTTTAAATAAGTGCAAATAGTTAATGAGACAAAGAATTGTAAAGCATTTATATGTTTTTTCCATTCCATTTTTTTTTTCTGTAAGATCACATACAACATGGAAATACTGTGCAAAGACTCATATATTTACATACTGTTTAAGTGTTTTCTTTATTCGTGAGAAGCTGGTGCCATTATGCAATTTATTATTATTATTATTATTATCATCATCATCATTCTATGCGACACGGTCACACAAATGCTGCACTGCCAAAAAGCTTATGGCTTACTTACACATAATCTTTGTGCCACTGACTCTTTAACAATGGAAGGAAATGTGGAAGTGAGATAAAATAAAAAAAATCTTTCCACTCAATCACAGCAAACTCAAACAACATTTTACAATCATATCTGTGGCATTGTTATTCATACTGTCTGTGCTTGTTCACCACACTGTGAAAACATATTTCAAGCATATGTTCCATAATTAAAGGGTTTACAAATAATCTGCTGCTTTTCCAAATGCACAGGTTCTGTGAGATGCTTCATTTAGTTGTTTCCCCTCAATAACAGTGTGGACAAAATGACTAACACGTCTTTAAGGAAACATTTTGAGAAATGTCAGCGTGAGAAAAGAAAATGTTTGATGTGTACGGGTGTGTTAAGGTCTTGTAAGCCTGGACTGCATGCGCTAATGTTAGTGAACTAGTGTCCGTCTCAGCGGTACAGGCGGAATGAATTATATATGATGCTTATAGAAAATAACCGTGTTCGACAACAACACCACCACCACTGCCATGAGAATTGTCATGCACAAGTTCAGATTAATATGCAATCAAGCTGTATAAGAAGCTCAAAACATGTCCATGTCTTTCTCGGTCGTCTTCAGAAAGCAATGGCAGAGCACTTCAATAAGGTGCAAGATAAATCTGTTACAGCGCGATAGCAAAGAAAATTCTGTCATCATTTACTCACCCTCATGTTGTGTCAAAACTGCATGACATTCTTGCTTTTGGAGCATTTCATTTACACTACCAGTTAAAAGTTTGGAATAATTAAGATTGAATTTTTAAAATTAATTATTTTATATATATTAACATGTAATCTATTCCTGTGATCAAAGCTGAATTTTCAGCATCATTACTCCAGTCTTCAGTGTCACATGATCCCTCAGAAATCATAATAATATGATGATTTGCTGCTCAGTAATTATTGTTACTCAATTATTAATAATGTTTTTTATTATTATCAATGTTTCCATGCAAGTATATTAAATGGGGTCTGCACTTTCAAGCTTCAAAAAGCAACTTAAAAGTTTAAACTGCTGTTTTGGAATATAGTGCATCTGTACATTCTTTAATGTTTCTCATTTGTGTTCCATAGAAGACCCAACATTCCATGGAAGTCAATGTGGGTTAAGAATGACACAACGGTGAGTAAAGGACACACTTCTTATTTTGGACTTAACTATTCCATCCACGTCCAACCTATGATACTGTCAGAGGATAGTGATGAAAGTACCGTGTTTTAGCTGATCGCCACTAAAGGCATATTCACAATAAAGGGGCATTCACTCTGACAGCGATTTCAAGGGTGAAAATGACCAGAAGTCATTATTTTTAGTGCGAGACAGAGATGTAGGGGTGACATGCTGTAAGTGGCAGCAACTGTTGAGCAACAACGTTAAATTGAATTCAAACTTTAAGCACAGAGACTCAGCAACTCCCAGCGGTTGAAATCGCTGTCACTGTGAACGCTCCTTAAGAGCAAAACAAACAAGTGCAGACAAAAGGTCTGTTTACCTTAGTGCAAAGCTAAAAAGCACTTCACAAGCTATAATGCAAAATACAACCCAGCTCGCTTAATCCAAAATAAAACATCTGACAAGACAAATTTCAACTCAACCAGACAGAGACTCAGCAACTTCTCAGTGGTTCCAGCGGGATATGAGTTGAGAGGAAAAATAAGTCAATGTTTTTGCGTTCACCAGAGAAACTTTGTGTTCACTCGCATAATGTTTGCATTCCCCCGAGAAACTTTGCATCCAACCTTTTGAGTTCTTTGTGAGGGAACGCAAAGGTTCTGTGAAAGAACGCAAAAGCATTAAAATGTTTGTTTTTTTCCACCCATCTCATATTTTTCCCGTCACCATGTCCCTTTAGGGGCTCCATAGATTCGAGGTAATAAAAGAATGCTGATTAATTGTAGGTTGTAATTCTGCAGTCACATAAAGCACCAAACTGACCCAATGACTCTGAGAAGCATGCATAACTAATGCTGACAGGGTAGGACATAATAATTAACATAATTCCAGAGTCATAATTTGGGATGGAAAAATGTCCAAACTTCACTCCCATAATCTTTAAAGCAATCATTCAGTACCACATCAAAGTACATATTGGTGAGTTTCTATTTGTACATAATAGCTTTGATTCAGTTTCCAAACCTATAGTACTGCAATGGCCAGCAATAGTGCATGTAAACTGCGACTGGTGTCTGAATTATGTGCACATAGTGTGAAACTGATCCTATGCACGCTCAATTCATAATTTAACAAGATCTCCAGGGTAGGGTTGCACCAACCATTCATGAGTTCTTACTTAAATTGGGACGTAAAATCCACACTAGAGGCTTAGTAACTCGGTAACTAATTCGGTTGCACCATTTGTTCTTAAGGCAGAAAGTAACTAGCAGTTCGTTAACTCTCTGTAAAGTAATGCGTAGTCGCATAATATGACGTTTACCGTCTATGATCCAATAGCAGCCTTCATATACGTCATCAAAAGTTAAAATGCTGTGAGTTTGTTTATCATTCTAACTTATTTTGCCACACGTAACTAACGGTAAAAATAAGTTTACATTAAATACGATACTAGTTAATCATGAAAAATATAATAGGTAGACTATTTTATATGTACATAACATTGAGAAACTCTATTTTAAATGAATAAGGATCAATAAATAAAAACTGATACAAAAAACATAAGAAATGGCATTTATTTGTTATGGCTGATTTCATTTGACATGCACAACACGGACCGATACACACAGAGGCGCGATAACCCCTAGTTAGCCCCTGTATGTAGATTGTGTTTGTGTTGAAGAGCTGCTAACAAAGTACGTTTATTCACATAATGTAAAACAAGAGCTTATTGAAGCAGTTCAGTCAGTCTGCTATTTTATTACAACTGTTACTCCAGGTTAGAGGCTTCCGTAAATATTTAGTTCATATGTAGAGTTACGCTTCAACTAAGTTTAATGGTGCAACTTAAAAATATTTAGTAGTACGCAACTTAGTGCCTCTTTACGTCAAAACTAGGCTACGTTGTAACTTACACACACAGTTGGTGCAACCGGCCCCAGATGCTGAAAGACTCAAAGTGACTGGTGGTCTATTTTGGAAGTCAATAATTAGCCCTTTGCGTCAAATACATTTGGAAACAACAAGAGAAAGCATCTTAACTTGGGACAATGTAATGTTGAGCCAGTGGATTAGGGCATCGCTAACACTTTCAACTGAGAATTTCACGTGTTACGAAGAGAAGAGGAAATATTTTAAAGGGGTGTGCGTTGCGCATGTGCATTGCATGTGAAGAGTAATTTTAGATGCTATTATTAAGACATGTATAATTTAAATTAAATTTTATGCAATTAGTGTTGCGTCATTGCTATATGAATTATCATTCTGTCCATTGAACTCTCAATATTACCATCACCAAGGTCCAGTTTGAAGTAAATGCCACAAAATTTGTCAGTGCCTTGTTATTGTTATTCACTCAGATAATTCTCTCATTCTTATACTTTCATACAGACACACATTTACATCGACAAGAAGCTCCTCTAGTCTATTAATTTAGAGCAGCATAAAAAACGTACCACTGTTGATCAATGTCTTTTTTTCGTCCATTTTTTTTTCTTTTTTTTTTACACCCATTTGGAAACAAACTTGCGAAATAATTTTGCCTTAGTTACAGTTACATTTACAGCGTTTTCCATCATTCACAAACAATAAAGGCCAGTTCACACCAAGAATGATAACTATAACGATAAACATATAGTTTTAAAAATCATTATAAATATAAAAGAATAGCAGAGTCCACACCACAACTATAGCAATGTCGGCAAAGGAAAGCAAATTGTTGGAATAACTTTCAGAATGATTTCTATCCAGCTGATGGATTATAAAAACATTGACAGCCAATCAGATTCCACCCTGCCTTACAGAGCTCGAGCATTTAAAGCGGCAGACGACAAAACTGCAACGCGTTTCTAATAAACAGAACGTTATCATGCGCTCGTGTGGACGCTAATATAGTTATCGCAATAGTTTTTGTTCTTGTTGTGAATGGGCCTTATAGGTCTGAGGCTTTCTTCACCACACACCACAAAGAAACCTGTGGACGACAAAATTCACCGAACACAGCGATGCTTAATTACAGGCTTCATCCCAAACGCTCCTCCTTACCGAATGATGGAGTCCGACTGGCCTAAATTTGGTTGTAGGCACTAGCGCTAGAGAGGCCAGCAAGACGAGTATCCGAACTTGAAGACTATGTCGTTCAATCTCTTTCTGTCAGTTTGCAAACCTCCGCTCCATCCGACCGGCTGTTCACGGCACAGGTGAGACCCCTGAGACAGGTAGAGTGGGGGAAGGTACCAGTAGGTAGGCGAACGCTTTTAGGAAACCGTCTTCTTCCCACCTAACTCACCGTCCTTCCGCTCAATCCTCATGTAGGGCTCGAACGCTGAGGATCCGCACCCGTATCCCGATGGGAGTTCGTGATGGGTGCCGCCCAGGAGAGGCATGGTAAAGCAAAGGGAGGGTGGTGGCACTCCCAGACGAGGCGAAGGTGGAGTCCCACCTAAAGAAGACAGCGACAGTCCGAACGTCCCACCGTTGCCCGACCCGGGAGCCGTGGTGGTGCTACTCACCCCCGAGGAGGTGGACACGGATGGGCTGGCCAGTAGAGAGCCATTTCCGGGGTGCGGGTGAGCCAGCAGAGGGTTTGGGGGAGACAGGAGACGGCCCTGCTCCAGGAGACGCAGGATGTTGCACGTGGCGAGGGATTCGGAGGTGGACGACGAGCGCTTGTCGGTGTCCTTTGTCTGGTCCTTCTTCTGTTTGGTGCGGCGGTTTTGAAACCACACTTTCACCTGTGAAATGAGAGCGAAGTTTTTGAATATATCCACACTATTTTTCAAAGAGGAAGCAATTTGCTAGTGCTATACACTAACGGTTAGAATTCCTTAAGAATCACCAAGACTGCATTTATTTGATCAAAATACAGTAAAAATAATAATATTGTGTGTTTTTGCCACTTAATATTATTCTGGAATCCGTGATAAATTTCTTTTGTAACATTATAAATGTCTGCATAACTGTTTCCTCGTTGATAACAATAATATATATTTCTTGAGTTTCAAATCAGCATGTTAGAATGATTTCTTAAATGGTTAGTTAACCCCAAAATTCATTATTTACTCATCCTCATGTCATTCCAAACCCGTAAGACTTTCGTTCATCTTCGGAACACAAATGAAGATCTTTTTGATGAAATCGGAGAAATTTCTGTCCCTCCATTGACCGCTAATCAACCGAAACTTTGGCACTTCAAAAAGTTCATAAAGAGATGGTAAAACTAATCCACATGAATTTTAGCGGTTCAGTCCAAATTTTCTGAAGAGACTCGATTGTTTTATATGATGAACAGATTGAATTAAGGCTTTTATTCACATATACACAAACCTCATTGGTTCTTGCTGAAGCTCAAACGTGATGCGTAACACGAGAATGAACCTCATTGGTTCTTGCTGAAGCTCAAACGTGATGCGTTACACAAGAATGAACCTCATTGGTTCTTGCTGAAGCTCAAACGTGATGCGTTACACGAGAATGAACCTCATTGGTTCTTGCTGAAGCTCAAACGTGATGCGTAACACGAGAATGAACCTCATTGGTTCTTGCTGAAGCTCAAACGTGATGCGTTACACAAGAATGAACCTCATTGGTTCTTGCTGAAGCTCAAACGTGATGCGCAACATGAGAATGAACCTCATTGGTTCTTGCTGAAGCTCAAACGTGATGCGTAACACACGAATAAACCTCATTGGTTCTTGCTGAAGCTCAAACGTGATAAGTAACACACGAATAAACCTCATTGGTTCTCGCACGTCAAGCGAACATGCTTGAGCTTACGTTTACCATAACTGATGTGTGAGTTGATGAATGTTTATATGTGAATAAAAGCCTAAATTCAATTTATTACATAAAGAGATTGTGTCTCCAGAAAATTTGGACTGAACCGCTCAATTCATATGGATTAGTTTTACAATCTTTTAATGGACTTTTTGAAGCATCAAAATGTAGTTGCGTAGCTGTCAATGGAGGGACAGAAATCTCTCAAGATTTCATCAAAAATATCTTCATTTGTGTTCTGAAGATGAACGAAAGTCTTACGGGTTTGGAACCACATGAGGGTGAGTAACTAATGACAGAATTTGCATTTTGTGTGGAACTATCCCTTAAAGGATAATTGACAAATAATCACTTCGAGAAATAACAACACAACTTCCTACATGGTTTGAGGTGCCATTCATGTCTGTAACATGTATTGTATGAGTTAAGTAAAAAAAAGTTTAATTTGCGGATTCTGTGTTTGGAAAAACGTGCCTCATCAAGCACCACTAATCAGGGATTGTCTGTTCAGCAACATTGACCCACGGGATGCCACAGCAAAGCTTCTTCTTATGGCCTTCTTCATAAGCGAAGATCAATGAAGCATGTTGAAAAGTGCACTGAACTCATGTTAAACCGCTGCTGACCTCAGGTTAAAAAGTGCACTGAACTCTGCATGTCCTTGTCCTGCATGTTTAATTGATACACTGCTGCTTTAGTGCAGAGTGCATTCTGGGGTCGACGATGGGTCGAGATCAAGCTCTACTCGTAAGAAAATCAGGCCTATGAAAAATGCATTTCATCCTGACCGGGTTTTTACCTGTCACCTGCTGCTTTGACCCACCCTGGGGACCATAAAGTAGGACTATACATGTCATGCGCACAAACGCATCAACACATCGTGAGCTCTCAGAAATACACATTCACACTCATTTTCTCACTCTTAATGTTTAGAGCTCAAGAACATGGGATGATTGAGGTTCAGATCCCACTTCTATGGACCACGGCCATCGAGCAGAGCACTTAACACTTGTCTGCTACATAAGACACTTTTGACACTTTTCTCCGTGCTCAAAAAAATAAATAAATAGGATTTTAGCTATAGATTCATGGACATACAGATTAATAGCCAGAGTGATTTTAATGATATGTATGCAATACTTGCTTGAGGTAATATGAAACAATATTTACTTCTGGGATATAATTTGGAGTGAAATAGGATATTCAACGAGAAAAACCTAGGATTGGACTTCATTTTATCCAATGGGATCCATTGATTGAACTTTAAAAAAGGTTTGAAACACCACCAGCAACCCTTGAGTAAAACTTAAGAGGCCTTGATGACATTAGTTGAAATGAACATTATTTCATAGGGGAGGAGAATTATGAAAGAATTAGAGAGGAAAAAAAAAAAAATTTGTAATTTAGTATAACATGCCCCAATAAATCTACAACCTATACATGTTGTTTCAAATATATATCCTGAAATAATTGTTTTGTTTTCTCAACAAAAGCAGCACTTCTGTTTTCAACATTGATAAGAAATGTTTCTTGAGCAGTAAAGCAGCATATTAGAATGATTTCTGCAGGTTCATGTAAATTACATTTTAAAATATTAAATTATTTTATGCATAAATGCAGCCTTGGTGAGCAGAAAAGACTTCTTTCAAAAACATTTTAAAAATCTTACCGACACCAAACTTTTGAGTAGCAGTGAGTGTGTGAGTGTGTGTGTGTGTGTGTGTGTGTGTGTGTGTGTGTGTGTGTGTGTGTGTGTGTGTGTGTGTGTGTGTGTGTGTGTGTGTGTGTGTGTGTGTGTGTGTGTGTGTGTGTGTGTATATATGTGTGTATGTATATATATATATATATTTACGTGAGCTCTCAGAAATGCACATTCACACTCATTTTCTTACTCTTAATGTTTAGAGCTCAGGAACATGGGATGATTGAGGTTCAGATCCCAGTTTAACATGTCAAGACACATGTTATACTAAATTTCAAGCATTCATCCACGTCACACTGTTTCAGTCCCTCTCGTTGGTATGAACTGCATTCATTAGGGCGCTTTAAGAACGAATGACCCCGGGACCTGTATTGTTTACGTGTGTATGACAGTATGAGTGTCTGGTTTTGACCTCCATGGTGACAGCAGCTCTTGTGCTCGCAAACACACACAGGAAATTCATTTCGGTTCCTGTAAATTCAGTAAGTCGCTAACAGCTGAATAAAACCCGGAGCAAACCGTTTTGCAAGCAGTAATAAAGCTGAGTTTGTAACACTGAGATCATGGACTCGGCGTGGCCATTAGTGTGAGGATAATGAGATTGTGTAGTGATCCCTTAGAGCTTACGCCAGCTTGCTGATGCTATGGGCCCTATTTTAATGATCTAAACACATGGTCTAAAGCGCAGGGCGCTATTCGAGTCCGAATTCACTTTTGCTAGTTTAACGATGGAAAAAATGGTTGGCACACTCGGCGCATGGTTTGTAGGTGTAACGTGCAAAATTTGTAATTTCCCATTTCCTTTAAAAGCCAGTTGCGCTCGTGCCATGGCGGATTCGCTATTTACATGGCGGAATCTGCAAGCGTTCAAAAACTGAACGCGTCTCCAGAGAGGAAACGGATCTGCTCGTGCACGAGGTTAAAGCGAGCAAGCAAACCATATACGGGACAAGCCGTCCCTTGTGTCAAACCCCCAAAAAACACTTGTCACGCTTGGCGCTGCATTTACGCCGGGTGTATGATGGGGCCCTAGTGTTCCAAAGGCTCACACAAATTTTAATTCACACAAAAACGTAAATTATCCCATGATTTATTAGCCCTCAAGCCATCCTAGGTGTATATGACTTTCTTCTTTCAGCCAAATACAATCGGAGTTATATTAAAAAATATCCTTACTCTTCCAAGCTATAGTAACTGAGATTTTGAAGCCCAAAAAAGTGCATCCATCCATCATAAAAGTAATCCATACGGCTCCAGGTAAATAAAGGCCTTCTGAAGCGAAGCCATGCGGTTTTTGTAAGAAAAATATCTATATTTATAACTTTATAAACATTAGTTTCCGTTAACAGCTGTATGTGAGTCGAGTTTGAGCGGAAGAGTGACCTTTGACCCGACGCATGACTAATTGACGAAAGCGCAGAGAATAGAGCAAAACAAAACAACACAGAAGTCTAGAAGTCTAAAACGAGGATTTCTAAACAGAAATGTGGGAGGAGCTTGAGTTTGTTTGCCAGCCCTGTAGTGTGGTGCAGGTATGACATCACTTTGTAGGCCGAAACGCAGATGCAAGTTGCATTTTAGCACTTCCGGTTCCATAATCCCGAAGTAAATGTTTTTTTTTTTTTATGGGATTTCGGTTAAATGGCTGAAAATAAGGTCTGTGGTGAACACAAGCTCAATAGACTTTCACGTTTTATTCTATGACATAAAATACATCAGTGTCACCCCACAAGTGATTTGTTTTAAGCTGTTACGTGTCTTGAAAAAGGTGGTTGCAAATAAGTAGCTAAATGTGACTACAGAGGAGAGTAAACGTCATCACGCCGAACAGGTAAACTCAGTCCGCTTTTACAGCCTCATTATGATTATATTTGTGCTCTTATAAACTATTCTAGCTCAAACATTCTGGGAAAGTATTTTTATATTTATATTTTATATACAGTTTAACATTATATAAAACTGAAGAGTTGTGGGAAGTTCAGTGATGGTGACGTTGAATTCCTGGGACCGTGGTTTGTTTATAGCCTACCTTTAGCTTTTTACTTCTGCCGACTGCATTTAGGCCTCAAAATTCATAAAAGTTTTGTAAATCTGTGGTAATTATCTTGTTGGACAAAACGTGCAAGTATCATAAACTTCTGTTGATCACAGAGTTTGTTTTTAGCAATAATTCAAAAGCCTATGGGGAAATTCTATTGGGTTTTTGTCGAAGGAACCAGTGTGATGTGAACTGGTTGGCCTACAAAGCGATGTCACACCTGCACCACTCTATTTGATAACAGGTTACGAATTAGAAGTCTAAAACGAGGATTTTTAAAAGAGAAATGTGGAAAGAGCTTAAGTTTGTCGCACAGCACTATGTGTTTGAACCGTGAGAGGCGTCAAAGCTTTCTCTACTCCTACATCCTACGTCATGCGTCGGGTCAGAGGTCACTCTTCTGCCGGAACTAGACCTGGTAACGCTGTTGCCGGAAGCCAGTGATTATAGTTTATAAAGTTATAAATATAGATATTTTTCTTACAAAAATGCATCGCTTCACTTCAGAAGGCCTTTATCAACCCACTGGAGTCGTATGGATTACTTTTATGATGGATAGATGTGCTTTTTGGATCTTCAAAACTCAATTCGCTCCCATTATAAAGCTTGGAAGAGCCAAGATATTTGTTTAAATAACTCAGATTGTGTTTGGATGAAAGATGAAAGTCGTATATACCTAGGATGACTTGAGGGTGAGTAAATTATGGGATCATTTTAGGGTAATACATTTTTTTGGGTGAACTAACACTGTAACACATCAATGTATTTGAGAGTATGCAAAATATATTTAAAGGTTTTATTCTTATTGCTATAACATGTGTTTGTAGTACTATGACAAATGTTGCTTTTTAGCCTATAGTGGGCAGAGCTTAACTTGCTTTAGATTACAAAACTCAGCCCTAGAACAACATTCAGCTTTACTGTGATTTTAAGCAGCGTAAAATAAAAAAAATGGTTTAAAATACAGGAGTAGAGGAGAGAAAAGACGAAAGCAAATCTCTTCAATCGGACATCTACACTATTGGAATGAAATCCTCTTTAATGAGATCGAGGGTTCACTGCTGGGGCAGAGATTACTAAACGCAGGATCTGCATGACCTGGATTTGGTGCGTCGTCCCAATCCACTCCGCTCTCGTTCTCCGCTCTCAAACTCTGCACAATGCACTGGTGCACAATGAACTCCAAGGCGTGTTCATCAGATATTTTTGCTATCCTACTGAAACCATATCAGTGCTCCTGTAATTTGAGCTCCTGCGTTCTCCACCATAACCTTCTCTATGTGTTTGCGTGTGTGTCGTTCTTCTGTGTATGTAGGCATGAATGATGGTTATTTCATGGACTGTAGTCAGGGTAAATGGTATATTTAATGTGACACAAATGAAAATGAGGTTGTAAGTATGTTGACAGGGGACTCATTCATGAAGCATACTTAAAATTGTACCTTATTTCATTTTTACATTTATTGATGCACAGCTCATGTGTCATGAATGAGGTCTCATGAGTTTGCATTTTATATTCCTGACTTTTAATTTAAGTATATGCATACAAACTTGAATTCAATGCAATTTAGATTTGAATATTGGAGTCAAATTAAAATGATGGACGGACGGACGGACGGACTGATAGATGGATGGATAGATAGAATTTTGCACAACCCTGACCAACACATTCAAAATTCTATTGTACAAAAGAGTGCGATGAACACCTGTTCCTCTACTGATCCTTCAGGCACTTTTTTTTGTTGTTGTTGACCCCGTCCAGAAACTGAACTGCCCGCTCGCTGCCCTCTTGATCCCACACATGTGATAACGCATTCTGCTTATTCCTCCTGACCATTCTCTGACCTCTCTTCTTTGAAAAGCTATTAGGTCATTAATCTCATGCATCTTTACCGAGGGATTTCTCCTTTAGCCGAGGCCTGAGTTGATGTCTTTACACCGTGTCCTTACCAGATGCGATAAGATTCCAGCGACAAATAATTTGTCTGTCCACACTAGACGCGAAGCGACTGCGAGATGTGTCAAAATCAATCAAAACCCACAGCCAACCAGAACAGTGTGTGGGCGGAGTCTCGCGGCGAGTGCACAGCACTAGAGAGTAATCTTGACGGCACCGCAAGAAAATGGATAAGTAGCTACATAATCAAATTCACAAATATTACACCATTTAAACATTATTAAAATTACATAGGCTACTGAGTTGTTCACAGTTTGAACATTCTTGTTTCCATTTGTTTAATTTCAAGATCTGAGGTGAATTATCCATTGTTGCTTGTAGGCTACAGCTACAAAGCTGGGAGCACTAAATTATATTCAAAGTCCCATTGCATGCTTTTAACATTAAATAAAGCACATAAACAGTACCTGAGATTACCATTGCCACACTTTGTGTTTGTTGTTCCAGCGCGATGTCGCAGAAAAATAGAATCCGTTTCTAAATGAGAATCGTCGCGTGTCGCCGTCGCGGCTGGTTAGGACAAACACTCTGAATAACACGGAAAATATGTCTTATCTATTTTATCGCGCGTCGTGTGTAGTTAGGACATGTGTTAGAAACTCTCTTGCACACACAGTATGGGCTATGGCACAACATACGTTTTGAGGTGAACATAGGCTAGGCCTACTTGTGCTAGAATGTCCATGTTAGATGTTGTACACACTCTGTAACATGCAGCACACGTGTGTAATGGTTATGGAAGGGAAAATGAGCATTATTGCATGCATATCTAATTCTTTCTTCCTCACTTGCTGATCATCCCAGTTGCACATGTTTAACCTCTTGCCCTCGTACCCTGACACTTCTTTCTAGTGTTATCGAAGCACATGTTCGCGCAGGTTCAGCCAAGGGTCAACCCGGTCTTACCGATGGCTGGTAGATATGGCTCTATAATCCTCCTAACAGCAAAAGCATTTGGACTATTATTAGTCCCCTTCCCCCAGCACTACTGGCTGACGGGACCCGCGTGCAAGTGTGATCAGGCAAATTAGGCTTACCCTGTGTGGGCAGATACTGATAGATAGTGCCCTCTCAGTGGATTAAAAGGCATCCCTGCTGAACCACAGCGCCTCTAGTGGTCCACATTCAACAGTACAGTCTTTATCTCATGCAGAATTTGCATTCCCGCCTTAATTCAATTATTTTAAATTATTTCTTGTACAATTAAAACACCGTACTTTGTTATATTAATATATTTATATTTTTATATTATTTCATGTACATTTAAAACACCATACTTTGTTATATTAATATATTAATATATTTATATTGTTATATTATTTCATGTAGGCTACATTTAAAACACTGTACTTTGTTATAGTAATATATAAATATATTTATATTGTTATATTATTTTAGATTTAAATTATTTTAAATTATTTCATGTACATTTAAAACACTACTTTTTTATATTAATATAATAATATTGTTACATTAATTAAGAAAAATAAGCATTCAACTCTGATGTGATGGGGTTTCATAATCCATCTCTCTATTTTCTTCTACTTTTGGAAAAACAGTGCAATGTATATATATATTGCTGTTGGAGCAAATAAATGCAGAGAAAATGGTTTAATTATTTATTTTATTTTTTAAATATATGTTTGTTTTTTTCTAAACCCGAAGTATGCTAGAAGGCTAGAAGGTTGTGCAAAATTGGCTTCCTTTTAATTCATGAGTGTGAATTAAATCCTAAATGAACACCCAACATGAAGTTATGTTGGAATGATAGGTGGTGGCATTCTGAGAAATAAAGTATTCTTCCAAACATTTTGTTTTTAATATATTGAAATATATAAACTAAATGCAAACGATTGATTTGATATATCAAGCGCCACTTAAATTCACTAGTCCTGTCAGTGTACAGATCCGAGTCTCTTAAAGCAGAGTTAAATGTGTTGTATTTTTCTGTTCTGTCTGATCCTATCAGATAATTGTATTACAATCTGGCCAGCGAATGACAAACCAAAGACTTACATGCAAACACCGTCAGCCCCTCAATCTCATCAACTTTTCCGCTCCTCTGAGGTGTAATGTAAAGGCCTGGCCAGTGCTGGTGAAACGTTCACATGGAGCGAATGCCAACCACATCCAGCGATGAAACTTACCTAACACTGTCCCCTTTAAACTTTCAGATTGTCTGAAATGGGGTCTTTCTTGTTCTTCTAGACCTCATCTCATCTCTTTCTCTTCTCTTCACGCCAGACGTTACGTTACTTTACATGCTGTCTGGGTGTAGAAGAGAACAATGCACAACAAAAGCATTCGTACGGTCACCAGCTCAGCAAGACATGAGTGAGTAAAAAGCAACCGGCTCTGTCTTTCTGGTGAGAGTCCTTCTGTCCTAGACTGAGATATTTTATTTAAAAAGGAAAATGGCAAGTCTTTGGCTTGATTAACACAAAACCAGTGAGAAAGACAGAGACTGTGGGCAGTGTTGAACACCTTTAACCCACTAACGTATTCCTGAGTGAAACAGGATGATGTTTCTTCTCCCAAAACATTAATGAAAACCCTTCATTTCAAGGTAAAGAGAAACACAACCGGCTCAAAAGAGTGTTCAACTATAGCAAAAATGTGAGTCCAACGCTTTGAGGCAACAATTAAATAAGTCCTTCTGTTCTGTCCTTGACCGAGATATTATATTTAAAAAGACGGAGATAACAATTGATTAACTCAAAACCAGTGAGAAAGACAGACTATGGACAGTGTCAACTGTCAATGACACCTTCAAACCACTTTTTAATAATAATGCATTTTATTTCTAATGCACTTTTCTAAAACTCAAAGCGCAACAGTAAAAAAAAAAAACCCACAAGGACAATACAACAATTCATTAAAAAAGTCTTAACTTTTTAAAGTGTCCCAACATTGGTGCATTTATATAGTCTAACATTTTTCTGAGAGACAGGATGTTTCTCCAAAATATTACTGTAAACCCCTAATTTCAAAGTATTAAAGAGAAAAACAACAGGTTCAAAAGATTGTTCAACTAGAACAAAAGGAGAGAAAAAAAATACCACAAAACCAGTCACATGGGTACATTTTGACAAATGACAAAAAAAATGTACAAATGACATTGAGATTTATACATCATCTGAAAGCTGCATAAATAAGCTTTCAATTGGTGTGTGGTTTGTTAGGATAGGACAATATTTGGCCGTGATACAACTATTTGAAAGTCTGGAATCTGAGGGAGCAAAAAAATCGAAACATTGAGAAAATTGCCCATATAATGCATTGTTGGCGATTGCCACAAATATACCCGTGCGACATGTGACTGGTTTTGTGATCCAGGGTCACATATATCATTAGCACGAGACTTTTTGTGCGTGAATGATTGCGGAAACACATGCTGCTGGCTGTATTGATGAAAAGATTGAGCACAGTCTCAGTCGAGGCTTTCAGAACTGCCCATTTCTTTCTGTTAAAGCCACTGTTTAACACCGCGAGGACCTGCGAATTCAGCCGCGTTCAGATTGAATGTTTGCCAGCTTTGTCCTCACCCCAAAAAATGTGCTGCCCATGTTTGTTCTATCAAACACATTTGCTTTACAACCTGATTAATCATAATCCCAGTATGTGGCCTTTCACGGAAGTGTCCAGGTTGAAGTCGAGCCCTGGTTTCTGCTTGTGTTAGTTAAGGCCACACTGATGGAAAAGACTCATTGTGCTCGACTCTGAACTGTCACTCACCCGGCTAATAAAAACCTCTCACTTGAATCAACGCCAAGAAATAAAGTGCTGCAGAAAACCTGTTCATTTCCTCGAGCTTTAAACGAGCAGGTCGGGATGTAGTTGGTCTTTATTTCATTTTTCTACGAGCCTCTCATTCAGTGATGCTAACTAACAGGTTCGTCACACACGCTCACAGCAGCATCTCGGATCATGAATATCTAGCAGATCTTCTCCGTGATCAATGCGTCACACACTCATGTGTGGTTCAGGTGTCCTGCTGTGTTACGCTGGAGCGGGGAGCCACCTGGTGGGGACGGGCTCTGCCCAAAAACACACATTTTCATGGGAATTCCTATGATTTTTAATACTTTACGTTTAGCCAATACTTTCCCCCCGTGTGTAAAATGCTAAACTGATCCTCTGAGAAGCGGCAGATGAAAGCTGCGTTTAAACCTTCATCTTCATCATGACACCGTCACACACTCATCGGCTCTATGAATTTGTAATACAGTTCATCAAAATTAAAAGTTGAATAAACTCTTTAAAAGCTCATAAGAGTGCTTTCCATATACAATTACAAAAAGAATACTATGATGGTGTCATATGGTAATATCTGTCCATCTACCTATCTATCTATCTATCTATCTATCTATCTATCTATCTATCTATCTATCTATCTATCTATCTATCTATCTATCTATCTATCTATCTATCTATCTATCTATCTATCTACCTACCTACCTATCTATCTATCTACCTACCTATCTATCTATCTATCTATCTATCTATCTATCTATCTATCTATCTATCTATCTATCTATCTATCTATCTATCTATCTATCTATCTATCTATCTATCTATCTATCTACCTCCCTATCTATCTACCTATCTATCGGTTTATCCCTCTGACAATCATACATCCGTCTATCTAGCTGTCTATCCATCTATCTATCAATCAATTAATCCATCCATCCATCGTCTATCTGTCTATCAATTAATCCATTCATCCATCCGTCTATCTATCTATCTATCTATCTATCTATCTATCTATCTATCTATCTATCTGTCTGTCCATCCATCCATCCATTGTCTATCTATCATTCATCTATCAATCTGTCTGTGTCCATCCATCATCTATTTATCCATCCGTCTATCCATCTATCCATCCATCCATCCATCTATCCATCTGTCCATCTATCCATCTATCTATCTACCCATTCATCCGTCCATCTGTCTGTCTATCCATCCATCCATCCATCTATCCATCCATCTATCTATCTATCTATCCATTCATCCGTCCATCTGTCTATCCATCCATCCATCTATCCATCTGTCCATCCATCCATCTATCTATCTATCCATTCATCCGTCCATCTGTCTGTCCATCCATCTATCCATCCATCCATCCATCCATCCATCCATCCATCTATCCATCTATCCATCCATCTATCCATCTATCCATCTGTCCATCTATCCATCTATCCATTCATCCGTCCGTCCATCTATCCGTCTATCCATCTATCCATCCATCCATCTATCCATCCATCCGTCCGTCCGTCCGTCCGTCCGTCCGTCCGTCCGTCCGTCCGTCCGTCCATCCATCCATCCATCCATCCATCCATCCATCCATCCATCCATCCATCCATCCATCCATCCATCCATCCATCCATCCATCTATCCATCTGTCTGCCTGTCCATACAATGGCATTATCTTGAGGAAAATATTTCTCACTTTGCCTATATTTTTCATTAATGCAAGCCAGTATATTTCCTTGAAAATGTAAAGGAAAAAATGCCTGATCGTTGAATTCTAATTTGAATTTGAGTTTGTATTATCTTCTAGACTGACCGGTTTCTGTATTCTGATTAAATCACAATGAGAGAGAAAAAATTGAAGACTTGATAATTACATTCCAATTTGATGCAAGAAACCATTACTTTTTAGTTAATGAATCGTCACTTTTCTCGAACGAGTCCATTTAGAGCCACATGGATTGAGTTTGAAGCCAAAACAATAAAAACAGTTTTCGTTTATTGATGGCGTTTACATTAATATTTTAATCACAGATCGTGTCTGTCATTATGAAGTTTCTTATGCACATTTTCTCTTTCAGGAGAGATGCACAAACTCAATGAAAAGGTGAACAGTTTATCACGATGTGTTGTAGAGATCTAGTCGTGTTTTAGTGCCCTTGCAAATGTCTCCACAACTGAGGCGCAACAAGTCTCGTGCGCGCGCCTGACAGGAGATGGTCCTTTCTTTCTTTCTTTCTTTCTTTCTTTCTTTCTTTCTGCTCCCGAGATCTCGTGAAATGCATGTCTCATAACAATCAAATGTGCAGAACTCGGGCGCGCGCGGCTACATATTTCTCCCCATCTTTGTAAATCTTTAGTATATAATTAATGGTGTTGGATGAAATAGATTTAGATTCAGATGTATACTGAATTATTGAATATTGCGATGTCCTTCAATATCGCTGGAAACATAACACCTACAGAAGTAACTGTGATGCTGAAGCATATGAAAATGAATGCGCATTAATTATAAAATGATTTAAAGTCTAAGACCCGCAAATAAACGTTAAACGTTTACGTTGCATGTGCATCACTCTTCGGGTAAAGTTTGTTATTTTACTTTCAGTAAATATTAGAAATTTATGAAAAGAGAAATGTATTTACACAGAAATTTTTTTCAGGGGAATAAACTGAAATGCAGATATATTTTGCACATGCCGAAATGGAAGCTTGATGCACCAAGGGAATTTGTATGAGCATGAATGAATATGAATTAGTATTAGCACTTACAATCTGTGTTATAGGCCTATGTAAATTTAAAAAGCAATTTCATGCAAATGGAAATGCTTTTTGTTGTATTGAACACGATTTGTTGAGCGTCTCCAAAGTCTTTGGTTGAGTTTTACTGCAAGCATCTGTTCAAAACGGAAATTATTTCAGAGAAACGATTTAAATGCTGTATTTATCATTTGAAGTTTAATTAAAACTGAATTAAGCAGAATATGCAGATTATTTTAATATTTCAAAGTTAATGAACTCCGTTATGTTGTTATAATTTAAATAGTTCATGCTGCTTTGACAGAACATTTCACACGATTTTTTTTATTTTTTATTATTATTAGTTTAGTTTTGATTTCAATTAAGAAAAAATCGTAATATTAGTGATTACAAGAATTCTATAGAAATATGTTACACAATAATACACCGTTTAAAGCTATTTTGATTCATCCATATTTTCCTATTTGACGCATATATTCATGGTCTTTCATGGATCATCAAGAGATTAATGCTAAGAGAACAACTGGACTGGTCACTTCTTTTGTTTTTCACCATTTTAATTTTGAATGATCCCGTAGTTTGAAAAATATTTTTTTTTTTTAGAAAAAATATTCCATGTAGGCTATAGGCCTATGAGCTCATTAAAAACTGTATGCATAGTAATTATAATTTATAATTTTAGATGGACTATAGCATATCACAGAAAGTATATCAGTTGCGCATGTGTACTCGACCAAAACGTAGGCTATAAAACATACTTATTATTTGTTATAACAAATATTTATCTCAGTCATGCGCCCCTAGTGTTCAAATTCTGACCAAACGTATAGCCTACTAAAAATATATTTTATTGCCATTTTTTTCTTCATTTTAGAAAACATAGGCCTATTTAATTGTACAGTTTGCAACTGCGCAGATCCATAAGAATTTGGAATAGGGTTTTTATTAATTAATTAATTCGTTTCAATTCATTCATTTCTATTGTAACAATTTGCCGGTTTTGTTTGGCTCAGATTAAAACATTATAGAATATAATAGACTTGTAAGTCAAGGTTTGAAACCATAACTGCAAACATCATAATATTTCTCCATTAATCGTTTCAAAATATTTGAATAACCCCTTGCACGTGGCAGCAATGCGGTGAAACTATTGTTTGAATTAAATCATTGCCAGTTTATATTTACATCGTATTGAATCATCTTTTCCATGGCGATCTAAGACCCGTGGTCTGTGCAGATAATATATTGAAATTGCTTTGAAATTGCTACATCATTGTGTAGGCTACTATTCATAAAAAAATACCGCATTAAACCGAAATTGCTTGTGTTTTGAAAATTGAGTCACTATGTCCACATAATGCAGTGAGTCTACACACACGTGCTTGTGTGATTTATTGAGGTGATTTATAAGGTAAATATACAGGATATTCTCTGTGTAATAGTCTATTTTGACACATGCCTGATTTAGTCATGTCAGGTGGATCCGTGAGTAACAAATTAGTCGTTTAATCGTATCAATTTTGTCCGAAGAAAAGTGATTATTCGATATTTGTAATCAGACTAAAGTAAATGCAACTTTATGAATTCCGACACGTAAAAAAAAAAAAAAAAAAAAAAAAAACGAGACAAGTAAATATTCAATCTGAAGTGACGCATTTCGTAATGCATGAAAGATGACTGGACAACTGGGGCCCCATTTCTTCTTTCTTTTTTTTTTTCTTTTTTTCACGTCTGGATAAAGAAATGCTCCGCCCACTAACGCCCACTGTGCGAATACTAATTATGAGTATTGTGCTCATAACAATGGAAGCTGACATGCAGCATTTGCAGACGGGAGATTGTTAACCCTCGCGCACGATTTGACGTTAGATTTTTGCCAGTTTCCACACCATCTGTAATCAGTAGCAATTGCTTTGACAAAACAATTAACTTACTAAAACGAATTATTTATTTATTCCTTTGTTTGTTTGTTTATTCAATCGTTTGGGTGTCCATTTATTCATTCATTTACTTAGGCTTATTTTCCTATTATTAGGCTATAATTCTATTATTCAGAATCATTCAACGATAATTTTTTTCATATCCCAACTTATATGTAGGCTATATATAAATTATGTGTGTGTGTGTGTGTGTGTGTGTGTGTGTGTGTGTGTGTGTGTGTGTGTGTGTGTGTGTGTGTACATATAGACACACATATAGGCTACATATATAATTGCCCATATATATATATATGTATATATATATATATGAAGACTTCAGATGCAAAAGCCTCTAAGTGCCATCTGAAATTTTCTTCTAGAATGATCATTTTTATCAAGCTTGTATGTTTATGTTCAATTATTTCACTTAAATGGCAATGAAAATTACCTATTAATTGTCATTAAAGTGAAATTACTGAACCTAAATATACGAGCTTGATAAAAATGCTCATTTTAGAAGAAAATTTCAGATGGCACTTAGAGGCTTTTGCATCTGAACTCTTCATATATATACACACGTATATTTACTTAATTAATCGTCCATTTATTCATTAATTTTTTATTAATATTTAGGCATATAAATAAAACGTATTTATTTTCCGTGTATTATAAATTTAATTATTTATATTGAACAATAGATATATGGTTGTTTATTCATATCCCAACTTATATAGGCTATTTATTATTTACTTATTTAATAGTTGGTGCGTCCATTTATTTATTCATTCATTTTTTATTTATATTTACTTATTTTCCGTTTATTATTAATTATATTATTCAGATTCGACGGTCGATTTATGGTCGTTTCTTCTTCATGTAAAAATTAATTTATTTATTTACTATTTATTTATTTATTTATTTATTTGGGCTATTTATTTATACACCGTCCTTTGAGTTAAACTTTTTCAGCTTTTACATTTATTTTCATTTAGCCTACTTCAATATTGCATTTTCTTTGCGTTCATTGTATTTTGACAGTCATTGAGGATATTAATGCACTCTCACGTAAAAAATGTCTGTAGTTTTATAAGACAGTAAATAGGTTTTGTGTTACTCGCACTGTAAAAATCAAGAACAATATGCATATTAAGAGTATTTTTTAAATAATCGACAGTCTCCAAAAGAAATGTTGAAAATGGACACAAAGAGCTTATGTTAATGCTTCTTTTTCAATCTACTGATGCATCTTACATACACCACCATTAAGTTAGGGCTAAATCTAAACCCCTTAACCGCTATACATTGGTACAATAATAAATAATAAATAAAACACTTAAAAATCGATAAAACAACTATGATCTGATGTCATTAAACATATTACATGAAGAAGAATTCTGCTGGATTCACAAATACACAATCAAATTGCAATCTGAACTGTTGTCATATATATATATAGCCTAATAATAATAATAATAATAAATACATCAACCATGCAACAAAATATTTTATAAAAAAAACAAAAAAAACATGCATTTATGTATTGCATTAAAAAGCAGTTCAGAAGTGAAGCGCACTAGCATGTCTTTAAAGCACGGTTCCGTGTCGTACCTGTGTTTCCGACAGATTGAGCTGTCTCGCGAGCTCCGTGCGCTCGCGCCCGACCACGTACTGACAGCGCGTGAACTCGAGCTCGAGCCGGTAGAGCTGCTCCGCCGTGAAGGACGTGCGCGTGCGCTTCGGCCGGTCCAGATCCAGGCCTTTCGGCAGCACGATCTCCCGGATAGTGCCCTTGGCGTCTGTTCGGGACACACACATCATTTACTTTGTGTTGAGATGGAGCAATTTCTCTTAGATTATTATGAGTGGGACAATCCCTTATTGAATAGGGCAAATATATTGTGACGCGTTTTAAAAAACCGATATGAAAATAAGTGTTTAGATTTTTATTTTTTTTTCATGACAGGACATATTAAACAGACTATGAACTTAGTTCATTATAAAGGTTTGTATTCCTTACTCGTTTAACTGGTTAGTGCCAGCTTTTAGAAAACAAAAATAGTTTAATCGAGATTCGATTTTGTTTTACCAAAGCAGTTTTTAGCACACAACTCATGAGTTTCCAAAGGAGTCGCCAAAGAGAAGTCCAGTATCTTGATTTTGCCCTTCTGCTATGGTTATAGTTTGAAATGGCATCATGTTACATTTGTGGACATTAATTTTTTATTTTATTTATTTTTTAAATAAAAACATTTATGCAAGTATTCATCCAAGCCGACCAGAGCAGCTTAACGATAATTATATTAGTTGGCAATCACTTTAAGACTGTTTTATCAACATGAAACATAATTATCAACACAGTGATACAACATTTTATTGATATCACGACTGACATGCGACAGCAGAAATCATGATGTCAGATAATAATGTATTAAAGCAAATGTCTGTGCTAAGTATGGCAATTTGTTCATATGCTCAACGCATGATGCAATATACTGTATGTTCCATCAAAAGAACATATTATTATTCCTTGGATAATATATATTGGGAAGCCATAACCAACGCAACATTTTTTTTTTATCATCATATGTTTCCATCTATACAATTAATTTCTATGTCACTTTCAAATTAAACATTCAAGTTGTGTTGAGTCAGTGTAGATGCAACATCATCATTAAACCCAGGAAGATTATTATTATCCTCAGGTGATGAAATTATACTGAACTTTTCGAGGTAACCCGTTTATTCCATATTTTTAATGAAACCACACATAAAGTGAATATATTTTTAAAAGATGGTGAACATATTTTTCTCTCATCTTATTATTAATTTGAAGAAATTGAATGTTCCAACTGAGAGACCTATTTTAAAAATCATTAGACCTGGAAAACATCTATTAGTAGCCTAAAATAAAACAGCACCAAGACTTTACCTAAAACTGTAAAACGAGTCATATCTGTCTGGGTGGGAGTAGCCTACAAGAAGATACTTGGCTTTCCAGAACTTTCAAAATTGTCATTATTAAATGATATGATATTATTGGAATGGATTCAATCAGCTCTATTTTCTAAAATGAAGTGGTGAAGTATTAATATTCAGCCTGACATTCATAGCTCCGCCTATCTGATGTCTGCCTGGCAACCAAGCTCATATAGGATCACACTTTGATGAACTGTAATATCACAATAAGATGAATGGTATTTGTTGATATAGAGCAGTGAGATGTTAATGGCGAAAGCGTTTTCCTCACGGTTTAATATGAGCGCGAGCTCATCGAGCATGACGACACAGACGAGCTGACCTTTCCGTGACCCTGATCTCACGAGGACTCAGGCGTATTCAATAGCAGCTTTAAAAACAAATAGTGGCACCGGGGATTGTGTTGGGATTGTGTTGGGATTGTGGGTTTCCAGAGCCGCTCACACACCACTGCAGGACTGTTGCTCTGACAGTTTCAATTTCACAAAGCATTTAGTGTCCATCTGAATCAGAAGTCTTGGTATTTAAGAGCATTTAATCATTTCATTTCCCTGATGTATCTATACATTACTATCAAATCAAATTATAAGCCACAAATATGGCTGACTGAAAACATATAAATGCACTGAATAGTCTCATTTTAAAAGCATAGCTATTTATTAACAATACATATTAAAAGTCGTTACAGCTGCATGATGCAAACAATTCAGATGATGGGAAAATTCTTAGTGCATTGATATGCATGTATTATTTAAGAATTATTAGTGCCGTTTTTATTTTCTAAATTGGACCACACACTGCTCGTCTTTTCTTGTTTTTAAAATTGAAATGGGAACAGGAAAAAATGCATAACGGTTAATTGTAAAATAATTTCTGATGTTGTGAGTATTATTTGGTGATTTTTTGCATGGACCTATTTCTTACATTTTTGCTCTAACTGTTATTCCTTTTTCTCAGTTTAATAATAGAAATGTTTTATCTTTGTGAATAATATGTGCTCTTCCAAATAAATATAGGCTATACTGTGGATTGTGTTAATAAAATTCCATTTAAAAAATGGGCCACATATTGAGAGATTTTTTTGTGATTTTAGAACCGGCTAGTCTAGTGTTTGCATTTTCTCTGTTTTTGCTGTCGTTGTTAATGTTGTTTTAGCTTATTTGATTTATCTCTATACACTCTTGTTTGGTTTACCAGTAGTTTGTTTGACATTAAATACATAATCTCTTTCATAAATGTCAAGCAATATAAAAGACACACCTCTCGAAAACAATGAATTTAAACAGCCTATTTAATATCTATTTAATATATAACAGCCTATTTATAACATATATCCATTATATTTTTCTGATAAACTCACTGCATAAAACTGTATGATGTTTTAAATATTTGTTAAATTTCAGATATTGATGTTATTTAATTTAAAAGGCATCCTTTTAATATTTTGTTGTGGCCTATTGGCAGTTTATTTTGTGCATCAATTTTTGTATTAATGTGTGACATTAATTGTAAATTGTAAACGAATCTCAGATATTTTTAGTGTACATTTAATACTAATAATCTTAAAAATAAAGGTTCTTTATTGGCATCTATGGCTCCATGAAGAACCTTTAATAACCATGGAATCTTTCCATTCCACAAAAGATTCTTTATAGTGCAAAACGATTCTTTGGAATTTTAGAATGTTCTTCACACTAAGAAAAAACGGTTCTTTGATGGAATCTCTTTTTTATGGAACCTTCTATTTTAACAGTGTAAGCTACGAGAACTAATTAGCCTAAAATACAAAACCAATAAATTGTTTTGTGTAAATTTAAGCAGATTTTTGTTTAAGACATTAGTAAAATATTTGTATTTATTTATTTATTTTGACTAAATAACGCCTATTCATAACCAATAACCAAACAGGAAATGATGTAGTCCCACAGATTTACAGTAAATATTCGCTCCCTCACCTCTGACCAGAATCCTTCGACAGTAGTCCGGATCGACTCCTAAAAGTTTATCGTGTCCATCCTCGCTGGAGGAGGTCGGTGTGGACGCCGAGGTCCCCGGTGTGTCGGTAGAGCTCTGCACAGGTGACCGGTTCCCCACTTCCGTCCGGCTCTTAGAGTCTCTCGCGCGCTCACGGCACAATGCTTTGGATCCACAGTGGTTTCGGTCCTCGGCGATTCCATCGCCCATACTCGTGGCTTGATCAAACATCTAATAATTGAACTGTTTTAACTGTTTTATGTGTCCACTTACTTTTATTGGGCTATTTTCAGCTTAAATAAATAGTCTGCGTAAATTCTTTCCTGACAGAAATGGGGGAGATTATAGATTATTCCCAAAACAACATCAAATTAGAATCCAGCGACGGAACCGAGTTTCTGCCCAAATGTTTTCGCATGTTCCGGCATCGGGCGTCCATGCAGGAGGAGATGTGTAAAGAAGGGAAGGAAGGTGGAGGGGGCCCTGTGGGCATGTGGAAGGACCCTCCTCAGCTATAGGATCGCGCTCAACCCAAAATACATTGTGCATATATGCGCTGGGCTTCAAGGTCTGTGACCGAGGCACTGGGAGGCGCTTCACTGCTTAACCACGTAGAAGTAATTCCACACACCAAACATGGACCCGAGCAGCGCAAACTTTCCCTTTCCCCCCGTGCATGACTTATATAGTCAATTTACTCCATGACTACACTGAGTGTTTTTTCTTTTTTTCTCCGTATTTGCTCTGGGCTGGGTTACAGAAGCCCTGGAGGAAGAGCCAGCGTATTTCAGGATTTCTTCGGGAGGAGGGAGGTGCTCATTTTTACGTGGGACCAAGTCAGGAATATCCTATAATAAACGACAAAATGCAAGTAAATAAATAATATCGGCCTATTATCGGTCTACTCTCAACACAATCCGTTGGCTGCAGCCGTCACGTTAACCTGTAATTCCAGAGTATATGTATATGGGGTTTTTATGTTGACTGACAGCAGCGACGTCACTTCCGGAGTGTAATCCATCAATTGATTGATAAACAGAGACGAGTAAGAGCACGAGGCGCTTTCAACAACCCGTTAGCCTTCAGCGCAATGTGAATGAAACTATCCCTGTTGTCTTTAGACTTTATGCTACTCGGTAAGTAGAATAAACTAGACAGTTTTTTAAATTCGCGTTTAATTCATTTAGCGCTTGCTAAATAACGGACAAGGCAAATGTGTTCGAATGCGTCACGATTATAAGCGCCGAAAAATACGGCACGATTATTTAATTAGGCTAAGGCTTTTTTACTATAGCATCAAGGAGAGGAACACGCCGAGGGACGTAGGCTACTATTTATTTTGCAGAGATAGGCTACATTAATAAATAAACGTATAGCCTAAACTTAAACTCTTTCAAACTGAACAAAATATAGCCTAGAAAAAAACTAAAGAGCATAATTATTGACACTATTGTTTTAGCTACCTTTTTATTTTTTAAATTGACAAATGCACAGCTTACTTCCTCACAACGTTTGTGCAAGGGAGAATGTGCCTCTACAAGTGTTATAATCGAGAGAAGGGTCGGTTTGTATGGAAAAGGTTGATTTATCATTTATCAGCGATGCCATAAGAACACTTTTAGTTCCCCAAAGAACCTTTCAGTGAACAGAACTCAAAAGAACCATTTTCTCTTAGTGTGAAGAACATTTTGTATAATGGAAAGGTTTACTTTAAAGGTAGCCTATACTTGGAACCATATGCCAACAAAGAACATTTATTTTAAGAGTGTAAGATGGAATACACATTATGTGCGTTATTGTGCAAGTCTGAACGAGGGGTTTATTTGTGTTTACCTCACGGTGCACGAACCGCAGGTGTTCATCTCATCATTGAACCGTTGCCATAATACACAAAAAAAACAAAATTAGAATCTTTTATCTGAGTGCGCAATCCCATTACGGAGGCCGCAATGACATAATTGCAGTTTTGCCACTTTCAGCAGTGTTTATCACTCAGTGCCGAAATGGCTCATTATTGAATTCAGCTGCTCAGCACAGATTAAACAGTGAACGTGATGAATGGAGCTGTCACTCACTTCCTCAAACCAACAGTACAGTCAAGAGAGGTTTAATTGCCTCCACTGCTCTCTGGCCCCACAGTCGCACACACTGGCCCTTTCCTCCAACACACTAATGTTGCAAAACAGCCAAATACACAAACAGACTTTCCCATTTTGGGTTTACCTGACTAAACCAAGAACATGCTCAAAAAAGGACATACACTGTAAATGATTTATTACAGCTTTTTATCTTTTGTCACATCAACTTCAATACTTAATGTGGTTCAGATAACACAATATTTTACGTTTCTATTTATTAAACCAATCTCCATTTAATAATAATAATACAAATTAACTTACTTTAAGTTAAACCAAAAAAATTTTTTTACACTCACACACACCACACATACAGGTCTATCATTTTTTGCAATAGCCTTGCATAAACAAAAGCACAAAACCACATTTTAAGTATTTTCACAGATTTTAACCAAAAGTCGTTCTTACGAGGATATTGCTTAAAAAAGGTTATTTTTAGTCAGATTTATTTATTTATTTAATAGTCAAGGATTTAAGGTTTGTATACAGAAATGTACTTTTAAATGTGACAACTAACCCCGGTCTCTCCGTTCTGCAGCTTCTAAAAAGTTATATGTTGGATATTTACATGTTTGCTCAGGTTACAATAATATATGATTGAAGTCTTAAATGTGATTGAAGTCTTAAATGTGATTTAATCTGACTCAGTCAACCATGACAACATACATGAATAATAACCCTTAATAATTCCTTTGCTAGACCGCAACTTAAGGGTCAAAGCAAGACGCATGTTATAGTTCCTTAGTTCTTAATTCTGATATGTAAGGAGAACTGTGGACCAGACCTAGATATTATTAAACTGTCAGCGTGTTGTTCATTTCCTTAATAGTTTATAAGAAAATTATAGAACCTAAAAGAAGACTATAATTAAAAAAAATATGATCTTCCAAGGTGAACAACTAAAAACGTCTAAATTACAACAAATGCAATAGAAAACCATTGAAACACGGAAGCTACAGTAAAAGTACAATTAAGGCTTCTTGGGAAACACGAACAGACTCAGTATGAAAAACAGAAATAAATGTATTTGATCGAAATAAAACGTAAAAATGGGCCATAGTAATACAGTCATTTACAAAACAATTAGTATTGTAAAGAAGATCAATGTGAAATTTTACCCAAACTTATACAAAATAAGGGTTTTGAGTGTGTGAGGGAAACTTCTTATTTTCGCAAACACATTTAAGTTTCACTTGAGTTTATTTTTGGCTTTAATTAACAATAATAGTTTGAGCTTATAGTAATTTTTAAGTCACATTTTTCGCGCGCATGCAGCAAATTACGTGTGCCATTTATTAATGGGAACTCAAAGTTAAAGTGATAGTTCACCCAAAAGATTAAAATTCTGTCATCATTTACTCACCATCAACTTGTTCCAAACCTGTATGAATTTCTTTAGAATTTCTTGTAGAATTTCTTAAGAAGATATTTTGAAGAATGTCGGTAACCAGTTGACGGTATAGCCATTGACTTCCACAGTATTTTTTTCCAACCATAATATGGATGTCAGTGGGGTCCATCAACTGTTTGGTAAAAAATTCTTCGTTTGTGTTGATCAGAACAAAGAAATTCATGGGGTTGGAACAACTTGAGGGTGAGTAAATGATGACAGGATTTTCCTTTTTTGAGCGAACTATCCCTTTAAGTCAGATTTGCGTTTCAAAAATGATAACCAAAGCAATAGTGCAAAGGCGCTGGCAGCTCAAACCAGCTGTAGACTGGTGCACTATCATGAGGAAGCTGCCACATCTTCATAAAACTAAGATTATAAGAGGTCATTTGGCTTTAAGCAGACTTTTCTGCTTCAGTCCATCAGTGTTAGATATCACTGAGACGCACAAAGGTATAGTGACACTCAGGCATAGAGACAATACTGTTTCCCTGAGGGGAGAGATCTTGACAACGAATGACTGACAAATCTTGACGTGATAATTCGGGCTCGAGATAAAAAAACGTTTTTCTCCTTGTCATTGGACAAGTGAAAAGATGTTAGGGTGTCAGATTTGGACAATCATTTACTTATTTTTTCTTTACTAAGTTTTTGCACGCAGATTTTTTTAAGTAGGCCTATAGCCTACATTTCTACGGAGCCCCCAAGGGGACATGGTGTTGGGGAAAAATTTGAGAGGGGAGGAAAGATAAGTCGTCAATGTGTTTGCGCCGTTCTCTCGCAAATGCTTTGCGTTCCCTCGAGAAACATTGGTTCTTTGCGCGTGAACGCAAGTTTCTCGGGGAACTCAAATATTTTGCAAGCGAACGCAAACTTTCGCGGACGAACGCAAAACATTTGCGAAAGAAAGCAAAAGCATTGGCAAATAACTTTTCCTCTCCTCTCATATTTCTTTTCTTCACCGTGTCCCTTTAGGGGCTAGATACATTTCACATATGGAATTAAGTACAATCTAAGTTAAGTAAAGTTAACAAAAGATAAATAAGTAACTTTAACTTGGCCAGATTAGCCTACTTTGCAATACTCTGTTTCAACTTTCAAGTAGCCTACATTTTACTCAAACAATATAACTTTAAATTAGACCATGCTTTTAAAGTGAATGCTTTACTAGAACATCTAAGTAATTAAAACAGTATATTGTGAGTAGACAATCTACTACACTATAATACCAACCCGAACACAGAGACCTCAAATAACGGTAAAATTCGTCGGATCATTTTTGAGGATAAATGTGTCATTTTGAGTATAAAATGAACAGATTTCACAAAACAGCAAGTTACTAAACCTAAAACAATGGTAAAGATAAAACAGTGTAACACAGCTGTGGAAGTGGAACAGTGAAAAATGCAACCTTATTAATTTTTCATGCCGAAGTGCATGATGGGAACACCAGTATCAGAAAGTTGAGTAGGATTTACTTAATTTTACGTTGATATTTACGCGTTGATTTCTACAGGTTTAGATTGAGTAGGCTACTAGAATTTTCTTTTTTTCTTTTAATTATTGCCTTATCCAGGTAGAAATTTGCTGTAGTATTTACTTCACCACAGAATCATTGTTATCAGTGCATGATTAAAAATAATACACCTATCGCGGCTCTAGAAATGCAATAACCCTATTTAAATTAATCTGATTTGCTACTAATTTAGATTTGGCTACGTGAATAATGGATGTTTACACTCTAAAAGTAGCTACCCACATCTTATGAAATGAGGATTACATTTAAAAAATAAATATATTTTAGGATGAGTAGAAAATAAGACTGAAATTAAGTTAAAGCTCCTTCAGAAATAATGGTTTCAGATTAAATGAACGCTCACCTGTCAGATTTTCATCACATTGAAAACAAAAGGTCTTTCTCATCTCACCATTCTCACGAGACAATGAGCTTATTTAGTTTTCTGCATGGATGTCTTTCACTTATTTGGATAAATACATGGACATTGATGCATTTGTATATTCATTATTTATTTGATTATCAAGCATGATCAAACGCAGTAGGATTTAGTGTTTTTTTTTTTTTCATTTATCAATAACCCATACAACACCTGAAGTTCACACCTAAACTGTGAAGATATCCATTAGTTAGAGTACACTGACCACTAGTGGCTGTTCAATGCAATGATTCACTAACTATTACACCACACTAATTATTATAAAAGCATTTCGAGTCAACAAGTCCATTTTATTTGAGAGTAAAAAAAATAATAACAGTAAGACAGAAAAAAAGCTCTCAAAAGTGAAGAGTCAACCGTATTATTTGCTCTGGGAGTTTGACGGGTTTTTGAGGTGGGGGGTTTGACGCCGTTTGAAAAGCAGCATTCACTTTTACAGAGATCCGTAAATGCAGTTCAATGGACAATACAGTAGCTACAACGGACATGGTGAAGGGGGAATTAGGATATGGGATAAAGATAAACAATTATCTGTCAATGTTTTTGCGTTCGCTCACAAATGTTTGCGTTCCTCTGAGAACTTTGCATTTGCTAGCAAAGAAACGTTTTGCGCGCGAAGACGCGAATGCTTCTCGGTGGAACGCAAAAGTTTTTGAGAGGGAACACAAAACATCTGCTAGAGTAAGAAGCCCCTAAAGGGACATGGGGGAGGGGATTGAGATGGAGGAGAAATTATTTGTCAACGCTTTTGCGTCCTCTCTCAAATATTTTGCGTTCGCTCGCAAAGAGCTCAAAAGGTTTTCTGAGCGAACGAAAAGTTTTTAGCGATTTTTATTTTTATTTATTATTATTTTTTTGCGAGGAAACGCAAACGCATTGACGTTATTTTTCCTTCCATCTCATATGTTTTCTCCCACCACAATGACCCTTTACGGGCTCCGTACGACTGCACACAAATGCATTGCTACTTGATTTAATTCCCATCTCATATTTTCAGGGGCTCCATACAATACTACGCTGCAAACATTCAGCATCAGTCAAATAAACTAATAATGTTTATGATTTCAGGCACTTCGGCTCTACAAAACCGACCAATGTTACACATAAAAAGATTTATGAACAGCCCTTAAAGTGATTATCTTATTAAAATATATCAGGGCAAACATGGATCTAAAGTGAAATTTGATCCGAGTAAATAATTATCAAATCAATTTCAGTTCATGAATCAAAACATTCACACTTTTAAGCCACAATGCGATAAAGTTCATGGTGCAACATCTAAGTTTGATGGTGTGGTCAGCAGCGCCCCCTACTGGTACAAACAAGAGGCTGATTCACAGTGAGCACAAGCATCACCCTAGATTATACCTGTCAACATTGGGATTTGAAAATAAGGGACATTTTTTGCGTTTTTCCCCCCAAATTACTTCAGCGAAAATCCCGCCCTGCAGCCGATTCTAAAGATTTTATTGGTCATGTGAATCACAGTAGCCTACACCAAACACTGATCCCTAAACCTACCCATCATTGTAACCTTAACCAATGAAATTAGCTGCTGCAGGGCGGGATTTCCGTTTAACTGGTTTGCGCCCAGTGGGATTTTTCAAAAAAAAAAAAAAAATCTAGAAAGATTAAAAATACGGCAAAATATTTAAACGTGATGATAGCGGGATAGCAAGGTAAAACACGGGAGGATCCCGGGAAAAATGTGAGGGTTGACAAGTATGCCCTAGATTGAGTTTAAAATCACAGATTCGAGCAAGAAAGTGCAGTAACACAGACATAAAAGCATGTTATATTTGTTTTATCTAAAAGAAACATTCAGTCATAATACTGGAATTCAGCGCAAAACACACTATTTGATTGTTTTTTTTTTCTCCTCCAAACCTGAAAAACGACAAATCACAGAGTAAACGACAGATCATTCCTGCATTCCATTGTAACAGTAAAGAAGCCAGTGACCACAGTGTGTTTTCAAACGCTGCGAGCAGAAAGCAGTGTGTGGCACTGAGAGGGAAGTGTGTGTGTTCAGGCGTTTAGTCGAAGCCTTGCCAGTCGCTTTGCTCAGAGTCGTACTCGAGTTCTGCTCCTACACACCGCACACCTTCCAGCAGCATCGGGGTCCCGTGGAGACGGTCTGACAGAGGAGAAGAGCCACTTAAGTGAACGTTATCAATTCTACAACATCGCCTGCACACAAAACCGGCTGTTTTAACCTTTAAAATGCTGCCGTCAGTGCAAGTTAAGCTCAATTGCGAGCATTTGTGGGATAATGTTTATTACAACAAAAAATAATTGACTTGTTCCTCCATTTCTTTAAAAATTTCAAAAATCTAGAGATTAATCACTTACATTGGAAATGAATGGGGCCTATTTTTGTCAAAAGTAAAATACTCAATATGTAAACAATGTGTGCTAACATGAGTCTAGTGAGAGAAAATCACTTCCTAACCGCATTTCGGTCTCGAGTTTCAATTTTACAACCCCATAAGCCGTAAAACTATTAAAGAAATGATGAATCCTGAAAAAAATGCATCACAGTTTTCACAAAAATATGAAGCAGCACAACCGTTTTAAACATTGATGATAATCAGAAATGTTTCTTGAGCAATAAATCATCATATTAGAATGATTTCTGAAGGATCATGTGACACTGAAGACTGGAGTAATGATGCTGAAAATTCAGCTTTGATCACAGGAATAAATTACAGTTTAAAATATATTCAAACAGAAAACAGTTATTTGAGATTGTAATAATATTTCACAATATTACTGCTTTTACTGTATTTTGGTTCAAATAAATGCTTCCTTGGTGAGAAGAGACAAACACTTTAAAATCTCACCAACAGTAGTGTAATATGCACATTTTAACTGAAGAATTAAATGATGGATGGATAAATTAATAATGATATGCTTCACATTTTTGCTTTAAACCCCTCAAAAAAAGAAGAGCCTTATTTGCTTCCATTTTAAGGTTTTTGGTTAAATTATTAAGCAAATTGAAACAAGTTGAAATTATTTTGTGCTGATGAACATTATGCCACAGATTTTCTTAAAGGGATAGTTCACCGGAAAAAAAGAAAAGAAAATTCTCTCATTTACTCACTCCTCACTCGATCATTTACTATGTTTTTCCAAACCTGTATGAGTTTCTTTAGTCCTGTTGAACACAGAAGAAGATTTTTTTGAAGATTGTTGGTAATTAAACAGACATTGACTTCCATAGTAGGAAGAAAATACTTTGGGTGCCGTCAACTGTCTGGTTACCGACATTCTTCAAAATATCTTCTTTTGTGTTCAGCAGAAGAAAGAAACTCATGCAGGTTTGGAACAACTTGAGGGTGAGAGTGATAGAATTTTCTTATTTGTTTCTTCTTCTGGTGAACTATCCCTTTAACTTGTACTGCTCCTGGAATATCCCTTTAACCAATGTTTGCACCAGAACGCCAGTAGAGGGCAGCAAACAACCTCACATCAGATCTCCTTCATTCAGGGTATCATTTAACACAGTGTCCCAAAATATCACAAGAACCATAACTCTGTTTTTAGCCAGTTTGGCTGATCTGTCACTTACCCATGACACGGGCGTGAACTTTGACCTTCACACACGCGTCCTCTTTGCTCTCACTAAGAATCTGCACCTCCTCACACATCACTCCCTCCTGATGGGCCATATATTCACACGTCACCCTCAGACCTCCTGAGCACAGATACAGAGGAACAGTAAGTCATTTATACAGGTTATTCTCCAGGCATTGTACATGAATGATGTAAAACGATTTTGATCTCACAGACAGAAAGTTTGTTTAGCTGTGGCGACGGCTCACACTCGTGAGTTCAGCTGGACGAGAGCGTCTCCGTTAATGGGCACATCTCCGGTCTGATGTTTATTTATCATTTAATCATGCGCACACAATCTATCATCACAATGGAAAATGCCTGAAGCTGATATGAGCTGTCATTCCAGTGGCAAACAGGTAGCCCCGCCCCCAAACTAACACGATTGGCTGAGACAGAAGTTGACATGTTGGGACTCTCACAGTATCAAAACACTTTAATAAGTTAAAGTACTAATGTTTTAGTGGTCGTTCACAAATAGCATCGTTGGCATTCTATTGCACTGTTTATCAATTGTTTGTCTATGTAAACATGCGCTAGATTTTTTTAATGTTTATTTATTTTGTGATGCCCAAGAGCACCGCTAGTCTTCCTGGGGTCCACACAACACTTAAATATTATTTATATATAATTTTTTTTTTAAATACACAAAACATTAAAAACACTGTCAATGACGAATCAGAGTCCAACAACAAGTTTAGCATATATTCAAGATTTGTAACCATCTGTGAATGTACAAAAAAAACAAAACAAAAGTCTAACACTTATAACTCATCCAACTAACTTCTGTGCATAACCTCTTAAAAATATGATAATCCGATGTGTCTCAAAGATGAACATCTTTGGCGTTGTGTTTTTGATGTCAGAGTCGTGATAAAAGAAATCCAACTACTTCCATTGTCCTGCGTCTCGAGTTTTTAAACACACATTAAACTGCAATATTAGAACATATTAACCACTGAATATGACACACTTAACCTTTAAATTCACCAAATGTTGTGCATATTTGCCTAAAAGCTACTTAGCTGTGCATTGAATAACCCGTAAATGCTTTGTTATTCTAATACCTGCCCTGTGAGTACGTTTTTAAAAACATGTTTTTTATTTCGTCAGCAGATCAACAGCACTCAAAGATCATACTTTCCTCATACAGCACTTGCTCATTCATTCACATTAAATAAACTCTTAGAAATAACTGGTTGAAACCGGTTCTGAGAGCCTTTCACTGGAATATCCTGCATGGCTCTCGTGAGATTTTATTCTTAAGCGGACGTAAATCTCGACCATAGTTTACTTGTGGGGGAGAGTCTAGACACACTTAAAAATGCTTTCATAAAAAACACTTCTTTATGTGTATCAATAAAAATAAAAATAAAAATCATCATAACAATAACATACCAATTAACAACAACTTAATATAAATATACTATTTACTATCCAATCTATTCTCTTCTGAAAATAAACAAATAGAAATATCTATCCATCCATCCATCCATCCATCCAACCATTCATCCATCCATCCATCCATCCCATCGCTCTAACCCTCCATCCATCCAGCACTCTAACCATCCATCCATCCATCCATCCATCCATCCATCCATCCATCCATCCATCCCATCGCTCTAACCATCCATCCATCACTCTAACCATCCATCCATCCATCCATCCAACCTCAATCCATCCAACCATCCATCCATCCATCCATCACTCTAACCATCCATCCATCCAACCTCCATCCAACCTACATCCATCCATCGCTCTAACCATCCATCCATCCATCCATCCATCCATCGCTCTAACCATCCATCCAACCTACATCCATCCATCCATCCATCCATCCCATTGCTCTAACCCTCCATCCAACCTACATCCATCCATCGCTCTAACCATCTATCCATCCATCCATCCATCCTCAATCCATCCATTGCTCTAACCATCCATCCATCCATCCATCGCTCTAACCATCCATCCATCCATCCATCCAATGCTCTAACCATGCATCCATCCATCCATCCATCCATCCATCCATCCAATGCTCTAACCATCCATCCATCCATCCATCCATCCATCCATCCATCCATCCATCCAATGCTCTAACCATCCATCCATCCATCCATCCATCCATCCATCCATCCATCCAATGCTCTAACCATCCATCCATCCATCCATCCATCCATCCATCCATCCATCCATCCATCCAATGCTCTAACCATCCATCCATCCATCCATCCATCCATCCATCCATCCATCCATCCATCCATCCATCCATCCATCCATCCATCCATCGCTCTAACCATCAATCGCTCTAACCATCCATCCATCCATCATAACATTCAAAAGGCTCCTAAAGGATTTGGACACACTTAAAAAGGCATGTCACTGAATTAAAACCGTGAGGGAACTGCAGGGCTGAAGTGTTGACGAGTTATGAAAAGCTAATAATTAATATAAAAACCTAATGATTAATGAAATCATAAAAATGTCAAAAAAAAAAAAAAAAAAAAAAAAATTAAAATAAAGAGTTTACCATCATGTCATGTGACCATTAAATTATTGAAATATTAACTTAAATATTTTAGGTTAAAGGGCTGACAAAAAAGTTTGGGAATCTCTTCACTAAGCCAACAAACACCAGAACTAACTTGACGTTTCTTCATCAGCATGTTCAGCCGTGTTGGGTCAGAGAGCGATGGGACGTACCATCTGAGGACGTGGTGATATTAGTGATCCGCAGGTGTGGATTGGGGACGGGGGCTGGACACACGTCTTTCCCGAGCTCTGGCACCTCAGGCAGTGTGAACACGATCTCATATCGGTGCTGCGCTTTCAGGAAGCCCACCTGAGGAGATCGAGAGAAGCAGAGAGGTTATGAGTGGTGTCATCAGGTCTACGATGATACGAGTCAAACTGCTGTGTGCACTTGATCTGCTACTTTTGATGAAGATCATGGTTTACTGTGATAACCAAGTAATAATAAGTTCACCGTTAGCGTTAATTAAATCTTAGCTGACTGATAAAACCATTGTATGAATCAGTTTACTTATACTAACTTATTATTAACGAATTTGTGAATCACAGTTGATTGCTTCATTGATGATGACATCATAGTTTGCTGATATTATTAATAAAAGGAATTTGCCTTGACCGATCAATGATGAAAATATAGTCAACATATTTTGATGAATTTAGAGCCAAATGATCATTTATAACATCATAGTTGACTAATTTCAGAATGGAATGAATTGTAGGTGCAGAAGACAAAAGGAAAAACTATTCTGTCAGATTAAATGTTCATTACTTGTTGAAGATCTTATTAACCAAGGAAGGAAAATGGGATAATAATTTGAGGGTTAAAAACTAATGAGCACTGGTGGAAAAGAGAGTGACAGAACTCATGCCAGGAAACCTTCAAACTGCATCTGGGTCTCAGCGAAAGATGACAGAATCACATGACGTCTAATCGGACCAGAGTCTTCATCAAAACATAATAATCGAACAGAGAGACAGTCCAGAGGTGCAGGTGTTCATATACTGCTGTCTCCATGGCAACACAGGGCAGTAGTGGGACAGTTAGATGGAGGGAGCGAGAGCATGTGCGATGAAAAGAGTCACAGAATATGACACCCACTGTGGGGTGAACGTTACGCGAGCATGTTTGTCTATCTCGTCTCAGATATTTGCGAGTAGGAGGAATGAAAAGACTATATTCAAAAACTCACTGTTCTCACAACAACAAGCAACTTGTGCACAGTGAAGAGTCACAACAAAACAGACCCCATTTACTTTTATAAAACACATTCATCTATTTAACATCCAACCAACCAACCAATTATTTATCCAACCAACCATCTACCCATCCAACTAACTATTAGTGGTCGGCCCGATATAGTTTCTTTGATGGCCGATGCCGATATCTTAGAGAGCAGGGTGGCCGATATAAAGCCGATATTTATATATATCTATATATATATATATATTTTTTTTAAATATATATACACATTTATATTATATATATATATATATATATATATATATATATATATATATATATATATATATATATATTTATTTATATTTATTTATATGTATTTTAATCAATATTTAATAAATTAGAAAACAAATCTTTAAAATAAACATGCTTATACTTTTTAAAATGCCAAATATCGGCCAATATATCAGTCGACCACTACTAACTATTCAACCATATATCTATCCATTTATCCATCCATCCAACCAACAATCCATCCATCCATCCATCTAACTAACCATATATCTATCCATCCAACCAACCAACCATCCATTTATCCAACCAACCAACCATCCATCCATTTATCCAACAAACCAACCATCCATCCATTTATCCAACCAACCAACCAACCAACCATCTAACCATCCATCCAACTAACTATACTTCCATATATCTAACCATCCATCCAACCAACCAACCAACCAACCAACCAACCAACCAACCAACCAACCAACCAACCAACCAACCAACCAACCATCCATTTATCCAACCAACCAACCATCCATTTATCCAACCAACCAACCAACCATCCATTTATCCAACCAACCATCTAACCATCCATCCAACTAACTATACTTTCATATATCTAACCATCCATCCAACAAACTATACTTCCATATATCTAACCATCCATCCAACAAACTATACTTCCATATATCTAACCATCCATCCAACTAACTATACTTCCATATATCTAACCATCCATCCAACAAACTATACTTCCATATATCTATACTTCCATATATCTAACCATCCATCCAACAAACTATACTTCCATATATCTAACCATCCATCCAACAAACTATACTTCCATATATCTAACCATCCATCCAACAAACTATACTTCCATATATCTAACCATCCATCCAACTAACTATACTTCCATATATCTAACCATCCATCCAACAAACTATACTTCCATATATCTAACCATCCATCCAACTAATAACTATCCAACCATATATCTATCAATGTATGTATCCATTCATCCATCCATCCATCCATCCATCCAACTAAAACGAGAACCACTACAAAAAAAAATAATAATTCAATTCGCTTGATGGCAATCCATTGCACCAAAAAGTTATGGAACAACTAATCAGAGATAAAAATAGTCTCATCACAGCCGTGGCCGAGCGGTTAGTGCACATGCTGACATACTGACCTGTGGAGCTCATATGCAACCAATCTGGCTTGTGTCATTTCCTGATCCCGTTCGCTCTCTTCAAATTCCAGATACAGCTCTTGGCATGAGTTCTGTCAATGCCTTCACATAATAACGCATAATAACAAAGAAGCTGAAGATTTGACGTGAGCTGAGAAATAAACTCAGTGTTCTTCCTGTAATATAAACTCATATACTTGACTAAATGAATAACCTCAGCTTTATAACTCGCTCTCACCTTAACCAGGAAGTTCCCGTTGGATTCGGGTATCACCATGACAACGGAGTCGTGCAGTTTCTCGTCAAAATGCACATGTGAGTGAGCGGCGGCGGCCGGTTCCTCGGCGAAGCGAACACCCCCCGTCTTAGACGACGCTGCAGAAGAACAAAAGCAAAGCACTTACAGCTGCGCTAAACACACACTTGCCCACAGATTTACACACATCCAGATTGTGAGGCGCTGAATGAAAAATGCTCAAGAAGCTTTCAAAAGTGCAATTATTCAAATCAACCTTGCCATTTGACACCCGAAAACCCTGAAAGCTCTTCAGTCTAATATCAGAGATTTTTCATTTCTTTAATCAAAGAAAGTTACAGCAGAGTGGGCTTACATTCAATTTAAAATCTAATTTCTATTTAGAAGTTTTTCTGCCAGAATTCATAAACTATTTAAATAGACTAATGTATATTAAATACATTTTAATATATTAAAAAATACATTTAATTTCTTAAATTAAAGAAAGTTACAGCAGAGTGGGCTTACATTCAAATCAAAGTGTTTTAAATCAGTTTAAGACACTTGGATGTTTTTAATTTAAGCTTTGGATCAAACAAGCACCTAAAAATGACGCAGACAACAGGAAATGACATTATGACACAAGTATTGGGCCTAACAAAACGGTTTGTTTCCCTCTTTCCCACAGGATTTATTAGGGATTGAAAACTGGTTTTAGGTTCACTGTGTTTTTAGGGGATGTGTATGTCTAAGATGTGTTCATGCATTCAAACATGGCTAGATGGAGCACAACAAAATGGAACAAGAAAGCAGGAGTTAATCAAATTAAAAAGATGCATCTTTTCTGAGAGGGTTTTACTGTGCAAGCTGTCTAACACCTTCAATGTGCCAATTACAGCACCAGCACTAAAAATATCAAAACTAAAAAAAAAGAGAGAAAGAAAATCCCTAGCAATGTTCTTCCTGGCTCTCCTCTTTTACAGTCTGATTTAATAAAGCAGGTAGCCAGGCCCTCAGGGGTGTGTTTCTCACACACAGATCAAACTAGGTCTTGAACTAATGTGCAAGATCAATGCTAATTCTTCTTTTAAAATCCATTTGTGTTGCAGGATTAGGGTAAAACTGCTTTTGAGAAACCACATATTCAAGTACAGTCTCTATTCTCACCAAAGCCGCATTTATTTGATAAAAAACAGTGTTTTCTATATTTGAATATATTTTAACATGCAATTTATTTTTGTGATTCAGAGATGAATTTTCAGTGTCACATGATCCTTCAGAAATCATCCTAATATGCTGATTCGCGTCGATTTCTAATTATTAACAATTTTGAAAAAGTTGTTTTAAAAAATGTTGTGCTGCATTTTGTGGAAACCTTTTTCTCTAAGATTTTTGATGAATTGAAAGTTAAAAAGAACAGCCTTTAATTGAAATAGAAATATTTTATAGCATTATAAATGTGTTTACTGTCATTTTTGGTCAGTTTAATGCGTCTTTTTGAATCTTAAACTAACCCTAAACTTTTGAACGGTCTCCAAACGCTCACATCTGGACCAACAGAGCACAAAGCCCACTGTAATGAACATCAGCTTTGGGGATTTGTCCTTCATTTTCACTCTAAAATCCTCCATGTCTGTTCAAAGCCTCAGCCCAAAAAAACCCCCCCAAAAACTGCTTTTATTGTAATTTGGCGATAAGATATTGCAATTAATTTCCTTTTTATGTGTGAAGTTTTTTTTATTTTGAATCTAAATTAAATTATCAAGTAACTAGATTAAAAAGATAACTATATTTTTACATTTTCTAAAAAACGCATGCATGCTGATTTCTCATGCTAACCGTCTCAATTCTAGGGTGTTTGTAAGAGCATTTCTATGTGGTTGCTAAAGTCTTCTGGCGGTTTCTTACAGTTACATTCATGCATTTAGCATTGAACAAACTGCATTCAAGTTACAAATTTGATCAGTTCATGCATTCCCTGGGAATCGACCCATGGTTTAAATGCCGTGCTGCACTGTTTGAGCTACAGGCTTCTTATATGTCAAAGTCAAAAGAGCCCACTTCCAAGATATTCTAGTTTCTAGATAGGATTCAATAAATAATGTAACAACTCACCTCTCACAAAAAGCCACATGATTTAAAGTGCCCCTATTAGGCTTTCTTGGATATAACCTTCAATGTAATGTTTAATATAGCCGTTTGTCAATGAAAGGTCTGTTTCAAAGATCACGATAAATGTAGTTATTGTCTTCCAGTCTCAATTCCTGAATGAACCTATGTAGGTTTGTAAAAAATTTCCATAATGCCAGTCTGGTCTATGGCTGCCTGCAAACGTCTACTTTGACCCTCAAACACTGTAGTTGTAGCTGAGACTGGAAGAGTTTGGTTCGTGTTGTTCATGTCGAGAAGACGCTGTTTTCAGTGCTGTGTGAATCCACTGTGATGTTCTTCCAAAGGAAGAGGACTTGTGCTGGAATTGATCTGGAAAAACCAACGGCATCATTCGTATCACTGTGTATCAAGCGCTGAGGAAAATCCAGATATGGTAATGGCTGTTTGGTTTCAGACACACACTGTAATCGGTAGACCAATCACAATAGACTCCAACAATAATAGTGGCAATATTACAGACATTAGTTATAAAGTATTCAAATAAGTGTCTTATCACACATGGCAATCGCACAATAAATACTTTGCTGTTAAAATTGAGTGGGCTATAATGTAGCGTCGGCACTGGGGACTCATCTCATGAAATGAGCGGACATTGACAGACATACTGCTGATTACATCAGGGACTCTTTGGATCCCTGCACTACGAATAAAAATAAATGACATTTTAGATTCAGAGGAAGTCTAGTGAGATGAACAAGAGTAATAAAACAACAAGATGGTGTCGCCAAGACACATTCACACTCAAACTCAATAAACATGTACATTTACATTTTATCCAAAGTAACTTACGAATGAAGAGCACCACAAACAATTTGTCATAAGAGCACAATGCCAAGTTTAGAGTATGAGAACGATTATCACACAAACTGGAGCAGAAGTGAAATGCAGAAAAGAGAAGCGCAATTTTAAGAGAACTATATTTGAGTATATTTTACAAATATAGAAATGATATGAATCTGGAGGGTCAGTGTTGACCCGGTTTGCCTGCAGCTGTATGTCATGTGGCATCAGTGGCGGATACAGAATGTCATTAATAGGTGGGCCTGGTGAATATACGGGGGGCCTCGGATTTTTAAGCTTATATACACGCCCAGTGGCGTAACTTTGCTAAATTAGATATATGTACATTGTACAATAACATTACGATGTCCAGCAATCGATTTAAATAGTAGGCTACATGGTGTTTAATTTGTCGTTTAATGAGATGTAGCCTTATATATTTTGTCAGTGCTGACAATTTTTGTGTGACTAAAATACATAGATTCGCCTATTCAAACAACGTACACCTAAATGGTCCAGTGGTAGAACTTTCGCCAGCAGTGTCAGAGGTTGTGGGATCTAATCCGCACCAGTTTAGTTTTTTTTCTCATCAAAACTGATTATGTTCATCAGTGGTTGTATATCAAGGAGGGACATGTGTGCATTATGATGTGTGATTTCACCAGAACGAATAGAGTATCCGCAACGGATTGAAGCGCGCGTCCGGATTGAAGCACGAGCCACACGAGAGAACACTGTATCAGCGCCACTGATCGCAGCGGCAACGAGCACTTTCATCACTTGATTTAAAAAACACAGTTCAGCGCTAGATCGTCTCTTATTTAACAAACGAACGAAATGAATGCTCTGCTGGTTAACTGGAGATGTTTAATGTATTTGTAGAATTGGTACATTAGTGCCGCGAGATGTTTAAAAAAGTGGTGGGGACATGTCCCTCGCCCCACCCGCAAATTACGACTATGTAACACGCCTGATAAATATGTCAACTATAGCAGATCAGTACTTAGGTAGTGAATTTAACTACCTTGTACTCATGTCAGTCAGCCCTCCCGGCTGCTTTAAACCTGAAGTTCATCTGTCTGTTATGCGACTCGCATGTAGACTATCACAACGTTAAGTCAGTGCGCGCACAGAGAGCGGTGTTGCGTGATAGCATCACTGGACTGACACATGATATGCCGACATAATATTTTTCTTTTGTAGCTATTTTTCGTAGCTATTGTACATAAATGTCCTCAGGAAACTATTACAATGACATTATTTATTAATTCATTATTATTATTATTATTAAAATTAAAAATTAAAATTGTTTTTATTAATCTGATTGGGCGGGCCACCGGTCAATCTGGGTGGGCACGTGCCCACCCAGGCCCACCCATAAATCCGCGCCTGTGTGGCATAGAGGTAAAATTACACATAATGTAATGTAATCTGCATGGGACAGGATGACATTTGTAGTATGTGTGATCACATAATTGGCCTCATTACAGAGGATATGGGACTCCAACTGTTCGCCCAATGTAGAGACTATAAACACTCTCACACATGACTAACAGACCTGCCAACCAGCGTCTCATGGTCTAGATGACCAACACAGAGCATTAAAATACTGTCCTGGAAATCTAGATTTAAACTTGATATATATGCACTGCAGCCTACATTTTATAACCTATGAGCATAACAGACTAGAATCTTATTACTGCTTCTTATTATTTATCTCACAGACTCACACTAGAGGTCTTCACGGGTTCACTTGAATCCAAAAACCCAAAGTCCGACCCGAGAACCTCGGACACGTGTAATTTAAAATAACTATGCTTTTTCCGAATGGACCTGAGAAGACCTAAATTCTTTTCAACTATGTCGGGCATTTAACAAAATTTTATTATTTAAAACAATTCTATGACAACTTTATCATCTCACTTTTGCTAAGTTCTCTCTGAATCTGGACTCTACGCTCTAATTGCTTCTACATCTAGACTCGGTTGCTCCACATTTTTGCCTCCCGTTTCAACGAGCACCGTCAGCATGGATTAAAATAAGCTTTAATCATCTTATGATCACGTAAATAACATTACGGTAAAAGTTATAGGACGTAATGAGGTTACAGTGATGATGAGTGACCGACATTGACAGCATTACAGCGCATACTTGCACGCGCGTGTCAAGTGCATTTTCGTGAAACTCACGTAGAAAAGGAACAATCATTTGTAATAGGGCTGCATAATTAAAATGAAATTATGCTTAAAACGATTTGGCTTATGGCGATTATGAAATCAAAAAGGCTGTGATTATGTGCAGCTTGTCAGTGACGTACGGCTCTGTGATCAGTAGTGAACGCTGCTCCATCTGAAAGCACTGCGAGTTTGAGTCGCTTATAACGTGAATTTGCAAACATGAGAAGCATTTATGAACCTCTTGTCCAACAAAAGACAACATTTAATCAATAAATCAAAGAGTTTCAATCTTCTGTTTATTCAGGTACAGATAGTATGATGCCCCTAGGGTTTTCCTGGAATGACGTGTGTTATTGTACTTCTTCTGCGGGTTATATTTGGCGCATGTGTGTGTGTGTGAGACGCCCTCTGGAGTTCAGATGGAGCAGCATTTACTACCGATCATCCGCTGCACTGACAAACTGCACATGGGTCATTAGCCGCCTTTCCATTACCCTTCAAATTGCGCAAATTGAAATTGCGAATTGAAAATACGCCCAATGGAAACGTAAATCTAGCAAAAACTCCCATTTATCGCAGAAAAGTGTTTACGCTCGCATGAGGTGGTTTTTCAGGCAATTCGAAAAAGAAATGTTTTGCAAAACTGCAATGGAACAGTTTTTGCGCATTTACAGGTCACATGACGTAGATGACGCGGTGTGTTTGGACAGAATACGAGACAGAGTTCTTCATTAAATTGATAAAAGACAGAAGAATTACAGGAATAATGGAATAATCTAAACCTCAAATAAATGCCACAATCAAGACCTCGAAGCAGATATGAGGGAGAAACACCCAGAAACACCTCATATGTGCCGCTAACAAGTATAATAAGGATCGTTCTTTACCATTAATGATTGGAAAACACACATACATCTCCTTCGATTAATAATAATGGCTAGTGCAGTGGCTGAGATTTACATTTACATTTATTCATTTTAGCTGACGCTTTTATCCAAAGCGACTTACAATTGCTATATATGTCAGAGGTCGCACGCCTCTGGAGCAACTAGGGGTTAAGTGTCTTGCTCAGGGACACATTGGTGTCTCACAGTGGATTCGAACCCGTGTCTCTCACACCAAAGGCATGTGTCTTATCCATTGCGCCACCACCCCACGCCACCCCACGCCACCCCACGCCACAGATATACATAAACCTATCAACGTCCGTTGTCATGGTTTTTGGAATGACTACTTCGCGAGAGGAAAAAATGACGTTTTAGTCGCATAACATCGGTTAATGGAAACGCAATTTCACAATTTTTTGTCAACATTTATAAAAAAAAAATTATAATAATAAAAATAAATAAAAATAAAATAGCAAAAGTTTTGAGCAAATCTGTAATGGAAACGCGCCTATTGACGAATAAGGTTTTTAAGTGTTAAATTAATGGAGATATAATTAATTTATTAATAATTTAATTGTTAAGTGTTAACAATGAGATTATGTGGTTTTTACAATCAATTAACACTGCTTATATATATTTTTACAAGATGGACAAAATGTGTCACCAAAAAAGTAATTCGGTTTAACCATGAATAAATCTAAAATTATTCATTTGAAGATAATTATTCATGAAAAAACCTGATTTGACATTGATGCTGAGATAGTATATAGTGTCACGGAAGAAATATAAAATAACATTATCACTGATTTGATGAACGTAATCATTTTATTGGACTACTCTAAACCCTTCCTACATATTCAAGTAAAACATTGCACAGGGAAATGAGAAAAGAGGAAATGTAGGAAAAATGTGTATTATTGTAGTTCCTTTAGTTATTAAAAACAATATTATTCCATTTAAATATTTACTATATATCGGTTTTACCAAGGCTGGTTATACCGAATGACTATCTATGTCTGCTGCCCTTGATATAATGAATATTTAAGACAATACACAGACAAAAAGAGTTACAAAAGCTAATTTTATTTTGATTATAATATTAATGTAAAAAAGTACATCAAACATGAAAACATTGCTGTCATGCCCACTATCATCAAATACGATGAAACCACACGTGATTTGGCAAAGGCTGAGATTATTTTATGTATAAATTTTCGATTAATCGTGGAGCCCTAGTTTGTAACCTCACACACAGAAATCTATCTTCATTACGCTGCGTGTTCATGCAGGGATTTTCTTTTTTGTGTGTGCAGAAGCCGTTCGCCAGACATGAGGTAAATATCGTTGCAGACAACACTAGCGAATCTATGATTTATTAGGCTGTCGATTTAAGCTATCACGTTTATTTTTCCGAAATCCCCTGGTCACACAAATAACTTGTATCCATCGGGAAGGCAATAATATAAAGTAATAAGTAGATAAATAAATGAAAGTAATGGAGCAGCGGCCAAATCAGTCAGAAGGAGTCCAGTCGGGTTAGAAAATAAATAACGTCGGATCGGACTCGGGTCTAATTTTATCGACTCGTCTCGGGTTTTTCGGTTGAAAAATGTATTTATGCATGTCGGGTTCGGGTAAGAAGTGATTCGAGTCGATTTGGGAACAGATTTTAGGACCCAAGACGACCTCTAGTAGGGCCAAAGGAATTTATGTCCATGACTTTCAAGGCCCGAATGCCTGATAAATGTCTGAAAAGGTGGATTGGACTAAATCATATTTGTTCTTTATAAATGATCTAAAAGCAATTTCGTTCTTTTGATTGAAAGCAGAAATGCTGCCGTCTGGCAGGGACCAGAGATCGACAGACTCTCTATTAAGCGAATGCTCAGTGGTGCTGTATAGAGGTTTAGATTATGAACCTCATCTAAAACTTCACACCGTAGCCATGGCAACGACCAGAAATCTGGCCCTTGAGGAACAGAACATTTCCAAAAAAGCTGTTCTGGGGTCAGTTTTGTGCTTTAATACACAACAACACAGCCTCGAGCAGGCTGGGATTGGAAGATGCTTTGTGACTGTCGCACAGCTGCCTGAGCTGAGGAAACCGTAGATGTTCTGCTGCAACAATACACAGCATGACAACAGACCCTCTGCCTTCATCCAAAATGAAACTTTATCGCATTCATACTCACAAACAAAATGGAGGCCATCTTTGTGCCTCCAGGATGGATTGATTACCACAATAAGTGGTGGAAAGACAGCAGCCAGACATTATCTTTTGGGAGTTTTTCCGACGACTCTGAAAGGCTTCTCAGACAGACGAGAAAACAGACACGAGCTCTTGCACATTTCCTGATAATAAGAAACAGCCCACATGTTTAGCAACTGCTGAGTCACCACCAACTGAGCAAGAATTCATTATTGTTCTCGCTTTATTAAAATCTCTGAAGCCTCATTCCTGAGAATGAAAAGCCAGCAGGTTGTCAAAACTCATGATAAGCAGATTGACATTTTTGAAAGGCAGTTTAAAGTCACTGTGGTGGGAATCGGGATTTTTTTTTTTTTTTTTTTAAATGCATTCAACTTCCTACATTTCCTTCCTAAAAAGTCTTTTTAAAAGTTGTCATACACTACCGTTCAAAAGTTCAAGTTATTTAATAAATTACTATTTAAAATAACTGTTTTCTATTTGAATATATTGTAAAATGTCATTTATTCCTGTGATGCAGAGCTGAATTTGCGCTCAAGAAACTGATAAATATATATATTTTTTTTTTAAATCTGGGTTCTTTGATGAATAGAAAGTTTGACAGAAGAGATTTTATTTGAAATATAAATATCTTGTAACATTAAAAATTTCTTTCTTGTCACTTGTGATCAATTTATTGCATCCTTGCTGAATAAAACAGACAAACAAACAAAAACAGAAAATGCATATAACTGAAGCACCACTAATAATTAATGATAACGTTCATTTATATATTCAGCATTAGTACTGTGATTTATCAAATGCTATAAATACAGAGGAAGTGAGTTTCTTTACACCAAAAAAAAAGAAAAAGTTTATATTTGATTTCTGGCCAATTTGAAAAATGAAACGCAAAGCTGCTGCAAAAATGAAAAACTTCAGTTGTGAGTGTGGAAAAGAGAGAGACGTACCTTTCTTAGCAGTGGCCATCCTGGCATCAATCTGGAGCAAACACTGAATTAGCTTCGGTTACGACCTCATCGTAGATCTCGTCTGACCTCAGAACAACCCTGAGAGAGACAGAAGCAGAACGAGAACAAGAAATCAAAAAACAGAAGCTGATAGATGATATAGCAAAAACAAAACTATGGAGTATAGATGGATTTTTTTAAAACCAAAAGAAGGGGACTATCATACTCTGAGCACAGTTAAGAGGCTTGCATTTCTTTTGTTAAATCTGCTGCATGTTTCCATGACACAAAGTGCCAGCTGTACGGACCATAATGCAACAGGACAAACACCATAAAGTAGTGAATTATGAAGAAAAAAATACTCAGTAAGAGAGCTGGATTAAAAGCATCACTGAAATATGACCAATCGTGGCGATTGATCTCTGTGGTCGTGGATCCTAAACGCTGGATTTACGTTGTACAGTGAGAGAGGCTCAAAGACGGCCACAGTCTTGCGACCAAAGATAGCCTGGGATAATTCCCTGACAATTTCTCACGATCATCTGTCAGTGTGTTTGCTGCTACGACCCTCGTCTACTGACTATAAACATGCAACATGAAATGGCGTATTGATCAACGCGATGCGCTAAAACTTAAAACTGTTTTCCTCAAGCTCCATTTGCAAGATTGGTGTGACATTTTCCCAATCCATGACCACGTCCATATTCTCCTCTTTCTCTTCTTTTCAGCGCACATAAAAACCACAATTGCTTCAGTGTGATTGATCTTGCTCTGTTTGTTCACCACTAGCTCATGCTGATGACGTTTTATTCTTCTATATTAATTGCGTCGTAGCCTACGATTCAACAGGTGTCATCATCATATAGTCTACATACATGTCATCATCATACAGTCTACATACGTGTCATCATCATACAGTCTACATACATGTCATCATCATACTACATACATGTCATCATCATACAGTCTACATACGTGTCATCATCATACAGTCTACATACATGTCATCATCATACAGTCTACATACATGTCATCATCATACTACATACATGTCATCATCATACAGTCTACATACGTGTCATCATCATACAGTCTACATACGTGTCATCATCATACAGTCTACATACGTGTCATCATCATACTACATACATGTCATCATCATACAGTCTACATACGTGTCATCATCATACAGTCTACATACGTGTCATCATCATACAGTCTACATACGTGTCATCATCATACAGTCTACATACGTGTCATCATCATACAGTCTACATACATGTCATCATCATACAGTCTACATACATGTCATCATCATACAGTCTACATCATCATACAGTCTACATACATGTCATCATCATACAGTCTACATCATCATACAGTCTACATACATGTCATCATCATACAGTCTACATACATGTCATCATCATACAGTCTACATACATGTCATCATCATACAGTCTACATCATCATACAGTCTACATACATGTCATCATCATACAGTCTACATACATGTCATCATCATACAGTCTACATACATGTCATCATCATACAGTCTACATACATGTCATCATCATACAGTCTACATACATGTCGTATCCGAGATTATTAGATCCATGTCGTACAGGCTGATTTGTAATGATCTTTGGATTGCCAAAATCACTCAGGCATTATGCTGGTTCAGACTACAGATGCTGTTTGAACAGTCAACGTGTTTTAAGTTTCAGTCTTTTGTCTTTCAATTACTCCACCCTTTTATTCATCTCTGGGTGATGAATGTGCCTTTATCGGATCTCATCTTTCCGCAACTCGTAAGAAAACCGCTGTGACTGGAATGAAAGAATATGGAGAGACTTTCTAATTCACCGGGAGCTGAAAAACTCACTAGCCTAATCTCAGAGAGAGAGAGAGAGAGAGAGAGAGAGAGAGAGAGAGAGAGAGAGAGAGAGAGAGAGAGAGAGAGAGAGAGAGAGAGAGAGAGAGAGAGAGAGAGAGAGAGAGAGAGAGAGAGAGAGAGAGAGAGAGAGGGAGGGAGAGAGAGAGAGAGAGAGGAGAGAGGGAGAGAGAGAGAGAGAGAGAGAGAGGGAGAGAGGGAGAGAGAGAGAGGGAGAGGAGAGAGAGAGAGAGAGAGAGAGAGAGAGAGAGAGAGAGAGAGAGAGAGAGAGAGAGAGAGAGACTAGGGTGAAGAAGAACCAGGGTGTCAAGATGTTAAATGCACATCAGAGAGAAGAAAGCTTGATGATGTTATTAAGTGGCAGAGAGCTCAGATCATCATAACCACAGCAGACGTTCAGAACTGGAACATAATGAGAATTGCAATGATTTTTTTCTTTTTCTTTTATAACAAAACACTCAAGACTAGCCATTTAAGAACGACTGTTCCTGTTTATCCGAATAATGAAAGATATAGAGAAACTGCAGAAGGTAGACAGTAGAAAACAATCATTTTTAAGGAAGCCTCACTATTTCTTTTGCTTCTGCTTAGGGTTAGTGATCTGAACAAACCCCTGCTGTAAGAAGTGAATAATGTGTTACTTTTCTAAGCAATCACACTTACATTTTTCCCCAGGCAGACGATACAGCTGACAAAAATATCATGGAGACTTGATGGGCTCTTTTAATTTTACTTTATAAATGTTTTAGCAACCACTCAGAATACCTTAGCAACCACATAGCAACACAATGGCATTGTAGCAGTGACTTTTGCATGGACCAAACACCATCACATTTTCTTATGAACGTAAAAACATTTATTTATCTACTGCATTTGGTGCAGGTGAAGTTATTGCACCAAATGCAACAGATATTTTTTGTGCATAAAATGCAACAGATATTTTTTGTGCATAAAATGCAATAGCTAATTATTTTATGCACCAAATGCAATAACCATTTTTATGCACAAGATGCAATCTTATTTCCATGCACCTATGCAATAACCATTTATACACCAAATACTATGATTATTTTTGTGCACCAAATGTAATAAACATTTATATGCACTAAATGCATTAACAATTTATTTTGTGCACAAACTGCAATAAATCATTTTGTGGATCAAATAGCAAATGCAGCAACAATTATTGCATTTGGTGCACAAAAAAAAGTGTTATTAACTAATGCTTCATATGCAATAACTAAATCATACTTTTCAAAGGGTGTGGTTGCTAATTCCAAAGTCCACAAATACAAACACCTGCTATCCTTGACTCACTCAGTCTTTTTACTTTAATATTATATGTTATAATAGACCCAACTAAAGTTTAAGATGCAAGGAAAAATATCCTGTTGAAACTACAGTAAAACACACATGCAGCTTCGGTTGGGTGTGCCCCTTAATCAATTATTCCTTCTTTCTCCCCTGTTCTACATTCACAAATGACTTAATACATTTAGAAAAAGAAGTGCAGAATAACACGCAATTGCACATGTAATCCGATGTCAAAGCACAGATTTCCTCCATCATCTCTACATCACACACTTCGGCTGAAGTGTCAACACAAGCGCCGCAACAGATATGAACCAGTTACAGTCTGTACTAACATGGCACAGAGAGAGAGAGAGAGAGAACTGGGTCAATGTCTCATATGGATTGCTTTAGCGAGGACATTTATATGCTCGTGTTCACCCTTTATAACCAAAACATACTCAGCATGCATCTTAATCCTGAAAGCCATCTGGAAAAACACGAAATCCCAGGAGAATCTGCTGTGGCTTGCTGGCTGTCATGCATTCTTCGCTAATTATACACTGTGACTATCCTGAGGACACAATACTTTGAGAAGAATGAGCCCTAACCTGAATTTATAGGATGCAAATATTATCCATTTAAATATGCATCAAGCTCCTCCAGTCAATGGCATTCGGTCTGTTGCATTACACAGAGCTTTGATGAAGCTTTCAGATTCTGCTGATGTTGAGACAGAAACGCTGCTCTGTGGGATTGTGGACTTGAAAGACTTCACGGACAATCAAACAATGAAATGCTGACTTCTAGCGCGTGGATGCGTGGATCTTCTCGAGTCCTCTTCTGATAGTCGATCACAAACTTATGCAACCTCGATCATTTTTAAAAGCATGACTTGAAATACTCACCTATTCTCGTATAGTGGGCTTCTGCTGTGGTTGATTACAGTCTAGAACTTCTCGAGATGTTACAGAAATGAAACAGAACCCGCTAAAAACCCAAACCTCCAGTCAGAAGCGAGCGACAGAGCGACTTCACACACACATACACACACACACACACACACATACACACACACACACTTAATAGAGGCACAACTTCCGCGTTAATCACGTGGTTTCTGCTGTTGCACTGTGTTATCAACGCCCGAGTTGTGACTTTAGTGACTGAGTGGGGATTTTTATTAATTACAGTAATAACTCGGATTTTATAACATTTGTATCTCACAACTCTGAGGGAAAAGGGTCATTCCTGGTATTCGGTGTCTTTTGGCCATCATAAAATGTAGAAAATCAAGCTCAGTTTTTAAAAGAAGTTTTTGTGTAGTCATGATAGGGTGATGAAAAACATTTGAAGTTTAATTACTTTCACAATCACTATGTAAATTCTCACTGATATAACAGGGTGGACAATCAGTCCTGAAGTTAGCCACTGCATCGTGTCTGAGCAAAAACCAGCTAATAACATAGAAGGTTTATTGAATAAAGAATTGCATTGTCTTTAAAAACTGTAATTTTAAAATTTGTATTATTTCTATTAACCTTTTTTCATATTTTCCTTAAAAGGGTGGAAGTACCGTCAGATTTGAAAGATAAAACTGGTAATGAATGAATGAATGAGGCATTTATATAGCGCTTTCATATGTACTACTGTACACCCAAAGCGCTTTACAATCATATCAGGGAATCTCTCCTCAGCCACCACCAGTCGTTAATGAAACGACTCAAAAATAACAGGGTGGACAATAAATTGAGGGGCAAGCTAAAATTCTTGATTATAATTGTTAAAATAAATGTAATCATCGTAATAGAGAGAATCATGATATACCCAACTATGTAAAAAAAAATCTAATCAAAATGTATCATGAAAATAGACGACACAGGCCTGGGGACATGGGAAAATTGTGAAATATGGCAGTTCAAAATGCTGTAAAATGTTTCCTTTTTTTTTTTTTTACTTTAATATTATTAGAGTTCAAATGGTGTTATTTATGACTAAGACAGGTTCAAAATTTATATTGTACAAGATTTTAAGGCAGTAAGATCATGATCTTTACTGGGAACACAAAAGGAATCCGAAAAACCGAGTCCCAGGAATGACCCAATTTTCTTTTTTACTTTTTTTTAACTTTTTTAATAAACTCGTAATTTTTACTTTTTCAGAATTGCAACATATAAAGAAAAAAAGTCAGAATTGTGAGATAATTCACTGTTACTTACCTTTTTTATTTTTTATTTCGTGACGAAACAAGCTTCCATATTACTCCAGTAACGTGAAGTGAATCATTATTTCGTCCTATATTCATTTTACATGAATGCCATTCTTCTATCCTTGTATCGCAGGACGATCCGCACTTGAACACTATTGGCCTGCGCTTGTCAGTCCTTTCTAGAATCAACACTAAAATTTCACTAAATTCAACACATTTTCAAATAATTCACTTAATTCAACCCATTTATTCATTCACTCGAACTGTGCATTTTCAACAGCAGTATTGTGGTGTAAACTGTGGTTATAAAGATACTCTGATCTCCTGAGATATGGACACCACAAACACACACTGCCATTTGTCTCCACACCCCAGAGTGAAGTTCTGGGAAAGCTTCTTTCTCTCCTGTCCTTCCTTCACATTTGTTCCTTCTCTCCCCACTTCCTTTTCTTTACACATCCTTCTCTTCACTCAGTTCACTTAGAAAGATTATATAAAAATGATAATGTTCTATGTCAGTACAAGTGAATTAACAGTCATGTTTGGTCTCATTTAAAATGTGTCAATGCGACTGGAACAATGGTCTCACCTCCACGGAAGTAAACCACATGTCAATAAGGGTTTAGAGATATTTGTGTGCACTTTATCCCAGAGTCCTTCATCCAAATTACCTCCTGTTCCTCGACAAGGTGTGAACTCCCTTTGTCAATGCAAATTCCTATTGTAAGTTCGTTCCCCACATTGGGGGATGTTTTGTCTTGGTCTGAGGATCTAAAGAAATGTCTCAAGAGCCAGATCAACCCGTAATGCTGAATGTCCTCAAGATACTCAGCATTCAGGTCAGGTATACATCTTTTACTCTTTATCTCTGAGCAATTGATGTTATTGTATTGATTATCTTTAAATTGAGTATGTAATTGTCATGATACATTTACCTGACCATTAAAAAATTGTTACATTTGGATTTATTCTGACTTACTTATTCGGACTTGCTGAGGTAAGGTTGCACACATTTATTTCACAATATAGAGAATATACAATATACACAACAAAACAATACTTTTTACAATAAACCATTACAATGATCCCTGTTTTAAAGTGCATAACCCTTAATAACAAAATAATAAAATGACTGAGCTAAAACATTTCATGTAGTGTACTTGTGTATCCGGATAGATATTCCAGGCATTTAGACATGAATCAAGTTCACTATGGTTCCTCTTCGTAGACTATAATGGCACACTTTCTCGTCCACATCCAGATGTTTTCCTGAAAATAAATAATGCTAGCAATTACTGATTTGCAGGCTCACTCATCAAACTAAATGATGAGTGCATCAAAATGTTTGGTGCATCAGATCAACCTCAAGAAACAATTGACGAATGCTGTGTTTACCTTCATAAACCAGAGTCATTCTCTCTGGTTTCTTCCCTGCCATGTCACAGGCCTCCTTTAGTAAAACTGAGATTTTTTCCTGTGGGAATATGTCAACTTCCGTGATCTTCCCAGCACATTTTACTTTGAGGTAGATCTTCTCCACTTTGGCAATCTCATCAGGGTCAGTGAGGGAGTTTGGGTAGTACTGTGATGGGATCTGATGAACTGAAACGACAGAGTAAAACAATGATTTAATATAATGACCTTGAGAACACATACATCAAGATCCCAAAAGGATATTGTGCATCATAAATCAGAGTTCAGTTCAAACAGGTTTGAAGGCCTGGGCCCGTATTCATAAAGAATCTTAATGCAAAGAGTAGCTCCTAGTGACAAAATTCTAAGAAAATTCTTAGAAATGTGGGCGTTTACTCTTAAAATTAAAGAAAAAATCCTAGTAAGAAAAAAGTAATTCAGAAAGCATCTTAACCCTTAAAAGAGCTCTTAAGGTCAAAATTGTTAGGAGCACGGACGAGGACTTTTAAGAGGCTTAAGAGTTTCTTTAGCAGAGGAGAAAATGGCAGAAAGACGAAGAGGGAGAAGAAATGTGTTGCAGACAATGAATAACAGTGAGTTAATAAGACGCTATAGATTAGATCGTGCAGGGATCGTGTTTGTGACTGATCTTATTAGAGACGCTAACATCTCCGACACAGCACAGAAATGCCATAGCGCCAGAATTGAAAGTAATCACTACATTACGATATTTGGCAACTGGGAAAATTCCATGTTTGATACATTAAAACCAACATTCAAACCACCACTTAAATAGACATGCCAGCAATCAGTGTAATTGGCTTAGAATGATCAAAATTGTTCCACTCTTTCCAATCAAATACCTTATAGGAAATTAACTGCATGGTAAATAAAAAAAAAAAGGATTTATATACACATATATAATGTGTGTGTGTGTGTGTGTGTGTGTGTGTGTGTGTGTGTGTGTGTGTGTGTGTGTGTGTGTGTGTGTGTGTGTGTGTGTGTGAGAGAACGGTCAAATAGGAAAAAATTACGCATGTAATTTCAAAGTGAAGGCTTAGAATAGACCCTATACTTAAAATCACTTTTTTTTTTTCTTCTTGGACAACCAACCAATCACAGTCTTCAAAAGATTGTGTCACACATAGCAACGGGGTCAACCCCGCCTCCTTACTAAGATGAAAGTTTTTGTCTTTTCCTTACTCAGAGTTGCTCTCAGATCGGTCCCGAATCGCTTTTAAGCTAAGACTCCTACGTAAAAGTTTTTAAGCTAAATTAAGAGGATTCTTAGAATCTTTATGAATACGGGCCCTGAAGTCAAAGAAACATGGCATTGTTAATGTGTAATATGGGACATATTTCTAAGTAAAACTCAGTCTGTATTTGATTGGGAACTTCATCCCAGAGTGCAGACACACCTGAGTGTGAGTTTACGGTGGATTGTGCGAGACTGCTCCCCTCCTGGACCACCGACACCAATGCTTGAGCAGGTTTAGTGACTGTGATGTCATCTGAAAAGAGAAACTTTTTGATTCAGGATTCTGAGGACAACCCTATTTTATTTGGAATAACATAAGACTGATTAATTGCATAATAAGCACATACTGCTAAAAACACAACTAATCTAATCAATTTAATTAAATCTAAGTCTTTAAACTATAAAATAACACCAGTGGGGAAGAATGTGAATTATGGGCAAAATTATCTTTTTTGTTATTAAAGTATATGCACAACTCATATGAATTTGATTCAAATTTAAGCAAAATCATTTAGATCAAAATGGTTTTAAGAAACAAATTCAGTCCAGCGTGTCCAAACCTTTGACTGGTATAGTGTTATGCACAAACACAACTATAATGAGCTATCAGTGTATGGACTAGATGAGCAGCGTACGTTTGTCTGAACTCTCCGAGGGCTTCGTCTGATCAGGTGTTGAACTGCTGCTTCCCCACCAGAAGAATGCATGGCTGATCGCCTCCCACTTCAAAGCATAATACAAATCAAAGGTTATTTTAAAGTAAAGTAATGTTTGAATGAAAAGTCTATATTCTTCTGATTTTTCAGTAATCAATAGGCTTGCACAGAAATGTGAGAACAGATTTCCACAGAATTGTAGATTTCTCTAAATTCTGCACATGCCCATTACTTGTGCTTCTTTGTTTTAAATACTGTTTACACTGTAAAAAAAAAAGTGAAAATGACTTTGTCATATTAAAGTGGCGGCCTATTAAATAACAGTCCCAAACTAGTTGTTGGTAATAGTTGGTAATTTGGTATGAGCACTCACAAAGTATAACTGGAAAAGTGAAAGTAAAACCACATTTTGGGGTTATGGGAAAAAAAAGTTACCATGCATGCACAACATGAACTTTTAATGAAACACAAGTGTTCTGATGATGAATATGATAAACATACCTGCATACAAATCCTTGGTACTTTTTGGTAATTTCATGACTAACTAATTGACAACATAACTACGACGTTGCATGCTTTTGCGCTTTGTTGACAATGAAGGGACATACAGCGCGCGCCGCCGCACATGCGCATGCAATTAAACCTAATAACCACAACTGACAGGACTTTAATTTCGTAAGTAGTTACGAAAATAACTTAATAATAATGACACAGACCTTCCTATCCCTGACCACAGATACTCTTTACTAGTGGTGGGCAGATCGAGGCTCGTATTGTGTCGAGGCTTCGAAACACTCAGGGTTTCTCAGGGTTCAAACAATTTTCAAGGTTTGTTTTGTTTGTTCTATGAATGGCTCAGCTAAACAGGCTAATAAGAGACTAGGCTATTAACTATTCATATTAATTATACTAATGTCTAATTAAAACGTCTACAAATGTATAAAACTGATCAGAAATCAGGTAAAACCCACAGACACTTGTTCATTGATTCATGGGTTGACACATAGGCTGTAGGCTTATTTATAAAAACAATGTTAGTAAATGGACTTAAACTTCCAAAAACCTGTAGAGTAGTGGTTTGGGTTCAAACAGTCCGACGCGCCAAGTGAAGCATTCACGTGACTGGAAAGAAAGTGAGGGCGGGCTTCGTTTTTCGTTAATCACGTGTTTCTCTGGAAACAATAGGCTACGCGCTCCTACCAGTGTTGCCAGATTGGGACGGTGATTTCCAGCCCAAAAGCTCACAAACCCCGCCCACTACAAGAAAAAGGCGCCCAAAATTTTACTGCCAAAATAATGTGATATAATTTCATTACCATGTCATTCAAGGTTGATAAGCACCATTTGTATATCCTTAAAACAAAATAACGATGATAAAATAAAATAAAAAAAAATTCCAGGAAAACAGATCAAAACAGGGCAATAATTAAGGAGAATTAGCCAATATAACTAAAATGTCCAGGTGGACACTGTCAAAACGGCAATCAAGAAGTGAACCGATGACTTTAACCCTCGGAAGTAGGCTACACATTGCAGAACATAACGCAGAATTTAGCAGTCAAAACGGATTCATCGTTGATTCAAACCTTTTTCAGCAGCTGTCAGGGACAAGTAGAGTGCAGTCTGGATGATAGTGTAAAAGTTGCAGATGTCTGGTTAGGCTGGTGTGCACATGACCATGGACAGGAGTCCCATATATTTGATTTCAATTCAAGCCATTCAACTGTGCTCTCCTCAGAGTTATATTCACCATCGAGTCATCTCCCACCACATGTGTACGTTTTTAGAGTTGCTCACTATTTACTGTAGATACAACTTACTGTATACAGTACTGCTATGTCACTTTTGGCATTAGCGACCACTTGAATATACAGCTACAATGTATCGCGCTCAATCGCTGCGTGCTCGTCGGTGATGTCAACACTAACGCCAGCTGACTCTGCATGGGCGTGTGTGTACAGTATGTTTTACCCGCACAATCAAATTCAAAACCGCCCAATGAATCTGGCAACACTCGACACGGATCTTCATGAGAAATTGTGCCGTTTACTCGATACGCGCTTTAAAAGCTTCAGTGTCATATGTAACATCACTATGAGAAACACTGTCCTATAGCCTACTTTATATTATATTAGGCCTATATTCTTTTTTTAAAACTTTTTTTCATATTACACACTTTTAAAAAAAAGTAATTAAAACTAGTATTTCTAAATGTTACCACCATAGACTGTATGAAACAAGGTTACCACTTAATTTTGTAAGTAAAATGTTAATATGTGTAGCTATTCTGATAATGCTCTCAGCTACCACTAAATACTCTCAGCTAGTTCAATCCAATGCAAATAATCTTGTTTGAGATGAAAATGAAGTCTTACCAGACTCGCGATATAGCTGTAGATATCCATTCTTCTTCCAAACTTCAATATCGCATGCTTCTGGCTGACACTATATATAGGCTAGCTTTAACAGCAAATTACTTTCCCTTTCTTTCAGCCCACCCCTTAAGATTCTGCAAAACTTCTTTGCATTTGTATTATGCATGCAGATTATACCTTTAAATTAAATGTCCTAAAGCAATAGTTTACCCAATATGATTTCATTTATTTTAGTGTATAAAAAGGATTACATATCTTTTCCATAAAATCAGTTTATAGTGACCACCACATCATTAAAACTCTAAAAAGAGTTTGCAAATTGTTTTTACAGTTTCATAAAGTGAAATCATTATGTAAAGGTGCATTTATTTAAGTATTCAAGATACTTTTTTATATCATCTTCATGTTTTCCATGATATATGGAATGTATGGATATATGTTTTCCATGATTTTCCATGATTTTCATATTTAGAGGATGTTGATGTCACAAAAATGTGTCTCGTCCCACTGTAGAGTGCCTGAAATAGGAGGATTTGAAACAGTTTTAGTTTGAATGTCTTCACAGTTTTACATTAATATAAAATAATATATTCAACCTGTTATGTTAACCTGTATCTTAACATTTCTATGGACATTAAAATTGTTTAAAATTTTTCAATTTGGTATATCAATAAGGCGATTGGTGATATACGGAGATGTCAGTGCCACTCATGCAGTATTAAAGAAAACAAAACAAAAAGAGAAACATTTACATCTTCAAAACAATGCTTGTCCTGTTTGGAAATCACCTAACTTATGACATCATCTCAGGTTTTACTTTCACCTGGAATTTGTGTGGAATTTCTAGTGAAGCCCCGTATCGGGGTGTGTATTGGTTTACTAGAGTCACGTGATCGACGACAAACGAAGCCTCACTTTCTGTCCAATCACGTGCGCGTTTCGCTTTGGGTGTCAGAAGGCTCGAACCCCAGATCTTATTTAACGAGTCACTGTCTGTGCTCAGTCTGGTTGATGGGTTTGTGAGGAGAGTGCTGTACTTTGAAAGTTAGTCAATATATTACATTTAAATAACCAAAATTTATTTTTCACTACTTAGGCTATTATTTTTAGTTGTTGTTGTTGTGTCTTTTTGTTTTTGTAAAATCTTTGCACTTTTGGTGACTTACAGAGACAAACATACAGAGAGCTGAAGATCCACAGTCCACAGCTGAAGAAACAAGTTTACGAAGTACTGTCTAAAAGGAGAAATAGACTCAGCCCCAACAAGTCAACAATGTGAAACAACTTTTATTTCTTAATAAAAATAATTAAAAACTTTATCACCTTTCTGTCATTCCTACAGTTACATAAGCACTATCAGTAACAAGTGTCATAACATAAGCACATTTAATAACAGATGATCCAATCAGACAATGTCCTTATTCATTATGTGTGTGTGTGTGTGTGTGTGCGTGTGGGGAGAGGGAGAGAGAGAGAGAGAGAGAGAGAGAGAGAGAGAGAGAGAGAGAGAGAGAGGGCCTACATTAAATCTTACCAGTGGCGGTTCTAGACCACAGTAACTGGGGGGGCCAGGCAGGGGCCACTTGTGCTTTTAGGGGGCACACATTTAACATTCATCTTAACCTATTTTCAGTATTATTTCAAGTCATTTTTCACCATGTCATGCATGACTGCAATCTCTAGAAAAAGCTAATAAATTATATTAGCTAAGCTAATAAAACAATTTCAATTCAAATGAATGTTTCATTATGTTTAATTGTAGTGTGATAAATATAATGATCAATAATAACACATTTTTAGCATCTAAGCACATCTAAGCACATCTAGGCACTTTTAATTTCATATCACAATTTTATTTTTTTTCAGGAAAATCACGATTTTATCATGATTCTTTTTTCATGTTGGTTTTACTATTTTACAAGTGACTGAACATTACAGCCAAACTAATTTCCCTATTTTAAAAACAAAGCCTTATAGGTAACAAAATATAAAATAAAAAAGAATGGCAGACATTTAGGCCAAAGGCGAAGATAAAAATCTTTCATTATTTTCTTTGTTATTAAAAATTAAGAACAGAAATACATATTACACATACACAACTTAATATACAAATGAAATAAACTGCTTTATTTTTTCAGCTATAGGTGTATTTAACAGTATGAGAAAGTAATTAAATGAACAAATATGAAAATAAAACACAACAGACTTAAAGTTCTCAGTCAAGAGCAGTGAATGATTTCCTCTGTGTGTTTTGTTGTTTTATTAACATTAAAGGGATAGTTCTCCCCCAAAAAAGTCATATTTACTCTCTTAAGTTGTTTTAAACCCGAATAAGTTTCTTTCTTCTGTTGAAAATAAACGTTATTTGAAAGAATGTGAGTAACCACAACAGTTGATGTACCCCTGTGACTTCCATATATTTTTTTTTACTAGCCTATGTATGGAAGTCAATGGGGACCAGCTAGGGTGACCAGACGTCCCGAAAAATTCGGGACAGTCCCGAAATCTCAACTGTTGTCCCGAATCCCGAATCTGGCCTTAATTGTCCCGAAAATTATACTAAAGCAAAATCTTGAGTAGTTATTGTCTTATAAACATTAAAAACTGTCTGCGGAGGTTGAGGCCGGCGACACACTGGCTGCGTGGCGTGTCCGTTTTTATTTCGGCTCCCCTGTTAACAGGTTAGAGCTTGCACACTGCCTGCGTGACGCGCGTCTCAGGCGCGCCTCGAGCCGCGCGGAAAACGCGTGCATGCTAGAAATAGAACCGACGCCTATTTTTCACGCAACACGCAAGCATGTTGGAAGCGTTTCCAGGCAAAATAGAATAGGAAAAGATGTTTGTATGTCATTTTGACATGAAAACATATTAATAAATGACATTTTGATGTTTGAAAGTTTAAGTTTTTACATAAATGCAGATAAATGTAATAAAAAAAAATATATGATCGATTTTCAAATATTGCACTGTCAATACAGAACGAAATATTCTGTAGCATATTTTGCCTATTAGAGCGCAAGTTGCTGCAGCCGCGAGGACAGTGCTGCACGCGTAAAGGAGTGATTGATTGTGATTGATTGTTCGCGGCACTGCAAAACGTCGTTTAAGCTTATTAGCGTTAGGCTATACTGAAAGGTCTGATTTATGCACTGTTACTTACAACAGTCATTGTTTTTTTTTTCTTTTCACAATGACATTTGAGTTCATGATTTTAATGTTGTTGTTTTTTGTGGCAGACTAAAGAATAATGACAGACTGTTGATCTTTGAATAAAAATATGTTTGGTTCAGGTTTGAAATTCATTATCTTTTATTATAGGCTACGCAGTCTGATATCATAGAAGCCCCCCATCCCGTCACCCCAGACCCCAGACCCATAGACTAGAATTACATGTTTAACCGGCAAGGCTTTAAAGCACATGCAAATAATGAACTTTTGTGAACTGCAGTGTCACGTTCATTTGATGTGAATATAGGTCGTGCTGCAGTGTAGCCTAGATGAAGGCACCGCAACTGAATAAATGCGCAGTTGTTTGGTGTGATTTTACGATTCCAAATTTAGGGGGGCCAGAGGGGGGGCCAAGCTTGTTGACACGGGGACACTGGCCTCCCCGGGCCTAACCTTGCTAAAACAGCTCTCTATCAACAATAGAACTTAATGTCATACTCTTTACAGTCTATGGTCGTACTCTAGTAACAGAGCAAACTACCAACCCTCCTTCAATAAAGGAACACTCTGGCTAAATAAACAAACTTCCCGCCAAACGGAAATGGGAAGTACCATTTGCACAGGGTAACCTTAATAATGTCCATTACAACAATGACATTAAAACAACCTCATCTTACTCATCCGAATATATACAATTAGTGCAGCTTAAGCAAAGTAATGTTACAAACATACATTAAACATTAAACAGAACAAACATCACAATCTAGGTTGCCTCCCCCAGTTGTGAAAAATGGTATGGCCGCTGCTAATATAAGCGCGTTCCGGGTTACGCGCGCTACCGGAACGAGCAGAGCAGAAATCAACGGGTAAGCACAAACAATACCACATAGATGTATCGTTTAAATTACCAATAAACAGTCTGTAAAAACTAGGGATGGGGAAATGAAGCCTCATGAATCACTGAGGCTTTCCCCTGACTGTTCCGGGAAAAGATTCAAAGCTTCGAGAGTGTCGAGAACAGCCAGCCATTTATTTTAAAATAAAGCAGCCAGAGGCCTGTGTTAGAAGCTCTCGCAGATGAAGCAACCACAACACACTCTCAATGTTATGTGTACAAATAAAAGCCTTACATGTTTGTGTTTGATTTTTTTCATTAAATAAATTCATTTTCCCATTAAAGTGTGACAATAAAATATAATGTAAGCTTATGATGATTCAATAAGATTTAATGTAGGCCTACTCTCTCTCTCTCCACACACACACACACACACACACACACACACACACACACACACACACACACACACACACACACACACACACACACACACACACACAATGAATAAGGACATTGTCTGATAGGATCATCTGTTATTAAATGTGCTTATGACACTTGTTACTGATAGTGCTTATCAACTGTAGGAATGACAGAAAGGTGATAAAGTTTTTAATTATTTTAATTATTTTTGGCTGTTGCCATTGCTCTAAATACAAACCCTTCACCAACACCCTATCCCCTCACCCCTAATCCCACCCTAAACCCAAATACCAACACCCTATCCCCTCTCCCCTAATCCCACCCTAAACCCAAATACCAACACCCTATCCCCTCTACCCTAATCCCACCCTAAACCCAAATACCAACACCCTATCCCCTCTACCCTAATCCCACCCTAAACCCAAATACCAACACCCTATCCCCTCTACCCTAATCCCACCCTAAACCCAAATACCAACACCCTATCCCCTCTCCCCTAATCCCACCCTAAACCCAAATACCAACACCCTATCCCCTCTACCCTAATCCCACCCTAAACCCAAATACCAACACCCTATCCCCTCTCCCCTAATCCCACCCTAAACCCAAATACCAACACCAAATTACCTAAAATCACCAAAAAGTGCAAAGATTTTACAAAAACAAAAAGACACAACAACAACAACTAAAAATAATAGCCTAAGTAGTGAAAAATAAATTTTGCTTATTTAAATGTAATATATTGATTAACTTTCAAAGTACAGCACTCTCCTCACAAACCCATCAACCAGACTGAGGCAACAATGACTCGTTAAGTAAGATCTGGGGTTCGAGTCTTCTGACACCCAAAGCGAAACGCGCACGTGATTGGAGAGAAAGTGAGGCCACACATAGGTTCGTCATCACAGGAGGAAACATATAAAAAAAAAGAAATAAAAAAAAGAGATAAATGTGAATATCATTAACATTTATTTTGGAATTTTCAGTTAACACAGTCAGGACGCAAGCCCGGCTAGCTCAGTCGGTAGAGCATGAGACTCTTAATCTCAGGGTCGTGGGTTCGAGCCCCACGTTGGGCGCATAGTTTTAACTTCTTAGTGCATTAAACATTTGTTATGTAAACATTTAGAAAAAACACACCAATCGACCCCTATAAAGGCATATTGGTCTCATTAATAATTCCCGTGAAAGATATGATGCACAATGCGCAGGCAAATTCACATACTTGAAACTTAATTTCATGTGCACAAACAAAAAACACAAAGAGCAATTCACGTGTGCAAAATACAATTATATATTCATAAAATACGTTTCACAAATGCAAAACATGTCCAATCCTTCCCTCGCGTTCTGTAACAAATCCTTCCCTCGCGAGTCAAAATGACCCGAAGCCCTAAAATTATATATTTTATTTCTGTTCAGAAAGCTTATTATATTTCACTTTGATAATATTTTTTTGGATTTTTTTATTTTATTTACCTTTAAAATACTATATTTAATCAATGAATAATGAATAAATAGTAATTTAGTAATTACACATTGCACATTCCTCACATTCTTTCAACTAAAAAAAAAAAAAAAAAAACGTGCAATTTTATGCCTAAACCTTTTAATTCAGCTCAAAATATCTTACATTGGGTGTCTTTGCCGACCTCTTGTGGGAAAAAAAAATTATATTCCATGATATTTCATGACTCTTGCCACTAGATGACCACTATATCACTATTTGCAGCAAATGAGCTGTTTTCCCCTGGGTCCTAAAGCCAGTTCATTTCAGGATGCATTCAGATACACATGTAGACATTATAAAATAATTTTTTGGTAAAGGTTTGGCATTTTTAGTTTGAATTTTGAGCATTTTTAGGTTTTTCTATGTGTACTGAAGCGTTCCTCGCATTACATTCATTCCTATGGGGGTCAATTTGACCCGCAAGGGAAGGATTTGTTACTTTTTTTAATTTCAACCACAAAACTCCTCAAATTCATAAAAATATTTTTCAATTATTTTCAAAATGACCCGAGGGAAGGATGTTTATTATTGAACCACAAAACACCTGAATTGTTTTTTGTGCATGTAAATTAGGTTTCAAATTTGGCAACGACACGTGAATCGTCTTTTGCGTGAATTATTATTTAGATTAATCTCGCTCCATATACCAGTTGTTTGTTGTTGCTTGAGCGTCTGTACAAAACGAAAGCAAATAAAAAGAGTAAACAATGACATCACAGTAGAGGTTACCTGCATCTCTGGCTTTGGCTGTACCTGGATCAGGATTGGCTACTATCTCCTCATCCAATCGCTGAGCTCGCTCTCCATTGTGAGATTGGAAGGGAGCCAATCGCTGAGTAATGTGGAAATCAGTTGTGATTTTTAATGATAAAACATAATTCACAGCATAAAATAACAACCTTAATTTCAGGCAACAGTGGGATTCGAAACGGGAACCTTGTGATCAACTTTACTCCCATATAAATGTATAGGAAAAATATTTTTACAATAATTTATGATAAACGTAGACTTTCAAAAACACTGGTGTTGGAGGACAAAGTCATAAAAAAAAAAATCCTTCTCCTTTCCTCCTTTTCCCTTTTTTCCTGTTCCCCCGTCTCCTGTCTCACATCCAAGCCCCCTCCCCCGCCCCCCTCAAACAGACTTTCTCAGGAGAAAAAAAAGGAGGGCATCAATAATTTATTTAACAAAAGCAAAGATTCAATCAACACTATACCTGGTTAGGTTATGCTATTGAATTCCTCTCAGTCCTTATGAATCAAAAGTCATTTCGTCCCTGGGTGGGCTCGAACCACCAACCTTTCGGTTAACAGCCGAACGCGCTAACCGATTGCGCCACAGAGACGGTGTTGTCTCCACACTCAAAGCCCAAGAAGTTCATGTGAACGTCAGCATGTTAAAGGACAAATGACAATGGAAAGTGTTAGTACAAAATAAGTGACTGAAGCCCTGTTATGATTATTATTAAGAAATTAAATGGTAACACTTTACAAAAAGGTTTCAAATGTTAACATTAGTTAATGTATTAACTAACATGAAGTAACTATGATCAATACATTTGTAACAGTATTTATTATCTAGTATTAACATTAGTTAATAAAAAATACAGATGTTCATTGTTCATGTTAGTTCACAGTGCATTAACTAATGTTAACAAATACAACTTTTGATTTTAATAATGCATTAGTAAATGTTAAAATTAACATTAACTAAGATTAATAAATGCAGTAGAAGTGCAGTTCATTGTTAGTTCATGTTAACTAATGAAATCTTATTGTAAAGTGTAAATCATTCAATTTATTTAGCATATTTTCATGTTCTACCATTTATGATGGCTGTATATAATGATGGCCACTAGATGGCAGTGCAGATTATTAAATAGACGATGGGCAAGTTCCTAGTTTGGGGTAACACACACGACATTTTGTTAACACTTTTCTTTAATCAAAAAGATAGAATCAAAATTTCTTCTATAATTTTAGTTAATACAAGGAGATTGGTTTAAAGAACAGAAACTCAAAACATTACTTGATCTAAACCACATTCATTATCTAAGTTGATTTGACAAAAGACAAAATGTTGTGATAACATCATGAAAATATTTAGTACAGTGCACAGTAAAAAAATAATATGATCAATAAATTATGACAACATATGTTTTTTTTATTGCTTTAACTCATCAAAATAAGTTTCATGTAATTTAAGCTGAAGTTGATTGTACTTAGAATTTAAGGAAGCAATTTTTTTTATGCATACCTCACCATTTCTCCTGACGGGGAAGAGCTTCAGAAGGTTTATTCTCTGAGGATGCAAACCGCTGCAGTCGGGACACTCGTTGCCTTGCGTGACTCTGATCGGGACATTTTCTGAAAGCAAACACAATGAACATATTTCCTCTTCTACTTTCAGCATCCAACACCTGTTTTTAGTAATATGTTTGTTTTATCAGTACATGCAAAATTATGCAAACTTATCTCTATTTGCATTGCATTTGATTTTGTTCAAAACCCAATGAAATGGACCTGAGGTTTCTTAGAAACGGGTTAAAACACATTAGACTTAAAATAAATATACTGCAAAAGATTTGTTGCTCTAATTTTGGATCTCAACCTTTTTGACTTCAAGGCCCTCCTTCCCACTATCCACTTCACAACAATATTTGCTGTGGACAATTTCTAGTCAATAAAATATTTTATTGCTTGGCATAACTAGAAGGATTTATATTTGTTATATAAAAAAAATTACCAAATATACTATGAGATATCTTGATTTTAAGTTGCTTTAGCTTAATATAATGCTTGTTTTGTCTTATTTTAAACAATTTGAAGTTATCTTGAGGACCCATTGAAAGTTTGTTCAGCACCATTGTTCTAACTTTCATACTCTACTCATATTTCATATCACTATTTCAGAGAAGGGTGTTAATCTGCACTGCCATCTAGTGGCCATCATTATATACAGCCATCATAAAATGGTAGAACATGAAAATATGCTAAATAAATGTAAAGATTAACACTTTACAATAAGGTTTCATTAGTTAACATGAACTAACAATGAACTGCACTTCTACAGCATTTATTAATCTTGGTACACTCGTTGCCTTGCGTGACAACCTCTCCCACAGTTGTGGTCACTGTTTACCGTCCCCCAAAATATAACAAGGATTTTCTGAATGATTTCTCTCAGCTTCTCACCCATCTTTCAACCCTCTCCCATAACTTAATCATCCTGGGTGACTTCAACATTCATATGGACAATATCAGTTCTTTGCTCTCCAGAGACTTTTCATCTTGCCTGGAAAGCTTTGGTCTGCATCAATATATTGACTCTTCAACTCATTGTAAAGGGCACATATTGGATTTAGTCTGTTGTTCTGGCGTCACCCCCTCTGGCTGTAAAACTCACTCCGTTGCTTTTTCCGACCACATGCTGATTACTTTTAACATCACCCTCCCGCTATCTAAAATGACCCTCCCTCGCACCATCTACTTCCGGAATATCAAGGACATTAACATTGCCACCTTTGCATCTGATATCAATAATTTTCCCAGTATATCTGCCTGTTGTTCACCTGATGAAGTAGTTTCTTACTACAACAAAAATCTTCACACTCTCTTGGACACCCATGCTCCTATGAGATCCAGATCAGTTTCCTTCACCCGTTCAGCACCCTGGTTCACTCCCGCCCTACGCCTTCTGAAATCTCAGGGCCGTCAGCTGGAACGCCTTGCCAATAGAACTGGACTCACCATTCACAACAATATGTACAAGGACCATGTTAATCTGTATAAGGACTCCCTCTCCTCAGCTAAATCTGCCTATTACTCCCATTTAATCCACTCTAATCATCACAATTCTAAAACCCTCTTTTCCCTTCTCACCTCCATTTCAAAACCTCCTGACTCTCTTCCCTACCATATGCAATCCCAGGACTTCTGCAATAAACTTATGTCTTTCTTTGTCTCTAAAATCACAGATATTCATAAACACCTGACTTCATCTGGAGTTGCAGTTTCTGGAGGCAACCTCAACACCCCTTATCCATCCTCAATAACTACTTTTTCCAGTTTCGACCTTCCCTCCGTTCAAGCCATTTCAGATATTATTCATAAATCTAAACCCTCCACATGTCAGCTCGACCCACTTCCCTCCACCCTGGTTAAATCATGCTGCTCTTCACTTGCCCCTCTCATCACTGAGATTATCCACTCCTCCCTAAGATCCGGTTCAGTTCCCCCTTCACTCAAAACTGCCTCGGTCACACCCATTCTGAAAAAAACTGGCCTGGACCCCACCAATTTCAATAATCTTCGTCCCATATCCAACTTACCCTTCATATCCAAAATTTTGGAAAAATCTGTCGCTTTTCAACTCCATAATCACCTCATGTCCAACAGCATCTACGAGCAGTTCCAATCTGGTTTCCGTCCACTTCATAGCACCGAAACCGCACTCCTCAAAATTACTGATGACCTTCTCATGGCTTCTGATTCTGGACTACTTTCAATTCTCATTCTTCTGGACCTCACAGCAGCTTTTGATACCATTTCTCATCCTACCCTCCTCAGTCGACTATCATCCATTGGTATCACCCACATTCCCTTAGCCTGGTTTACTTCATACATTTCTGATCGCACACAGTTCATACAATTCAAATCCCAGAAATCCGTTACCTTCCCCGTCTCTGTTGGAGTGCCCCAAGGCTCTGTATTGGGGCCTCTCCTTTTTATCATCTACATCCTCCCTCTTGGTCACATCCTCCGTAAACACAACATTAAATTCCATTGCTACGCGGACGACACCCAGCTCTACCTCTCTACTAAACCTTCCTCCTCACTCCCACCAACCTCCCTCACCCTCTGTCTCCAAGAAATTCATTCTTGGTTCTCATCCAACTTTCTCAAACTGAACAGTTCCAAAACCGAAGTCCTCCTGGTAGGCACACCTCATACCCTCTCCAAAACTAATAAAGTTTCCATTGCCATTGATAACTCAATTGTCCTTCCCTCCCCTCAGGTTAAGAGTCTGGGTGTCGTCCTCGATAGCACACTATCTTTTCAGTCTCACATAAATAGCATCACCCGGTCTGCCTACTTCCACCTACGCAACATCTCTCGTCTCCGTCCCTCTCTCACTCCCCAAACCACCGCCATTCTGGTTCACAGTCTCGTCACATCTCGGATAGATTATTGCAACTCACTCCTGTTTGGTCTCCCCAATAAGTCGCTCCAGAAGCTGCAGCTCCTCCAGAACTCTGCTGCACGCCTGATTACTCTGACCCCCGTCTCTCATCACATCACTCCCATCCTGCAACAACTTCACTGGCTTCCCATCAAACAGAGGATCATTTTTAAAATAATTCTCATCACTTTCAAAGCAGTTCATAACATGGCTCCTCCATACATCTCAGATCTCCTCCATTTAAACATCCCGACCCGTTCACTCCGATCCTCCCATACCTGCCAGCTTTCCGTTCCCCCTGCCCGTCTTGTCACAATGGGGAGCAGGGCGTTTAGTCGCTCTGCTCCCCATCTCTGGAATTCCCTCCCTCCTGACCTCCGTACTATGGACTCATTTCACCTCTTCAAATCCAAACTCAAAACTCTTCTGTTCAGACAGTCATATTCCACCTGACCCATATCAGCTCATTGTTGTCTTGCCGCGGTTTAAACTTATCTGACTTTTTTTAATGTTTTTATCTGCTTTGTACAGTGTCCTTGGGTGTCCTGATAAGGCGCTTTGAAATAAAATGTATTATTATTATTATTATTATTATTGGTTAATGTTAATTTTAACATTTACTAATACATTATTAAAATCAAAAGTTGTATTTGTTAACATTAGTTAATGCACTGTTAACTAACACGAACAAACAATGAACATCTGTATTTTTATTAACTAATGTTAGTTAACAATTAGTCAAAACCATCTTTAGACTGTAAAGAAATGAAGAGAGAGAGAAAAACAACAACCCTGAAACTCCCGTGTGTCCAGGTTTGAGACTTAAAGAAACTAGTCATCATATGCAAGATGGACAACTTGCTGTAAAACTAAATCTGCATATAATCACGTTAATTCTTCATTCCATAGACCCATCGCTACTTTAGCCATACAGTAAAGTTAGTAGGCTACTATGACTAAATTAAAAAATGTATGCATGCTTTGCTTTTAACTTAGATAAGAAAAGTAACTTGTTAAATAGCTGTGGAATCGTAAATGGCCTCACATGAACTGCAGCAACAAACACCTCGAGATTTAAAGATGACAAGAAATTAGAGGAATCCAGATTCTGAAGATTTGCCAAGAAGCAGACGTCGTGCGATTGAGTTACACATGTAATATTAATACTTTGCAGCACGGATTTGTGTAACATTAGGAACTCACCCGATCTGTTTTCTCTGAATGTTTAATGTTTGAACGCGATAAACTACAGTGACGCAGTTCTGAGCCGTTAGACCTCTTCTTCTTCAGCGTGGACAGAAGCCATGGATCTCGAGTAAACAGGATCTGCTCGCGCCTCCGATAACTAGCCCGGCTAGCTCAGTCGGTAGAGCATGAGACTCTTAATCTCAGGGTCGTGGGTTCGAGCCCCACGTTGGGCGATACATTTTCATTTTGTGTTTAATAATCATTAAATATTTATTGTAAATTAAATGTACACTAGATGTAACATATGGCCCTCTAGCGGTTAACAACTGTATGCATTTTGCGGAAGAACATTGTTTAGGATGCGCTTCGGCTCTGCGTCACTTTGCGGATGAATAGCTAGTTCTTTCTCATAAATTAAAACTAACAGAGCGAGATTATTCTACTGCTCATAAAACATTCACTATAGGTTTAAGAGATATAACCAGTTTAGATGGAAAGGATCTCAAGCTGACTATAATACTTTTGAAAACAAATTCCAGAACAGCCCTACAACAATCATAATCAAATGAGCCTTCACAATAATAATGCTTTACAGTGAACTGTGTTAGAGAGCTATATGGCAATCTGTTCAATAAAATACTACTCACCTGGGTTTATGTTTGCACGAATCATTTTACATCAGGCGTTTATTAATTAAGAAACCCCTGAATATATTTGTTTACTGTTAGTTGTATCGAGTTTTTTTTGTGTGTGTAATTCGCTGTGTATGTTAATGATAATTCAAGGGAGAGAGTTGGATAAGACTTGAATGCGCACTTCTTATACTGTGTTTATTCAGCTCTTACGGTGATTTTCTGGAGTAATAAAACGCTTCATCTTTTGTGTGAAGTATCGGCTACAATAAACATCTTAAAACTCGTCGTCAGTAAATTTTTGGCCATCATTCGGACAGGTCCGCTACTAGGCTTCTACAACACTGTACTAATACTAATAGTGGGAAAAAGCAAAATTATAACCGTAATTAAAACTATTCATTCGGTTCACCTGACGTCACTGTAGCTTTGCGCCGCCATCTTTACGACCGACGGTCTCAGTAATGCCAGAGAAAGTCTAATGAGGGGAGAAGCATAGATATCATATAATAAAGGCTAGATGTCTCGTCCGCGCTGCTGGCCAATGGAGGTCGACGTCCGCACACGGCGGCCATTTTACCACAGGGTGCTCGCTCACTCGTAACATGGTGCATGTACTTTTAAATAACCATAACCATAATTTTCTACCGATTTTCAAACGGTTTGGTTTGTTATAAACGTCAGAGATGTAGCTATGACACTGCATACATTTGAATAATTATAACAATGGACTTCCATATGAAAGAATTATAGCCACGTTAATAACGTTTGTAAGAAACCAAACCGTTTGTAAATCCGTCAAGATTTCAGCGAGATAAGAGGATTTGTGTGCGTGCTGATCACTCACCTTGATTCACAGCTTCCCTGTGGTAAGATGGCCGCTGGTGATATCTATGGGGAGAAGTGCCACTCAATAAACTTCCGGTTGCAGTTCCACTCTTGTTCCATATGAGGGCGCTCACAGGACGAGTGCAGAATGAATGGAGGTCTATGGCGCTATACCCCTCAAAATCCACTTTTCTCAGGATATAATTTTTTGTCTAGTAATTTGAATGTTCTTTTCGAAAGGGGATGCAAAGAAATTACACATTGCTTGGTGTTAGATTTTTTAGAGTCACTTATTTGCTTTAAAAAGTCTTTCAAAATGTCAATGACGTCATACACATCGTACGACCAGAGATACTGCTTTACGGCAATCCTTCAGTCACTTTGGTGCTTTCGCGCTCTGCACTTTCTTTTCTCTCGAGGCATCAACAACACAGCTGACACAGGTAAACACACGTGCTAGATGAGTTTTTGTTTTGTTTGTTTCTGGTCCCGCTTCGGATGCCACGATGCCATCAAGCGGTATCTCTGGTCGTAATCAGTCCTTTACTGACCAATCAGCGTTCATTAGCAGAATGCTAGCGTGTTATGGACAACAACAACTCAACCTGTAAGAAATCGAAAGTACATAAGTACTCGTTCATTCAACTTCGACCTATAACGCATGTTGAACTTGCAAAACCTACAATCAAATCTGAGATTTCTCAACGGCAATCGGGTGAAAGAGACAAATTTAGCCGTCTAGCCCCATAGACTCCCATTCATTTTGCACTCATGGCGAGCGCCCCCAGTGGAACTCTGATTGGAACTACAACCAATAGGACTTAAAGGGTTAGTTCACCCAAAAATGAAAATTCTGTCAGTAATTACTCACCCTCATGTTGTTCCAACCGCGTAAGACCTTCGTTCATCTTCGGAACACAAATTAAGATATTTTTGATGAAATCTGAGTGCTGGATTCACTTCTCCATAGGCTGCTAGGTGGCCCAAACTTGCTGGCCCAGAAAAGTTATTAAAGAGATCGTTAATATAGTCCAAGTGACTACAGTGGCTCAATCTTAAGTATATCAAGCGACGAGAATACTTTTTGTGCGCAAAAACAAACAAAAATAACGACTTTATTCCACTATTCATTTCCTTCTCTCTGGGCCTCGTAGTGTTTTTGCGCTGCGCGTCTGTGTTACACGTCACCACGTAGGCTCACTATTGGCCGACGCTTGTCATGTGTGTGACGCGCAGCGCAAAAACACTACGCGAACCAACTAGAGGCCCAGAGAGAAGGAAATGAATTGTGGAATAAAGTCGTTAGTTTTGTTTGTTTTTGCGCACAAAAAGTATTCTCGTCGCTTGATATACTTAAGATTGAGCCACTGTAGTCACTTGGACTATATTAACGATCTCTTTAATAACTTTTCTGGGCCAGCAAGTTTGGGCCACCTAGCAGCCTATGGAGAAGTGAATCCAGCACTCAGATTTCATCAAAAATATCTTAATTTGTGTTCCGAAGGTGAACGAAGGTCTTACGCGGTTGGAACAACATGAGGGTGAGTAATTACTGACAGAATTTTCATTTTTGGGTGAACTAACCCTTTAATAGGACGTTGGAGTGAACAGGCTTTCCGTAGACGGGCTTCGGTAATGCCTGCAATATGTTGTGCAGTTGGCTGCAACAACAGCCGAAAGAGGAACCCCGAACTGGTATTATATTCTATACCAAAAGAAAAGGATAAAAGAGGGAATCACTTGAAAGTCTCATGTTGTTTTGTGGTTAATTATATTTCCATTATTCTCTCAATGCCCAACATTATACAGACAGATATCAATAGATATAAAAGCACTTTATCATGGTAAGTTAGTAAGATTTGGGGTTGTTTTGAATAACTGTCTGTCTGTTAGTTAATACCTACCTAAATCTAATAAATATTTTTCTGAAGTTCATATTGTCTTCGTCACATGCGCTTTAGATGTTCTTCAGACCTGAATTATGTTTTAAGTTTCTGAAAAATATAAAAGTACATTTTCCCAGCTCATGAGGCTTCTATAAATGAGACCAAATAAAAAAAATAAAAAAAATGTTTGGCTTTAATTGTAATTTTTTTTTGTCCATTTCAATGGACGTCAGGTCAAAACAGGTGTACTTCACAAAAATGTACCAACATAAAATTAAATAATAAACATAAAAATTGTTAGTATATACTTAAAGCTTTTTCTCAAGGTCAAAAACTTTTCAACAGTATATCATTTCAACTTTAATTTTGAGGCTTTTGTTTTACAGATTGCACATTGTTTGTAACAAACTAAATATCTTAGAATCAATCAATATGGTCATGTTAGAGTCATTTTCTTTGCGCATCTTTCTTTTTTTAGATCAAAAACTTAAACATTACAACATTTCTGCTTTATAGATCGCACATTTGTTTATTCATAACAAAATAAACCTAGGAATCAATCAACGCATTCACATTAGAGTAATTTACTGTGTGCATCTTTGAAACAATTTCTCTGTTAACGATTTTCTTGTATTTCTACAGTACATTACTGGCAGCACGGTTGCCATGCATGATGCATGTATTTCGATTTCCAGTAACTGTACTGTAATTCACTTTACAGTACACAAGATCAGTACTGTAAACTACCAAATAGTACTTTACTGTATTTGTACTGTATTTCGTCATTTGATCTGCTTTTGCTGTAATTAATTATACGGTATTGTACTGTAATATCTATATTGATACATTACTGATAAATATTATTATAATTTTCAAAATAATTACTAATAATTATAATATTATATCATAATAAATATAATATGTAGTTATTAGGAAATATAGGCTATCGTAGGAAAAAATATGGAAATCAATGGCTATACTGTCAACTGTCTAGTTACCGACATTCTTCAAAATATCTTCTTTTGTGTTCAGCCGAATAAAGGAACTCATACAGATTTGGAACAACATAAGGATGAGTAAGTGATGACAAATATAATTTTTGGGTGTACTATACCTATAAAGGGATAGTTCACCCAAAAATTTTAATTGGCCCATGATTTACTCACCCTCAAGCGATCCTAGGTGTGTATGACATCGTTCTTCTTTCAGACGAATACAATCGGAGTTATATTAAAAAATGTCCTGGCTTCCAAGCTTTATAATGGCAGTGAATGGTTGTTTCTGTTTTGAAAGTCCATAAACGTGCATCCATCCATGATAAAAGTTCTCCATGCGGCTCTTGGGGGTAAATAAAGGCCTTCTGAAGCGAAGCGATGCGTTTGTGTAAGAAAAATAATTCATTTTCAAGTTACGCTTTAGATTTATGTCAAATCTGTATGTTTTGTACAGTTTCGCCGGAAGCTAGTCATTTTACTTTATAAAGTTTTAAATACGGATATTTTTCTTACATCTCCATCTTCCTCATCATCATTCCACATAAAGTCAACATCTGAGATACTTCCATCAGCTATATGTTCAAGCACTTCAAAAACTATATATTCTGCATATGAAAAAGTTTAAAAAATGTATCGGTACTGTGATATAGATTTTTTATATAAGAAATTTCAATCAGCATTACTGGACTTCAATTACTGGAATGTGATTTCAGTAACAGGCTTTTGAACCCACTGTCCATTCTAATGGACAGACACATTTGAAAAAATCCTGATTTAAAATTTGAAATTCTACAATCGATTTTTAACTTTAATTAATAAGTTCAATCTTTCTATTTTACATACAAACTATGAAATACTGACAAACATATCAAAAAATTTAAATAAAACCATAGAAAATGTTGCTTGCTTCTGTGTTTGGAGTGAAGTGCTGACATGCTTCTCTTCAAAGTAGTGTTTTTTTTAATAATTACTACATGCAGAGCTTTACTGCCATTTGATTGGATGACAAGCGTCCAATCTAATGGACTGCAGGCTTTAAACTAGGTGAAATGCTCCAGAAGTAAAAAAAAAAAAAGGGGGGGTTGACATGTGATGTCCATTGTAATGGACGCAGGGTCTGAATGGGTTAAGTAACGTTACCTCTGAAGACGATGTATAATCAGCCTTGAAATGCATATTAAAGGACTAGTTCTTCCAAAAAAATTATAATTCTGCCGTAATTTAGGCTACTCACCTTCATGTGCAAATCCTTAAGTTTACTTTCGTTTCCGTGGAAGACAAAGGGACATTTTTGTATATGTATCCCCGAGATGAGATCATCCTGACACTGAAGCACCAGCTCTTGAAGCTCCGCCCTCTTCTTGAAACGGGCTAATGTTTCAAGGAAACTGGAACTGAACTGAATATTACACAACACCTGAGGCACCAGATCATTTGCATTTAAAGGGTCACACTCAAAAACGGCGTGTTTTGCTCACCCCCCAAAAGTGGCAATTTTAACATGCTGTAACAGACTAAACTGATTTTAGACATTCTTCTGAGGGAGCATAACGATTTAAAAATGGAGCGAGCTTTAGTGAAAACTAAGTGAATATTTAATGACTACAATAGTAATTTCTCGCTAGAAATGACATCAAAGGTGGAAAACAAAAATGTACATTTACACAAACTGATAATCAGCCACAACTTTCAGTCACCATCTTTATTTTTCTAGCTCAACTGTCACAGAATGGAAAGCACAGGGTTGTGGGATATCAAAGACAGCGAAGGATACATCTGTGCGGCCTTCAAAAATCAATCAGACGATCAAGTATTTGCAGGAAAAAGGAAGTGAAACTAATATTGCATTCCTTCCGACTTAGGAGTGCAGCATTTTTCAGTTTTCTGACTCAGCTTTTATGTAGCCTTTACGGTTATCTATCTAGTTAGTAATCCTTTCATCTCGGATGATGACGCTTCAACTGGCACATGACTGACATGTTTGGCACACCTTTAAACAGTTTAACTTGCACCCATTCAAAACGTTAGTGGCTGTTGATATGACAACGCCATTATGAGAGGAACAACCTTCCCTTTGTTGAGCGGGGGAGCAGGTACAAGTAGACAAGGCAGTGCGCAATGCTCGATCACATAAACACAGCATCATTCTCTGGCACTCCCTTAGAATTTATACACTCATAGGAAGCCTCTGGCTTCCTCTCGGTTCCGAAAAGGTAAGTTTATTAAGATTTAGTCATTTAATAGCACAGATTTGTCATTTTACTTTACATTTGAGCACTTATTGCCCAATCAAACACTCATAAAAAGCTTTCCTTTTTAGGACATTCTTATAATTGATACTTGTTCAGAGTGACCCTAACTATTACTGTATTAAATAAGTAATTTTACTGTATAATTATTAAGCCTATAAAGGAAAATGTTTTGTGAGTGTTTGAAAATGGGATATGGTGTAAGTGCTAATGCACTTTGATATTTGTCTTTACAAATGTCATACCTTTCCAACCGGGGGAGTACCCCACCCTACCTCCGCTGTTAAAAAGTTACTCAGTGACTTTTACTTTGAGTACATTTTAAATGAGTTACTTTTTACTATTACTTGACTAGATTTTTTGACCGGTAATTTTAATTGTACTTACCGGTAAGTAAAATTTCATTGTAGTAGTACTTGTACTTGAGTAGAATGTTTGGTAACGCTTTAGATTACAGCCCGGAAAATACTGCGTAATTAAAGCGATTTTACAGTGTAACTTTCAGTAATTATAGTGTACCTATAAAGTACTTAGCCTACATGTAAGTATAAGGGAAAAATATGTAAAGTTTGGGGAATAAAGGGGTAACAACCAGGAGAATTAACAAATTATTTATACTGTAAGTATTATAGAACTAAGAGGTACTTATTCTACTATTATGATACAACAATCTTACATTTGGGAGCAATTATCAAGAACTTCCTTATACCAATATATAGACTTTTAAAAAATTACAACATATCTATGCATTTATACAGCAATCTTTTAAACAAAAGTGCACTGAAAACTAAAACTATCGCAAATTTTTCTTAAATACTCTTGTTTCATGTAGTTACAGGGTAAGTAGGCTACAATAAAAATACACCATCTAATATCACTGACTCGGAAACCTTTATTTGAAAAACAACTTAATTCAAAACAAACACTTTTTAAACTGCTTTTTTAAATCAACAATTCATTTCAAATGCTTAAGTCTTGACAGAAAGCAGCACGTTTTGTCTCTTTTTTCTCTTGCTTGGCTTCTTCCTCTTGTAAGAAAAAATGATGTGGACGTCGAAGATCTCAAAAATGAAGTTTATTACAGCATAGCAGTGGCAAGGTACACAAAGCACCTTGGATTCAGCGGAGTCATACAGAATGAATCTCATCCTCTCAGCTCAAACATTTATCCTCTATTTCGTTTGTCTTCCCCCTCTACATGTAAATGAAGCTCTGTTTTTAAGTGTAATTTAAGAATAACAGATTCGTCTTCCCTCTCAACATGAGGCTGAAACTCTGTCTTAAATGTAAATTGAGGATCTTTCCTCTGTGCCCACATCTTTGATGTTCTGTGAAATCAGAACAGCAAAAGGTTAAGGTGATAAGATCTATCTGTAGTGGTCACATCTTTGATCTTCTGTTAACGGGTTAAATGTTAAGGTGACAAGCTATTTGAAGTCCCTGTAATCAAGATGGTTATTGGTTGCCCTCTGTGATACTATTTACATATTACTGAGATTGGATGTAATTGTCTCTATATGATAATTAAGCTCTTTTAAGTGAAGGAACATTTTGATATATATATATATTGGAGTGGAAGTTGTTGGGAACAGACCATAATTTCTTATACTCTTGTTCCTCTTTTTTAAAATTTCTTTCCACTGATGAATCTTAAGAGGAAATCATGTCTGTATTTTTAAAAGAAAATGCAGTACAACCAGAAATATGTCCTCACCATTTCCTCAATGTCTACTGGAGTGTAACGATAAGCGTTTGTAAGAAAAATACTAATATTTTAAACTTTTCCATCTGTAGACTATCGCTTCAGACCAACTGTGACTGTCACCAGCGTGTGCACGAGAGGGTTGAGCTCACACTCTTGTCCTGAACCTAACGTGAAGCGTGGGCACGCTGAGAAACTCACGCAGAAGTCTGATGCAGATTTTTGAATATTGCTTACAACAAAATACAAACGAATCGATAACAGATAATGACAATGAGAAACAAACAAGACAGGAGGAAAGAGACACCAGTTCTCACCCGAGTTTCACAGTGTGTTTGCGTGTTTAATGTACTTACCCTGTAACCACATGGAACAAGTGGGTAACAAGCACCACTTTAAGTTACGGCACGCAATGTCACACTTACCCTGTAACTACATGGAACAAGAGTATTTTCCCCCAGTATTTAAAAAAAAAATTGTTTCACTTGTTTTGAAACATGTAAGCCCAAACTAAAACATCAGCACTTTTGATATAAAAAAAACTGTACAAATGCATATAGGTGTGTACCCTGTAATTTTTAATAAGCCTACAGTATGTATTGGTACACCATTATTACAAAAAGGTACGCAGTTTATGTTCTCATTAAATTGGATGTTTCTGAATGGTTAATGGATACATTAATGTAATTGTTGTGGAGTTGATTCAACTCATCGATTAGCATGTCCTGTCATGTTAATCTAAAAATCTTTCAGAAACAACTTTTTTGCAAATCCAACGTTGAACTGACCCTCGTTTGTGAAGCAGTCTGGCGTAAAATGATTTGCGCAAATATATAACACTTTAAAGGGCCCTATTTTAACGATCTGAAACGCAAGTATCAAACGCAAAATGCAAGTAACTTTGTGGGCGGATCTCTAAAATGGGTTGGTCTGAAGTTGCTACATTACTCATAGGTGTGGTTTGGGCGTAACGTGAAATAAACCAATCAGAGCGACATCTCACATTCCCTTTAAGAGCAGGCGCGCTTGTTCCATGGTGGATGGCTATTATAACGGCGGATTTGCCAGGCACACGCCAGGAGTGGTTCACAGCCGAGGAGACCGACGTTCTCGTCAGGGCCGTAAAACACAGAGAAGTGACGTTGGGGATGGGAAAAACCCACCCAAATTAGCTTCGGTTAAACAGGCGTATAATAATTTGGGTAAATGTGTAAGCTAGATTTATGCCTATTTTTTCACATCTTCATGGACACCACAATGATTTCCCTCGTGTGGAATATTTTTCCTTGTAATTTTATATGGTTTGCAAAAATGAAAACTGCTGCTTCTGTGTAGATGAGAGAAGCAAAGTGTATGCGCGTTGTGCACACGCTACATTGATTATGGCCAAGCATGCACCCTTAAAATAGCCTCTGAACGCACCACTGACTTTAGACTAGGTTTTTCCTGGTCTGTGGCGGAATTGTTTTCTGGAACTGCAAAATAGCACCAGGGAACGTTTGCGCTGGAACATGCCTCCTCTTTTCGCTGAACCGCCCCCTGGAGCGCAAGTTCATTCCCTAATTGACCGACGTGCATCTGTGGAGGGAAAAGTCTGCTGTGCGTCAGGTGCAAAATAGGAATGAAATGCGTCGGTGTACAAAGTCAATTGTGCTGGGTGCAAGATAGGGCCCAATGACTTTATTCTGCACATTTTCTTCATAAATGCAATTCATCCACTGTGTGGCTCAGATGCCGGGAGTCTGTGGAGACGCTTATGCTTGTTGGTAGATCCAATGACAGAACATTTGTAATGTTTATGTGGCGCAGCAGACATTAAATATGCTAATCTAGCATATATGCTAATATTTCAGATCATCAACAGTCATGGGCGGGGCTTGCTCCTACTCTTACATAGCTTGTTTGGAGAGACTGTTTATGATTTATGTGGATTATAAAAAAGGAGTGGGTGGATTTGTACCATTATAGTCTGGTTGTTTACACACATTGTGGACATTTGTGTTCAAACACCTTATAAAAGTGAATTTTGTATAATAGGTCCCCTTTAACAAATTTTTTTTTCCTTCCTATTTGCTGTGTATGTCTCCTTGTCCTTAAGTGCCTAATGACTTGATTTGTGTTTCCAAACAGGACAGACATGGAGACCTCAGAGAGTGACTCTGCTAGCAGCAGCAACACAGAGGTTAATCACGCCGAGACCGTTTGCAAAACCCTCTATGAAATTCTGGAGTCTGAGTCTAAATATGATCTACAACTCTGCAAGGAAGATATTGAAAAACTTTTGACTACCAATCCAAATGTCTTTAAACACTGTAAACTTGAAATAGAAAGACATGACCAGGCATATGCCAGGCCTCTTGATGAACCAATGCTCTCTATCAAAATCTATGGAAAAGAAAATGTTGGCAGATCTTTTCCTGGAGATGAAGTCTGCGTAGAGATCTTGAGGAGAGAAATGTGTCTGCGGGAAGGTGAAGAGATACAAGGCAGGGTCGTTGGATTAATACATAGAGATGAAAACTCATTAACCTTTATCTGTAAGATGGTGGAAGACAATCCTGAATATGTTAGACCCGTTAACAAACGCATGTCCATAATACGTACAGTTCAGTTCAAGCAGAGGGACATGGGCAAAATTGAAGTAAGACAATACAAATGCGGACGATGGGTTAGGAAGGAATTTGTAAACAAAGCTGAGAATCAATTGTTAGTTGTCAAGGTTTTAAAATGGGACAATCTGAAAACATTCCCTCTTGGTGTGGTTACAAAAGTAATTGCAGAGAGTGATGCTTCGCATGAAATGCTAGGCATTGAACTTGGCTCTAAAGACACACCACCACCATTCAAACTACAAGAACCTGAAGATGATAAGGCTTTAGAAAGGGAGGATTTGTGTGACATTCTCACTTTCACCATTGACCCAACTACAGCTGAAGACCTGGATGACGCCATTAGCGTGACTGAGCTTCAACAGGGTGATTCCTACCAGATTGGTGTTCACATCACAGATGTCGCAAGTTACATTACCAAAGATAGCGAGCACGACAAATTCGCTAGACAGCTCGGCAGAACAGTTTACACTTCAGAGAAGAAAGACGTGGCCTTCATGTTCTCAAGAGATCTGAGCAATGACCACTTGAGTTTGATGCCTAGAGAAGATCGGAAAGCCATATCCTTGCTGATAGACGTTGACAAGAAAACAAGCATAATACTAAACAGCCGATTTGCTCTAACCCGCATTAAGTCTGACAGACGGATGTCGTATGAAGAGGCAGACCAAATTATTCAGAAGTACTACTACTCAGATGACACAAAGCCTCTGCGGGTCTCACGTGTGGAGGATTGTGTAGCCGTTGCTTACCGTTTCTCCGAGGTGCACCGAAAATGCAGACTGGAAAGCAAATGGCCGTATGGGAGGCAGGCAGGGCAAAGTTACTCTCACGCCATGGTGGAGGAACTTATGAATCTCTACAATAGTGCCGCCGCTGAAGAACTCATATCTAAAGACATCACAAAAGATCTCACACCACTGAGGTGCCACCGCGAGCCGGACCCAGAACAACTGAAACAGTTTAGAGAGAAATACATTAACCTAATTCCCATGTCACTTTACTTCTCAAATATCTGCGAAGTAGATACTGAAAATAGTGAAGAGGATGTTTGGTCCAATGCAGAATATGACAACATGGAGCATGCAGGCATATCATTGAACATTTTCACCTCCGTATTTCACAAGATCGAAGCGTTTGCACAGAGAAAAGACTCGTATAATCTGATGCAGTTAATTTTTTCAGATGAAATCCATCCGACATTTATCCCCATGGTGCGGGAGTTTCGTGACATTCAGAAGAAAGCCTTCATATTACGCTCGTGCTCCTCGACAGATTCCAGGTTGGGTCATTATGATTTACAGCTTAACGCATACACCTGGGCATCATCTCCTATGAGGCGTTATCTGGACATTATCTTGCAGAGACTTCTGCACACTATGCTCTCTAAGAAAACCCTGACTACCCTGACTAGTCAAGCTGACTACACTCAAGTTGAAATCAGCAGGTTTTGTCAGTCTGCATTGGATGTAGAAGAGAAGGATGCCCAGCTGTTGAGACTAAGAAAGGTTCAGTTTGAACCCAAAGATGTGGTCAAGCTCGCAGTAGTGGACCAGATCACTCCGCAGGGGCATGAATTTACAATATCGTTCTCTCTGCATCCTATGTTAGAGGCGATTACTATCATGTACAAGCATCTCAAAGTTGTGGATCAGCCAAAATACAATGAGGACGAGAACTCCATGACTCTTCACTGGAAGAGGAGAGTGTATTCGTTCAGCAAATCATTCAAGATTTCAGACCCTTCAAAGCCCATGAAGAATGTGACTCCAGTGTCAAGTATACTGTGGAAAAGACTGGTATCTGCCGTAAAACAGCTGGATTGGGTTAAGACTGAGCAATGCCTCCGAGACATGAAAAGAGGGGAGAATGACAATGAAGAAAATAAAAGGCTGAAAATTAAGGCTTGTTCAGTGGATCAACACCACTTTAAGGAACTAACTATGGAGCTGGAGTTAGGCACGGTTGTTCAGGTGCAACTTGGGCCCGAACTTAAAGATGGCTTACCAGTTCATGTAGTTCAACTGCTCAGCATTAATGAATGCTTTGAGATCTGTTTGGAGCACACGAGAAACCCCACTGTGTGCTTCTCAAAAGCAGAATGCAATGCATCTAAGACTTTCTATGAGAGCTACAAGGAGTACCAGAACATCTGGAGACGACTATGTCAGATAGACACCGCTTACAATGCTTTGGAAGAAAATAATAATGTCATCTTAGAGGATGTGTTGATAAAATGGAGCGGGGATGAAACAAATCTCCAAGGGTTTTTTTCTATAACCAAGACTCAAAAGAAGGATTGGTCTCTGGAGTTTGACCTTAGGAACTGCTTCTTGTGCATCAGACTAAGACATCAGAAACCAGAGAACAATGAGAATGATGCAAAACATTTGCATGGATCTGCAGTTTCAGATCTGCAGGGTTCACTACCTTTTACATGGGTTGCACACGCAGTAACCAGCAAACCAAAGAAACAGAAGGATACAGACAATAAAGACCGGATTCAGTTTCAGATCACACAAAGATCTATGAGTTACATCCCACCCGAGGTTAATGCAGAGGGAACCAAATTCACCATTGAGGTCATTCCCAAAAAAATTCCATATGTGTGAGTGATCATTCATCCAGCTGATATAGTACAGATTTTGTAATAGTTTGTAGCTAATGCAATATTTTTGCAGGCTCAGGGAACAAGCGATTGCAAACCTAAAACGGGCTAATAACCTGGTGAAAAATGTCGCCACTAGACAACAACTTGAAGCACTGAATGATGGTGAGTGAAGCAAAATGGCAACTTTATTCAAAGCAGATGGGCAAATGGTTTAATGCAAAACAAATCTCAAAACAAATCATGCAAATGATATCCATCTGTGTTGTACAATGGTCTCAAGTGATTTGCAATTAGCCTTGAATTGAAATTCAAAAATAAATAGTCAGACAATTAACTCACATTAACACATGACTCCTTGCAGCCAAAAAAACGAATGCCTGAGGAAAACAGTTTAAATGGATTTCTTTTGCAGGATTAATAAAAAGGTTCTAGCTAGTAAAAAGTAGCTGGGTCTTAAGTCACTGTTATAGTCATATTTTCTAATGTTATAATGGTGAATGAAATTAGGTAAGGGCAAATTTTAAAGGGTTAGTTCACCCAAAAATGTAAATTCTGTCAGTAATTACTCACCCTCATGTTGTTCCAACACCGTAAGACCTTCGTTCATCTTCGGAACACAAATTAAGATATTTTTGATGAAATCTGAGAGCTGGATCACTCCTCCATAGGCTTCTATGTGACTGAAACTTGCTGGCCCAGAAAAGTTATTAAAGAGATCGTTAATATAGTCCAAGTGACTACAGTGGCTCAATCTTAAGTATATCAAGCGACGAGAATACTTTTTTAAATATATTATACGCATAATTTATAAATCATTAAATTTCACGATCAATGTAAGGCCACAGCACTAGATTTTAGGCCTGCGGCTCCAGTGTCCACAAGTTGTGTGTGTAACAGGGTTAAAAAGAACATTTAATTTAAAGAGTATTGTGTGAATTTCATAAAATAAGGTATTTGGTTGTATTTATTGGTGTTAGAAGGCTCCCCTCCTGTGGCTATTAATGGTACTGCAGATATTGAATTTTGTCGCTCTTCTCTTGCCGTACCGCAGCAGATTCAAGTGTCGATGCTGTGGGTATGTATGGTTTTTCATGCTCTGACGCATTAACAAATTAATTGTGAAAATTATACGTTTCAAGTGAATCTTTTTGACGCAATATATTTCATACATATATGTGAACATATAGATAATGCATTTAGCACTTTAACACGGTTGTTGAGAGTATTATAAGATGTATTGAATTTCCATGTGCGTCACACGTGCGAGCACGGATTCATTTCTCGTGACGATTGCGTCTGTCTTAACTATCTAACGATTATTTGTATTATGAGTTGAGTGAATGTGTCATTTCTATCTTTCTAGTCCATATGAATGTCTGCAGTCTGTCATCAGCCAATGTAAATTGTCTTTCTTGTTGTTTCCAAAAAAAGGTATGTTGCTTTCGTGTTTATTCTGTTATAATTGTTAACAAATGTTATTTGACAATTAATGAAGGATTACTGATGTTGTCTGCAATTAACTATTCTGTACATTTACATTGGTGTACTTATTATAAGTATTATGTTAAGTTTTTCACATTGTATATCATTACTATGTGTTTAATGTGAATAATACAAGTTAGTGGTAACGGCAGCAGATTCAAGTGTCGATGCTGTGGTCCATATGAATGTCTGCAGTCTGTCATCAGCCAATGTAAATTGTCTTTCTTGTTGTTTCCAAAAAAAGATAAATTCGAGCTGAACCCCATTTGTGAGTGTGTCCTTCCACATCCGTTACACTGGTGCCGTGACTCCGTGGATCCCTTGATCAGCTTGATGCAGATCGACCGTGATTGCTGTGTGCAGATCGAGTTCATCGGTGGTTCAAGTCTTCATTGCTGTGAGCAGGTCGAGTTCGTCAGAGGGGTCAAGTCTTCAATGCTTTGGATGCGGACAGTATACACATACTCACACATTGTCATTGGGACTGTACATTAGTTTATTACATACACAACGCATGGACATATGGAATGTAGTTCTGATTTGACTGTCATCGCGATCAGGATATCATTTCAAGTAGTGAGCTTTCTCATAATCAATCTCGTTGATATTTTTCTTGTTTTATTTTATTTATTTATTTTTTTCATGCACAACTTTTGATTTCATTATGGCTGAGAAACCTGAATATGATGGTGATCTGGATGCATCATGTTATGGTAACATGGGTTTCCCTAGAGGAAGGGGTACATGGTTACTGAGTAGCGCCGAAGGTGGTCATTTCCGTGAAGACGTTAGTCGGGGGGTTGGACGACCACAGTTATATGATGACAACGGTAGGGGTATTGGGTTGAGTCAGTTCCCGGGTGGTACTCCTGTTGGTCGGATTCCTGGTGAGGGTCCATACACCTCGACACCTGGTGTTGATAGAGTTGCTTTTGACCACCTCACAGACATGGTAGGCCAGTTAGGTTCGCAAATTGGCGAGTCGATAGTTGCAAAACTAGTGTCTGCTGGCTTAGTTAATGCAAATGCTGATTGCCAAACCAATTCACTCAGTTACACTCAGGCACCAACACGTACTGAACAGTGTACACATACACAAATGATGGCACCACAAGTTACAGTGCACATGAAGTCTGAACATGACTCATTTAGGGGCGATGGCTCTGATAAGTATGGCATTGAGGAGTGGGTGGACAGGACAAAAGCTTACTTAAGAAAGCAAAAGTGCCCTGTTCATGAGCAAGCCGAAGAGATAATGAGTAGATTAGCTGGAAAGGCAAGAGATGTTGTCAAAGTCAGCCTTCGCAGTGATGACATGCTTAACGTCAAGCAGGAACCTGGGTTAATTTATGGCATTCTTATGCAGTACTTCAGTGAATCTACCTCTTGCTTGCCACTTGCAGATTTTTATGCCACTCTCCCCAGAGCCAAAGAGAATCCTGTGGACTACTGGATTCGAATTAACAAAGCGGCTGATCTGGCAGATGAGGGACTGCGAAGACAAGGCAAACGTTTCGACAACATAGGAGAGGAGGTAACACGGATGTTTGTTAAATTCTGTCCTGACCCCAGTTTGGCGAGTATGTTCAGATGCAAGCCTGTTCAAGAATGGAGTGCAAAAGAAATACAGAGCAGGATTGATGATCACCAGAGGGAATTTAGAAGCCGGGGAAATAGTACAGCGAATCTACGGAGCCACACAACTGCAGTGTTCAACAGTGAACATATGTACGATTGCCCCAAGACGGAGTCGCCTTCTGTTCCGGTCCAATCATTCAGTTCTATGCCTGATAGTCAGGCACGTCGCCAGCCTGAGCCTACACCAGCACCCAATCTGGCACAGCATCAGCCCTCCTCCTGCTCAACTCCGGCCCCAGCGATGTCTCAACACACACAGCAGGCTGAGAGTCAGTTGCTCACTCGAATGATGGAGATGATGGAGCAGCTCATGGGCAGGGTGCAATTTCGTGATGTTTCCAACCCAAGGCATGGCTCTAGACAGCAGCGCAGTTTTGTCAGAAGTGCCTGTCGAGTCTGTAATGACAGCAAACACACCACGGTGACACACTGCATGACGGACAAACTGTGTTTTACATGCTTTTCCCCTGGGCACACAAAGAAGGACTGTCCTAAACACTCCTCTGCCCAGACACAACTTGAGGGAAACTAGCAGACCCGTATTCGGAGGGAGGCAGTGCGGGTCCTCATTGTAACTCCCAAGCCATTGATGATTGTGAGTCTGAGAATACATACATTTTAGCCAAAGGAAGTCTTGATCATTCAGAAGTCATTTATCAGAACACGCACATTGTAGGCGGACGTGACAGCCTATTTTATACGCCAGTGAAGATTGGAGACATGGTGACATTACATGCAATGTTGGACAGTGGTTCGATGGCCTGCACTATAAATGAGTCTGCTGAGATGAAACTGAGATCAGCTGGTGCAGTGGATGAATCCAGTGAGTTCAAAACTGATGTCACCCTTGTAGGATGCGGAGGGCTGCGTGTGAAACCTAAATCATCATTCAATGTTACCATGGAAGTGTATGGTATAAAGATGGCAGTACCCACCTTAGTGGTTCCTGGGCAACATGATGAGCTGATAATTGGGACTAATGTCATTAAACACATTCTCAGATACTTCAAATTATGCGATGGATTTTGGCAGGCTCTGTCTAGTCCAACTTCAGCAGACCCTGAGTGTGAAAGTTTCTTGTCGATGCTTGCTGGATTGGACCGCTGGAGAGGAGAAGAGATTCCTGGGAAGATAGGAACAGTCAGATGCAATTCAGCTGTCCAGCTCGAGCCGGGCCGTGAGTATTTAGTATGGGGGAAGCTGCCCAAATCCGCTGTTGTGTCCCCAGGAAGTGCAGTCATGACTGAACCTACATCATCTCACTCAGCTCCCAGAGGTGTTATGGTGGCTAGACTAATCACGTCTCTGTGGCAAGATGGATGGGTCCCCTTGAAACTTATCAACACATCAGGCAGTCCAGTGTTATTGAGACGGAATGCAAAAATTGCAGATCTTTATCCGTGCATTGCGCTTGAAGATCTTGATCACACCAGTGCAGTCAATCCTTTTCTGGTAAACTGCCCCACTAGTTTGTCTGATGTGGCCGACACGTCACCTGTGAAAGAGCGACTGAAGTCAGTTGGTCTGGACAGTCTTAACATTGACTCGTGTGATATCTCGGATGTCTGCAAGCAACGGTTGCTGAACCTAATACTGAGTTACGAAGACATCTTTTCACGTGACCATCTGGATTGTGGGGAAGCAAGGGGTTTTGTCCATAGAATACACCTCTCAGACACCAGACCGTTCAGGCTTCCGTTCAGAAGAGTAGCACCCAGTCAATATCAAAAACTGCGACAGGTGTTATCTGAAATGGAGGAGAAGGAGATCATTCGGCGATCCACCAGCGAGTACGCGTCTCCTCTCGTTTTGGTCTGGAAGAAGAATGGAGACCTGCGTGTGTGCACTGACTTCCGTTGGCTGAACAGGAGAACGCTGAAGGACGCGCACCCTCTTCCTCACCAGGCGGATTGTTTGGCAGCACTTGGCGGTAACGCCCTCTTTAGCACAATGGATTTGACGTCCGGATTCTATAATATGCCGCTGCATGAGGAGGACCGCAAGTTTACCGCCTTTACTACACCTATGGGCCTTTTCGAGTACAATCGTTTACCCCAAGGTCTCTGCAACAGTCCTGGCAGCTTCATGCGTATGATGACCAACATATTCGGGGATGAAAACTTTCTCAGTCTCCTGTGTTATCTGGACGATCTGATTGTCTTCGGCCCAGACGAGAAAACCGCTATTGATCGCTTGGAAATGGTGTTTGGCAGGCTTCGCACACACAATCTTAAGCTGGCTCCAAAGAAGTGTCACCTAATGAGAAAATCAGTGAAGTTCCTTGGGCATATGATTGATCAGACGGGTGTTTCTACGGACCCAAGTAAAGTTGAAAGCATCTCTAAGATAAACAGTTTAGATTTGATGGAGCTTGATGGAACAACTCCTTCTCAGAAGAAGATAAGATCATTCTTGGGAATGGTGAATTACTACCAGCACTTTGTTCCAAACTATTCTGCCGTAGCCAAGCCACTTTTTAATCTTCTGAAGGGTCAAAAGACGACAGCGAGGAATTTGAGGAAGCTGGGTCATGCTCGTCAGAATAGGAAGCTGAAATCTAGTGACTGGACACAAGCACAGGACCAGGCAGTTGAGCGGCTGAAAACATCATTGGTTGAGAGCGTTGTCCTTGCCCATCCAGATTTTGATCGCCCTTTCATACTGGCAACGGATGCCTCCTTAGACGGTATTGGAGCTGTGCTCTCTCAGGTCACAGAGGGGGAGACAAAAGCCAGGCCTGTAGCCTTCGCCAGTAAGTCCCTTTCTCGGTCGCAGCAAAATTATCCAGCACATCGTTTGGAGTTTTTGGCCTTAAAATGGTCAATATGTGATAAATTCAGTCATTGGCTCAAAGGACATGAATTCACTGTCTTGACTGACAATAATCCTTTGGCTCATATACTTACAAAACCCAAACTTGATTGCTGCGAACAACGCTGGGTGGCTAAGTTGGCTAGCTACAACTTCGACATAAAGTATGTGCCTGGTCCCCAGAACATAGTCGCTGATGCCCTGAGCAGGATTTCATTTGTCAAAACTGATGTTACGCAGAGACTGCTCAAAGAGCCATATGGAGCACTACTGGCTGGTTCCAGAGGGATGTCTACAGATTCTGTGCAGGGTGCGTTCAGACGTTCCTGTGATTCAGATAGGAGGCTGAGTGTCATTAATCTAGGCCAGTCATGCAGACCAGACAAAAAGCAGACCAAAGACCTTCTAACTGTCTCGAATGCAGACGTCTCTGCTATATTGAACTCACATGTTGAGTGGAACATCGGAGCCAGAGCACGAGCAATGTCTGTCATTGATCACTTACCTCAGTTGATGTCAGAAGGGCAGGACACGTTGCCAACATATTCAGAACAGGAACTGCGTGAAAAACAGCTCACAGACAAAATTTTGTCAAGAGTCTTGTATTATGTTGAGCGTCAGCGTAGGCCTTCAAGAAGAGAGAGGTCAAAGGAATCAATGAGTGTTCTTCGATACCTGAAGCACTGGGAGAAATTTGTTGTCAGAAGTGGTATCTTGTACAGAGTGTCCTGTGACCAACAATCAAGGAAAAAACGCTTTCAGTTTGTGGTCCCAGAGTCTTTAGTGAGTGTGATCTTGAAAGGAATCCATGACGACTGTGGTCACCAAGGTCAGTCGCGGAGTATTAGCCTTGCAAGGCAGCGCTTCTTTTGGCTGAACATGGAGCGAAATGCGAGGGACTATGTGCGCCTGTGTCATCGCTGCACTGTGAGCAAAACGATTGATCCTTCTGGTAGAGCACCCCTGGAGAACATTTCAACAAGTAGACCGTTAGAGCTTGTCTGCATAGACTTCTGGTCAGCTGAGGACTCTACTAACAAGTCTGTTGACGTTTTGGTGATAACCGATCACTTTACGAGGTTAGCACAAGCCTTTGTGTGTAGAGATCAATCTGCCAAACAGGTTGCCAGGATAATATGGGACAGGTATTTTTGCATCTACGGCCTGCCAGAACGCATCCATAGCGACCAAGGTCCGAGTTTTGAAAGTAAATTGATCCGAGAGCTTCTAAGGGTCTCTGGAGTGAACAAGTCGCGCACAACACCGTATCACCCAATGGGTAATGGAAGTGTGGAGCGCTTTAATAGAACCCTTGGAAATATGATTCGGGCTTTGTCACCAGATGTGAAGAGAGATTGGCCGAGACGGTTGCAGACACTGACATTTCTGTATAATTGCACAATCCATGAGACGACAGGTTATGCTCCTTTTTATTTGATGTTCGGGCGTGTACCCCGTCTGCCCATTGACATTCTGTTTCGATCTGTCTTGAATGATCCAGATGTGACCTGCTGTGAAAAGTTCGTATCCACTCTGGTCAAAGATCTGAAAGAAGCGTTACAGATTGCTCAAGAACATGCAATGAAGGAACAGAAAAGACATGCAGAGTTGTACAACCGAAGGGTAAAAGGACTACTTATCGAAACAGGTGACCAGGTGCTCTTAGCGAATAAAACCGAAAGGGGTAAGAAGAAAGTCGCTGACAGGTGGGAGTCAACAGTTTACACTGTTGTGGATCGTAAACCAGACACTCATACTTATAGGATCCGTAATCCAGCCACAGGTCAGGAAAAAGTGGTTCATCGCAACCTGTTGATGTTGGTGAATTTCTTACCAGTGAACGTTGAGCACCCTCAGTCTGATCAACTTTCTTCCCAGAGGTCGTCTTCAGTCCTGTCATTGTGTGCAGTGGAGGATGAGTCTTTAGGAGGAGATGCGGTAGTATCTGAGCACACAGAGGATAGCTACAGCAGTGTTACAATGGATGACTCTGTGATGACGAGAGGCAAGGTGATAGCCTCATGTGATGATGCTGACGTTAATTGTGAGGATGATTCTATGTCAGTTCAGGAATCTGATACCAGAAACAGAACGATAAGTTGGGTTTCGGAGCTGCCTGAGGGATCACATCATGAGTCTGATCAAACCCCAAGTGGAGTTCTGGTAGATCCTGTAGCTGAGGCCTTCCTTTCGGCACCAAAAAGCCATATATCTGACATGTCAAGAGATGTAAGAACATCTGTTTCTGATGGAGACACAAGAGGCGGTTCAGATTCACATGAATCCGATTCTGAGACAGTCCTGTCTGCCCAGCCACCCTCTCAAACTCCTACCAACACACATGTAGCTGACCCTGAGAATGTACCGCAAAGTTCTAGCTCAGTCACACAGGTTAGGACACGTTTTGGTCGAGTCGTTAGACCTGTTGAAAGATTAATACATGTGATGTCTACACAGGCTGTGGTTCAGGATACAAAACACAATGTTCAAGCTGTTTGCAAGTCATTGTTTAGGGCTTTCTCTGCTTAGAACAAGACTTTTGTTTTCGTGCCTGTTGGCATATTGTCTAAAATAGTGTTAAGGCTGTTTTATAGTCTAAAAGCAGTAGTTCAGATTAAGCACATACCTAAAGAAATGGGTTGCCTTCACATCTTGGAGTACACCTGGTGTATCTCAAAATTTTTTTTTTTTTTTTTTTTGGTATTGTAATGGTGAATAGAGTATTGAAGGATATTGCGGAATGTATGTAGATGTTCTGCTGTCAGTAGCTGGTGAGAGAGCTTAGCGCTACTCTCTCATCACTTCGTCCTTAAGGGATAATTGGTTTTTGACTGTCCTCCTATAGGAGTTTCTTTCGTATTGTGAAGTTTATTATTGTGAACTGAAGGAAAAGTGTTCCGTTGTTGATATTCCCCTGGTCATGCATATATTTTATGTAATTCAGTGGGGGTGGATGTAACAGGGTTAAAAAGAACATTTAATTTAAAGAGTATTGTGTGAATTTCATAAAATAAGGTATTTGGTTGTATTTATTGGTGTTAGAAGGCTCCCCTCCTGTGGCTATTAATGGTACTGCAGATATTGAATTTTGTCGCTCTTCTCTTGCCGTACCGCAGCAGATTCAAGTGTCGATGCTGTGGGTATGTATGGTTTTTCATGCTCTGACGCATTAACAAATTAATTGTGAAAATTATACGTTTCAAGTGAATCTTTTTGACGCAATATATTTCATACATATGTAACGACAATGACTATGACATGCGGTCACATGCTGTTCAAATTAGTAAATCCTGATCTCCAAGTCTGCTTGAACGGTCAAAATTGCATCTTTGTGGCTCCCCCGAGGGACATTTGAGTCACATAAGGAAACCCTGTTTTCTTAGAATCCCCTCTAAAACCCCCATTTCAGCTCTGGACTCCCTGTGACTTTTACAACCTCACAGACTCGTGACATTCCAGAACACACACACACGTACACACACACACACACACACACACACACACACACACACACACACACCAACATCCTTTTGTGTTTAACTTAAAATGTGTGTAACTCAGACTGGTATCTGAATTTCCTGTATGTATGTGTGATTAATGTGTTGTGATCATACAGTTATGATCTTCGAGTGTTTGGATCTGAAATGTATTTTTGAAGAATGTTCTCCCAGTAGAATCGCATCCCGTAACCCGAGCTCATTGGCAGGTCATAAAATTTGACCACAGAGCTATCCAGCCCTATGCATGAGATAACAGGGTCGCAACATTCCAACACACACACACATACAAACACACTCTGGACTGTGAAACAGAAACCCCCTACAGAAAAGGACTTTTACCCATAAAGTCACTCCTAAAGGTACTAAATATATAAATTTGTGTGTTAAGAGGTGTGTGTAACCCATAGGAAAGCATATGTCCTATTTGTGACCTTAATAGAACTGCTATTGCCTATACAAATGCATAATAATGTATCGTTGCATGGCTACAACGCCTAGATTCTATTTTTGATATCTTTGTAATCCTCTCCAGCTAACGGAGTTGAATTCCTATAACAGAATTCAGTGATGCGCATTGTTTTATAAGTTCATATGTCTGGAGAAAATCCTCTCCAGTTAAAGTCAATCATGACTCATTCGAGTGGGCGTGTCTAACCGGACAAAGGAATCTTCCCGCTCGAAAAATCTCGACAGCTGATTCGTCCTTCACGAAGGAGGGGACGGCACCTGGGACACTGATAAAAGTCCAAAATCTCTTCTCTTCCCTCTCTCATCCTTCCGCTTCCAACTCATCCAACTTCTCTGGACCCTCCTCCCCGGCGCAGCGCTTCTCCAAGGAACATCTGAAGGAGGCCCTGGCCTTCTCCATCGAACGAACCCATGTTCCAGTCGTAGCTGCCGGTCTCTGCAACTAAGATTTCCAGCCTCTCCCATCCCGGGAGACGAATCTGAACTTTCTCGGTAACATCACATTCAGTGAGCCTTTCAAGCTTCCCGCGACACCGGAAGACGCAGCAGAAACAGGACACCATCCTCGCTTCTTGCATCAGCTTCAGCCTGACCAAAAAGAGAACTCGCAAGTATATTGATTCCTATAAAAGCTGTTCCAGGTGTCTAGGTCTTAGGTCTGTGGACTAAGTTACCCTCTATCTTCCCTCTATATCTTTCTTTCTTTCATTTCATGTTTTTGTGTTCGGTTAAATGTTTATTGGTGTTTGCATTTTTACGTACGTTTATGTTTGTAGTTTATATAATCTCTAGTGTGTGCCATTTTATTAATAAACCCATTTATACTTTTAATTGTCTCTGTGTTTGAAAACCCACCTTATAAAAGTCAATGAAATTTCAAGATCTAAGCTACAAGCTCGATATTGACTACCTTGAGTAGTTTTAATTCATAAACTCAGAAAGTTTGATATTCGCGGCCAGAAGATAAAACTTTCGTGGAGTTTAAAAGGGATACCCCTTCTTAACTGTAATGATCAGACAGTACAGAACAAGGTAATCTCGATAATTGATAAAATAAATGTACATGCGACTTATGAATTATGACCATGCGTTATAAATATTAATATTCCCTATAGTCTTGAGCTAATTCACATTTACCCCGAGTCGTTTACGTTACATTTATTATGGTGGAGAATCCAAAAGCAGTTTCAAACTTCATTTTTGTGGGCAAATTCAGTTTCAGTTGAATGTGTATTATTGGTATTAATAATTGTAGGCTATACGCGCGTTTTGAAGTGTGAGATAAGTCGCCAAGGCGAACTCACCCAGCTGATCGCGGGCACAAAGCCAGCCCAGCTCTGCTAAAACTGCAGTCCATGACATTACATCTGTCTCTGTAAAGACGAAGCAAAACTCTTTGCAGTTGATACATGTAACATGATTTAAACCGACTAAATGAAGACGAAGGATCTCTTTTAGGACGAAGACGTAAATCTGATAGTTTTCAGTCGTAATAGGCCTTATGATATACAATACGTTAACGATAACTCCTGGTCAGAAATTGGCCTCGCGATCCAATTTCGTAAACCTACGCAAAAATCATAAAAGTGCTATTTTGATTAATGCTTATGGGAGATGAGCAGATGATAAGTCCTGCTCACAGCTGTTCTGATGCCTGGTGTGCTCACAGCTTAAGTAAATAGATGTTCAACGCCTGTTTGCTCACAGTTTCTAGTGATTAAAACACGAAGTTTTAATGCCTGTTGTCATGTAAACCGTTTTATATGTATAATATGTAATTGGAGGCCAGTTTTATGAATTAAGAAAACGGATGATAATCCCTGTTCTTCTTCTTTAAACCGTCTCATGTGTATAATATATAATGTGTAAATTGGAGACCAGTTTTATGAATTAAGAAAAGACGATAATCCCTGTTCTTATTCTAAAACCGTCTCAATGTGTAATGCATAATGTGTAATTCCTGTTAGTCACATGTTGTGAAACTCGCGTCAGTCTTCCGCATGCAACAGAAGCGCAAAACACCACGTGATTCCAAAAAAAAAAATCTGCTGAATTACGCCACTGACCGACACTAGAGGGCAGCCTCTAAGTCTGGGGCAGTTCTCAAATTACGCGCCCCCAACCGACGTCATCCTGCGTGAGCGTCGCCTCCCACTGACGTCAGCCTGCGCGAGCGCAACTACGCCATCTCGTGGCGTTCTAAGATAATACTTGCTTTCAATTTCTTTTTCTCTCTGCATTCATTTTTCTCTCTCAAATACTTAACTGCATTCAAGCTTAGCTTATGCTGATATTATTTGGAGTTAGACAATTCCTTTTTCTGTTTTCGACGGTCACACTTTAAGTTAAGTTCGAAAAAAAAAAGGAAAACTTTTCGAATTAAAAACTTAGATTCGATTCACTCAGTTCATTGATAGGTCCGCCTAGGAAGAAGCACGCCACCGTGTGGCGATCTTGGGTCGACTTATCAATATCTGTTTAACCCCCAGTCTGCAATTGAAGTGTCTCATTGCCACCCTTTTCGTTTGATTATTTTTTTTTTTATAATCAATACTAATAACTTCAGTGTTATTGTAAGGATTATAGGAAGTCATTCTGAATTTCAGTTTTGATTATTTTTAGTATGGATACATCACTGTTATCATTCTAATTTTCTTTCCTTCCTTATTATTAGTATTTTGGACCTCTCCTTGCATGCTTATTTGAATTTTAATTTAAACAAGTTTGCATTTTTCAAATTGTGTCTATTCAACCAGGTGGACCACTGAGAGGAAACACGGCCCTCACCCTTGTGGCACAAACCCACTGCCGGGGCCTTTTCCTCTGCCTGCGTCTCAAACCTGTGTTGTTTATTCAAATTTTATTTCATTGATAATTATTTTTCTCTTCCCTCTTTCTCCAGTCTCTCCAAGGGGGGGGGGGGGGGTAGGTTATTCTGATAATTACAACCAATTATCGTAATTTCCTTTGTTGTATCATTATTTTAGTAAAGCCTTTGCCTCTGACTCCTGCATACCTATTTACTCAATTTGATGAAACCAGAAAGCCTTAATTTACTTTAAGTCCAACATTGTAATCCCTCATTGTGTATCTATTGGCAGGACTCAGTCAGTGCACTGTGGTGAATGAGACGTCATCACTGGTTGGTTTCCGGTGGGCGGGGATCATCTGTCCGACGTTACTGACACTGCACTCCTTCTGGTGTTGGGACCGTCGGAGGGTCTGACCGCGCCCGCTGGTTTCCACCTGGATGACCTCTATTCACCCCAGGTGAACTAAAATTTGATAGAACCCATCCACTTATTAGGAACCACAGAATACTAGCTATTCCTTCGGGTGTATTTTAAGTGCTTGGACTCACCTTTCTCTCTCTAAGACAGACTTTCTTTCGAGGTCCTGTCCCGATAACCCACGCATCTCCTGGCCCGATCAGGAACTCTCGCAGTGTTAATAAGGCTTAGGCCTCTTTATTTTATTTTATTTTATCTTATTTGATTTATTTTCCTTAAATAACGCTCCCCGTGTTATTGTTTGTGACATTTCATTGCAGACCAATTCACTTCCTTGTGTTGTGTTTCCCTCTGATCTTCCCTACCTTCAACCTTGTCTCTTTCTCCACTCTGTTGTGATTTGTTTCTTTCATTTCACTTAGACACAGAACCTAAGAGAGACCCCAGGAAAAGCTGAATAATAGAGTGACGATCAAAGCGGGCGTCGCTAAAACGACCCCCAGGCTACCGCCTGTCCAAATTTCTATTGTGGGTTTCATCCATACCCACGAAATTGGCTCAGCTAACTGTCGGCATCAGTTAGCCCCGAAATTCTCATAAACGGCATAGCCCGTATGAGTATAGCTCATTTGACCCTAAAACAAACTTGCATTTTGTCTCTTTTTGTGTGTGCTGTGCTTCTCTCGCCAACAGTAAGCCGAGATGTCGAGCTCACCCTGTCCTGCAGTCCGCTGGGACGACCTTGAGGCATGGCTGAGGGACATAACAAAGACCGTGCTGCCCCAGGACCCACATCGCTCGAGCCAAGAGCAACGGGACACAGACCTGAGCCAGTTCGAGCCCCATGATCCAGCCCAGACATACAGCCACGAGCAGCTGTCCAAAATCTTCGGAGACCTCGCACTCAAACTCGTCGCCAGGGCCCGGGACAGCGAAAGGAGCAACGCCGACCTGCAGCAAAAGACAGCCGCACTACAGCTCCAGGCCACAGAAGCCCGGAAGGACCGAGCCCACACACAGAGTCGGCTAGACCAGCTAATCTTCCTGACCGAGGAAGAGGACGAGACGGACACAACGCTACAACAGGAAGTTGAAAGACTTCAAAATGCCCTGGACGATCTTCATCGGCACACAGACCTTACCACAGAGAATCAACACCGTTCCAGGCCAGCAGGTGGCGGCACGACTGTGACGGTGCCCGTCCAAAGCGTCGGACCGACCGCTCGGAAAGATTCTGGAACCAGCATCACCCGCCGTCCAGAACTCCAAGCCCAGACCGTCGAACCTGTAACCACTCTCTCCAGAACACTGGTGAGGCAGAGTCTTCTTACATCACAGATGAAGACAGTGCAGCCACGTCTGACACAGACACAGAAAACGAACACTGACACCTACTGCTTCAAGGTCCTGACTGACCTGCAGTTGAGTAACCAAACCAATGTCTGCGCCACATACAGACAACCCACCCACCCACCCTAACCATTGCAGTGATTACACAGCACAAACGAACTTTACCAACTACACTGCACGCCTCAGAGCCGCTAAAACGCTACCTCCGCTGTGTACAAAGAAAGTCATGCGGGCCTCTGATGAACAGACTTTTCCTATGCCACCACTTACCCCTCCACCACCCTCGCAGGCCATCCGAGCTCACTGACAACCAGTGCCTCAGACAGCTGTCTGCCACCACGCACATGTTGCGTTCACAAGACTTCAATACGCATTGTGCACCTGTTGCCATCACAGCGCCACAGCTCGTAAAGCCACAAAGCACAAGGGGGGGGGGCAGGCGTAACAATGACGCCACATGTGCCAAAAAGCCATGCATGGGACATCAAAGCATGTGGCATACCAACCTCAGCGAACCAAAAAGACTGTCCTAAACCAACTAAGGACCTCCATCGCTGGAATTTTTTTTTTCCTCTCCTTCTCTCTCTCTCTCTCCCTATCGCCTCTAACAGGATGCAGGCCGCAGTGGTTCGCGAGAAAGCAGCCACACTCACCAGGTCTGGCATCCGGCATCGCACGGAGAGAGCAACCCTGAGTCCTGAACACCAAGGCAGGACTCGCACTCAACACAGTCCCTCCAAGCATGGGCAACCGCCCAGCCTGAACACCTCACCTGTGTCCATACCTGGACCCCAGATGACACTGTGCGGTGCACCTCCACGGTAACCGACCACGCCCTGACTCCCGTCTTGGCTTTCACCCTGTACCAGACCCTACCAAATGTGAGCAGCCACAGCAAAGCTCACAAAGCCGTGTCTGGTGGTTTCCTATGGAACCGCAAAAAGGGGGTCCCGATCCGGGGCTCGCCTAAACCTCATTTGACCTGAGTCCTCAGTCATCAGCCGCTTGCCATCGACCATTGCGCTAATTTGTTGTTCGATAAAGTCCTTCCGAGGTCTTTATCTAACAAAAAGGGGGAATATGTAACGACAATGACTATGACATGCGGTCACATGCTGTTCAAATTAGTAAATCCTGATCTCCAAGTCTGCTTGAACGGTCAAAATTGCATCTTTGTGGCTCCCCCGAGGGACATTTGAGTCACATAAGGAAACCCTGTTTTCTTAGAATCCCCTCTAAAACCCCCATTTCAGCTCTGGACTCCCTGTGACTTTTACAACCTCACAGACTCGTGACATTCCAGAACACACACACACGTACACACACACACACACACACACACACACACACACACACACACACACCAACATCCTTTTGTGTTTAACTTAAAATGTGTGTAACTCAGACTGGTATCTGAATTTCCTGTATGTATGTGTGATTAATGTGTTGTGATCATACAGTTATGATCTTCGAGTGTTTGGATCTGAAATGTATTTTTGAAGAATGTTCTCCCAGTAGAATCGCATCCCGTAACCCGAGCTCATTGGCAGGTCATAAAATTTGACCACAGAGCTATCCAGCCCTATGCATGAGATAACAGGGTCGCAACATTCCAACACACACACACATACAAACACACTCTGGACTGTGAAACAGAAACCCCCTACAGAAAAGGACTTTTACCCATAAAGTCACTCCTAAAGGTACTAAATATATAAATTTGTGTGTTAAGAGGTGTGTGTAACCCATAGGAAAGCATATGTCCTATTTGTGACCTTAATAGAACTGCTATTGCCTATACAAATGCATAATAATGTATCGTTGCATGGCTACAACGCCTAGATTCTATTTTTGATATCTTTGTAATCCTCTCCAGCTAACGGAGTTGAATTCCTATAACAGAATTCAGTGATGCGCATTGTTTTATAAGTTCATATGTCTGGAGAAAATCCTCTCCAGTTAAAGTCAATCATGACTCATTCGAGTGGGCGTGTCTAACCGGACAAAGGAATCTTCCCGCTCGAAAAATCTCGACAGCTGATTCGTCCTTCACGAAGGAGGGGACGGCACCTGGGACACTGATAAAAGTCCAAAATCTCTTCTCTTCCCTCTCTCATCCTTCCGCTTCCAACTCATCCAACTTCTCTGGACCCTCCTCCCCGGCGCAGCGCTTCTCCAAGGAACATCTGAAGGAGGCCCTGGCCTTCTCCATCGAACGAACCCATGTTCCAGTCGTAGCTGCCGGTCTCTGCAACTAAGATTTCCAGCCTCTCCCATCCCGGGAGACGAATCTGAACTTTCTCGGTAACATCACATTCAGTGAGCCTTTCAAGCTTCCCGCGACACCGGAAGACGCAGCAGAAACAGGACACCATCCTCGCTTCTTGCATCAGCTTCAGCCTGACCAAAAAGAGAACTCGCAAGTATATTGATTCCTATAAAAGCTGTTCCAGGTGTCTAGGTCTTAGGTCTGTGGACTAAGTTACCCTCTATCTTCCCTCTATATCTTTCTTTCTTTCATTTCATGTTTTTGTGTTCGGTTAAATGTTTATTGGTGTTTGCATTTTTACGTACGTTTATGTTTGTAGTTTATATAATCTCTAGTGTGTGCCATTTTATTAATAAACCCATTTATACTTTTAATTGTCTCTGTGTTTGAAAACCCACCTTATAAAAGTCAATGAAATTTCAAGATCTAAGCTACAAGCTCGATATTGACTACCTTGAGTAGTTTTAATTCATAAACTCAGAAAGTTTGATATTCGCGGCCAGAAGATAAAACTTTCGTGGAGTTTAAAAGGGATACCCCTTCTTAACTGTAATGATCAGACAGTACAGAACAAGGTAATCTCGATAATTGATAAAATAAATGTACATGCGACTTATGAATTATGACCATGCGTTATAAATATTAATATTCCCTATAGTCTTGAGCTAATTCACATTTACCCCGAGTCGTTTACGTTACACATATATGTGAACATATAGATAATGCATTTAGCACTTTAACACGGTTGTTGAGAGTATTATAAGATGTATTGAATTTCCATGTGCGTCACACGTGCGAGCACGGATTCATTTCTCGTGACGATTGCGTCTGTCTTAACTATCTAACGATTATTTGTATTATGAGTTGAGTGAATGTGTCATTTCTATCTTTCTAGTCCATATGAATGTCTGCAGTCTGTCATCAGCCAATGTAAATTGTCTTTCTTGTTGTTTCCAAAAAAAGGTATGTTGCTTTCGTGTTTATTCTGTTATAATTGTTAACAAATGTTATTTGACAATTAATGAAGGATTACTGATGTTGTCTGCAATTAACTATTCTGTACATTTACATTGGTGTACTTATTATAAGTATTATGTTAAGTTTTTCACATTGTATATCATTACTATGTGTTTAATGTGAATAATACAAGTTAGTGGTAACGGCAGCAGATTCAAGTGTCGATGCTGTGGTCCATATGAATGTCTGCAGTCTGTCATCAGCCAATGTAAATTGTCTTTCTTGTTGTTTCCAAAAAAAGATAAATTCGAGCTGAACCCCATTTGTGAGTGTGTCCTTCCACATCCGTTACATGTGCATCCATCCATCCATCCATCCATCCAGCATTTAAATAAATCATGCAACGTGAAAGTGATTTACTGAGGTTTAACGCTCAAAAATGTTTGCTGTGATAGTTGCTGCTAGGAGGCAACAGAGGGATTAGAGAGTGTGTGGAAAAGAGAGAATTTTCTCCACTCATGTTAATTTATTTGAAATGCTAGAGGAAGTCATTATCCGAACTTATCATTTGCCAAGACATGTTATTCTTAATTTGCACTGTTCTTGGTAGATTGTGCTGGTCATTATGGAAATGATCTGGCTGTGTCTGTGTTCTTTAATTTGCATAGATCATCCGCAGAATATTCCACTCCCATCAGGGCTGTTAGGGGATGCATTTGGCTAGATCTTTTTCATTTTGGTTAATTTATGAATATGCTTTTGTTTAATGTTAGATTGTGCTAGTTCTTAATGATGCTATATCACTTATTTTAATACTACAAATGAATTAGTATACGTAAAAATACATATACTTTAAAAGTATTGTTCATGTATTGTTGGTCCGAGTTCATGTTCACTGTTGTGTAATGGCAATGTATACACAACCTTATTGCAGTGTTTTACCGATACATTAAATAAGCAGCAATCCTATGATTTTTCCATAGATTAGACTACCCTAGAATCTCATGCACTTTGCCAACTAATTGTTACGAACCGCTCTGAGACACGAGGGTTAAGATCCAAATGCAGCTTTATTGTGGGTAATCCAGAGGCGTATCCAGTAAACAGGCAATGGGTCAAAACACAGGTAGGCAGTCCAAACAAACCAACAAAGAAACACAAACAAAACAGGCAGGGACCAGAGGCAAAAGAGTAATCCAGGGAACAGGGCAAGAAATCCAAATAAACCAAAAGACTAGAAACCAGGGAAAACGCTCAGAATTGCAGTGTAACACTTAAACAAGACTTCGCAGTGAGTGAATGAATGAACATGGTATAAATAGACTGAGACTAACAGGGTGATGGGACACAGGTGAATGCAATCAGTGATAATGAGGTACAGGTGACTGTGATGAGTGATCAGAGATGAGTCCGGGCAGTGAGTATGGGAAATGTAGTCTGAGAGTGAACGTGAGTGTCTGATGTGGAGTGCCCTCTGGTGGCTCTCAAGGGCACTCCAGCTGGTGACCGTTACACTAATCCTAAACTAACTCTCTTTACTAAATAGTAAGACATTGCCCTGTTTGTTCTTTCTCTGGCTCATGTCTTGAATGCTTTGTCCGAGCAGCTGATAGAATTGAGATGCGGTAGAAAGAAATGTTACGCAATTTACTCGGGTTGATTTTCTAACGTCAAACTGATGCGAGTGCTAAATGATGAGTGACAGGACAGTACAGATCCTTAAAACCTAGGCTGTGTCCGAATCGCCCCCTATATCCTTAAAAATGGCACTATTTGAGGGAACAGACATTTTTAGTGGTGTCCGAAACCGTAGTGCATGTTATTAAGTACACTCATTCATTCCCATAATGCACCGCAATAACGAGTGTACAACCGATACGCTCAACAGCTAGAGAATACCCTTGACTAATATTTTTTCCTCCATCTGATATTTTTTTCCTTCACCATGTTCCTTTAGGGACTCTGTACAGCCCTGCACATGACAGGCGGGGGAAACAAATTCTTGAGATTTGTTTTGTAGACAAATATAAATGCCATTGCAATATTCTGCCTACATGTCAATTTCTGATACAAAAAAAATATATAGAAAAAAAAAATTATGAGTTTGACAAGAAGAAAAAGCATACAATACATGCACTTGGTGCTTTTGAGACTTTCATGTCCTGATGCCAGATGATTGAAGATTTTCTGTACATTTGTAACGGGGACACCTTGAATAAAATATTTCCATGCCTTGTCTATGAATATCTCATGTATGTGTTAATGTTGTCAAAACCTTCTTGTGTTGAATTAGATGCTGATGTAGAAAATGTCAACTTGTACAATGTGGACGAAAGCCTGAACCTGCCACTTCTGAATGAGAGCCAGCAGAAAGCTGTTGAGGAAGCTATGAAGAAACCTTTTACTGTGATTCAAGGCCCACCAGGTAAATACTGTACAATGTGTGTCCTCCAGTATTTCTGTAGTATGTTTGAAACTAGTGATGGCTATGATTATTTTCGCCAAAGGGGTTTGCAGTTCATTGAATCATTTGGAAGTTGTTACGGTTTCTCAGTCAGTATCAGTAATCAATACAGTGCTGAATAAAGTGGATATGTATCTGCAAGCACTTGAATTAAAAATATGCTTTTATTTGAGAAACTTTAACTGCTGTGTCATGTGAATAAGGTGCATTCACTTTTAAAGTGTTTTTGTGTGTGCTGCACTTTTGTGTGCTGTTTTGTTTTGTGTCCTCATGTGCCATACACCATAGCATTTTTCATCCACAGGTACTGGGAAAACAGTGGTTGGTATTCACATTGTTTACCAGTTTTTCATGAAGAACAAAGACTTTCTGGCCACTTCTGAATCTTCCAAATCAAACCCTGATCAGAAACCCCCGAAAAAGCCTGCCATCCTGTACTGTGGACCTTCGAACAAGTCTGTGGACATTGTTGCAGGTGAATTGTGTATAGTGTTTTATTTTTATTTTTTATATAGATAGCAGACCCTAGCAGTCTGATTATTCATACAAATATAGCTAGGGAGCTAGAAACATACAGTGTGCAAACATATGTAAACATGTGGACAATTGTTGAATGTGTGCTGTATTTACTAAAAAAGAAAACTGAGCATGAAAAGAGACAGTTTACTTTTATGAATGGGATTCTGACTCTTTTTAGAATGCAATGCCGAATAAAATCAAACTTGTGAGAAGCATTTGCATTTCCATGCATGTGTAAAATATGTTTCAGACTCTATTTTACTTGTTAAACAGTTTACTCACATTACCTGTTGATCTTGTGTCCCAGAGCAGTTGCTAAAACTCGGGGGAGTCCTAAAGCCTCTGAGAATCTACTGTGATCAGATGGAAATGCGTGAATTTCCATATCTGGACAGTAACCTGAAGCTTTGCCGCAGATCCCGCCGTGATGAAAAACCAAAGGAGGAGCTCAGGTAAGAGCTTTCTGTAAATGAAGCTTAAAAGTTGGACAAAAATGGGAGTGAAAAAGCAAGACAATGCCATCATGTACAGGGTGAAAAGCAACGGTCCTAGTACTGAGCCTTGAGGCACTCCATACTGAACTTGTGATCAGTATGACACACAATTCATTACTTCTACAAATTGGTAATGTTCAGATATGTACAATTTGAACCATGCCAATGCAATTCCACTAATGCCAACGTAATTTTCAAGTCTATTTAAAAGAATGTTGTGGTCTATTAATATCAAATGCTGCGCTAAGATCAAGTAACACTAATATGGAGATACAATCACGTTCAGAAGATAAATGCAAATCATTTGTAACTCTGATGAGAGGAGTCTCAGTACTATGAAATGGTCTAAATCCTGACAGGAAGACTGCAGCCAATGATAATAGTAGGATAATATAGTGTTGTAACATGACCTCATTACATCACATGTGTAGGTGGTGCACTTTACAACAGTGTGTGAATAAACCCATTAAACTTCTAATTCTGTTGCAGGGATATTACACTGATGTACCTTGTCCGTAAACCTGAAAATCATTTTTCAGAAAAAATAACAACCTTGGAAAGGAACTTAACAGAGGATGAAATAGATGAGTGAGTAAGACTAAAGTTTACATAAATGCCTGTGTGATGTTGGTAGAGAGTATGCTTTCAGAGGGTGGAAGTGTAGTAGACTGTTCTTGTATTTACTGCCACCATGAGGCCATTTAAAAAAAATATTCCAATGAAATAAAAATCTAGTATTAATTAATTAATTAATTAATTAATCTGTAGGATGGCCAGTCATGATTACTCAAATGTGAAACAGAGGTAACTAGTAAGATATTATGTGATGAAAAACTGTGTCAGGCACAATGTTCAGTGGGAAAAGATAGAAGATATAAAGTCACGAGAAAATACAGTCACAGACGTATCGATGTTGCTACTGTATGCAATGATATATGGTTAGAACACTGTTTTGACAATTTAACATTCAGAACAGAAACTGTTATGTTATATGTGGTGTTGTGTTTAGTGTTATGTTATCTTTTCAGAAGCTTACATTTCTAGAAATGCTTTCTAGCATCTCAACGACGATAAACTTTCATGTTAAGTAAAGGTTTTCTTAACTTTTTGGTGCAGGTTTGAATGGCAAGTGTATGTCAACAATATCTTTATAGTCCAGTGTTTCTCAATCCTGGTCCATCAGTGCAGAGTTGAGTTGCTGAGTTCAGGCATGAAGCATGAAGATAAAATAATAATCCTAATAAGATAGAATCAGATGTGTCTAATAAGGGAAAATGTGTTGTGTAGTGGAATTAAGAAACTTTGTTTTGGTAATTTAATGATTTTTGTGTGTGTGTGTGTGTGTGTGTGTGTGTGTGTGTGTGTGTGTGTGTGTGTGTGTGTGTGTGTGTGTGTGTGTGTGTGTGTGTGTGTGTGTGTGTGTGTGTGTGTGTGTGTGTGTGTGTGTGTGTGTGTGTGTGTGTGAATTTAGACCAAACAAATCCGTTTGTTGTATACAAATATGTATGACTTACAAAATGCGTCTTTGCAGGTACAAGAAGGTTTTGAAGGAAGCTCATCAGCATGAGATCAGGAAGTGTGATGTAGTTCTGTGCACCTGCGCTTCAGCATTGAAACCCGAGATCCGGGAGGTCATGGATTTCCGGCAGATACTCATTGATGAATGTGCCATGGCAACAGAGCCAGAGGCCTTCATCCCTTTAGTTTCCTACAATCCACAGCAGGTGAGCTCGGGGATGACATCATCATCATCATCATCATCGGTTTCTCCAAAACAAAAGACACAACAGATTCTGTTGTCTCCAAGTCTGTCCAAAATTGCCCCGTTCCCTAAAAAAAGTGTGTTAAAGAGATTTTTTTGCTAAAGATTTCATTCCCTAATCCCTATATATTTTCTAATTATTAAGATTATGCACAATGCATTTTGATTTATAGTTTCCTGTCTGAAATATCATTCACAAATTTTAACATGTCTTTCTTGACTCGGACAAAATTGGATTGTAAATGAAAAATAACTGTTTTTATTTCCGAGATTCAAAAGTAAAAAAATGCATATAATGAGGTTATCTGACAACAATCCAGAATAAATTGTAATATTTATCTATGCATAATGCTTTTTTACACAATATTTTTTAAAACTAGTTGGCAGTAAACATTATATACTAGGGGTGTAACAATATCGTGTCACAAAATATCACAATACAAAAATGCAACAATATGTATCGTGGATAGTGACAATATGTATCGTGGATAGTTCACCCAAAATCAAAATTAATGTGTGAGAAAAAATTCAAGTTTACAGAGTTTTAGTGTCAGTACTACATTGAACTACTATAATTTTTAATATAATGTATAATATTGCAATGGGGGAATATTTGTGGGTCCTGATAATGCCAAATGGCTTATGCTATCAGTAAAAAGCGACCTACATTATTTTAAATATATCCAGTCAGTGACAGAGTGCAAGCATATTCGTCTAAAATAGTTCTGTAGGCTATTTACAGCTTCAGAATCATGAATATTGTTATTCTGGCGTCACCATTGTCCTGTGCATTGGGTTAACAGCACCAATCCTATTCATTTACACCCACAATAATAGCAAATTTAGCATTTCAATCAACACAGCACATTTTTTGTATCATAATAATATCGTATTGTGAGTTCAGTATCATGATATCGTGACATGAGGGTATCGTTACACCCCTATTATAGACCATGCACTTTTGAGTAATTCTCAGCGTATATCACGTTAGGAGTGGAAGACAATCATATGCATCTTCACTTCGAATGAAAATCTCACTGGTTTCCTTTACAGATTGTTTTGCTGGGTGACCACAAACAGATCCGGCCGATAGTGCAGTGTGCCCTAGTGAAAAAGATGGGCATGCAGCGGTCTCTGTTTGAACGCTACATGGATCTGGCCATAATGCTGGACACTCAGTACAGAATGGTAAGAAACAATCAACAGAATCCGAACAAAACTTTCTCATTTTGCTTTGATGTTTAACAAAATGCACATGCATGTTAGCATGAAGAAATTTGCAGGTTTCCTTCAGAAGAGTTTTATGATGGCAAACTGAAAACAGGAGCTGAACGAGGACCCCCCTTCCTTCTTAACAAGAACGGACTGCCAACGCCGATCTTGTTTGGCCACGTCCAAGGAGAAGAAGTCAGTTTAGTGGTATCTACAGAAAAGGGCAACGAGAACTCAATGGCCAACACTGAGGAGGCAGAGCAGGCTGTAAGTCCAATACTGCCTTCAGTTCACAAGCGCATAAGAACACCACAGCAATGCCAGAATTTTCCAATAGCTCCTACTCGTGTGTTGATTAATGAATCATGAAGAAAGCAATTTGATATTCATCCTAAGTTAGTTAAAGGCAGGGTAGGCGATTTGTTCCAGAAACATTTTTTGTTATGCTGGTTGAAAGTCATTAAAGGGGTGGTTCAGGATTTTCGACATCGGACCTCATTTTCAAGTGAGCCTGGTTGTTATTCATCAGTGGAGACAGTTTTCAAAAAAATTCATCCAGTCCTTACTTTTGGATAGTTCGCCGGTGCTAGGCTAGCGCAAGTCAACGGTGCACGTTAGCCTTCCATTAAAAACAGTTTACCCACTCCACAGTACACCAAAAGCAAATAAATTATAACGCCAGACTGTCGATGTAATGTCTGTTGAGAGAATAATGTTAGAAATCAAACTACCCTTTCATCACATTGCATTAGTTATAATTTGTTCCCTGTATTTATAAGCAGTCTACAGCAGCGGCGGAGTTATATTTGGTTACCTAGGAAACCGAGAGAGCCGGTCCACATAACAATCACGCAAGTGTATTTACCTGCCGATGATGATGAGACTTTTGCCTGAGATGCAAAAGCACTTTGATTTCTAACATTATTCTCTCAACAGACATTTACATCGATAGTCTGGCGTTATAAGTTATTTGCTTTTGGTGTACTGTGGAGTGGGTAAAACTGTTTTTAATGGCAGGCTAATGTGCACCGTTGACTTGCGCTAGCCTAGCACCGGCGAACTATCCAAAAGTAAGGACTGGATGAATTTTTGTGAAAACTGTCTCCACTGATGAATAACAACCAGGCTCACTTGAAAATGATGTCCGATGTCGAAAATCCTGAACCACCCCTTTAAGTGGTCTAAGTAAGCAATAGTCGTGCCTAACAATGCCCTTCAGCCTGGACTTATTCATGATATAGCACTAGCCTTGAGTACCTTATTGCTTTTATAAAATGGTTACCGCACAATACAAATATTAAAGCCCCCCAAAAATATGCATCAATGCAACTTTCATGAAGTAAAATCACTAAAAGCCTTCCTTCCCCTTGAACAAATAGTCCCTGAGCGTGAACAAAAACAGAAGTTACATTATTTCGCCTTTAGATGGCGGCAAAAGACTTTATGAGTGAGTCAGTCAGTAAAGAGGACTTTTAAATTGAAAGGCTTGAAACTTGTTGTGAACACGGAGAAGCAAGACGCGACTGACTAGCGTGTGTACGGGCACGGGAAAACCCACTTATTCAAGAATGTTACTATTCTTAAGTTGTATCATTTCGTTGTGTCTGATATTCTGCTGTATGCTGCCCCGCCTACATAATTATCCTTTACTGTACTCTTACTATCATCTTCCTACAGTTGTTTTGTTTGTTATCATTGTCCATTGCCATTATTGTTGCTTGTTCTTTGTAAAGCATCCTTGAGCCCTGGAAAGGCGCTTTATAAATAAAACGTATTATTATTATTGTTCAATTATTGCATTCGGACCAAATACAATGTCCTATACCTGCCTGTCAGCATATGAAGAGTTTAGATGCAAAAGCCTCTAAATGCCATCTGAAATTTTCTTATAGAATGATCATTTTTATCAAGCTTGTATATTTAAGTTCAGTAATTTCACTTAAATGACAATTAATAGGTAATCTTCATTGCCATTTAAGTGAAATTATTGAATTTAAATATACAAGCTTGATAAAAATGATCATTCTATAAGAAAATTTCAGATGGCATTTAGAGGCTTTTGCATCTGAACTCTTCATATGCATTTCCATTTTCACATTTTCACGCTATGAAGAATTAGACAGGCGTCAGTCACTGAGTGCAGCAACCGAAACAGCAGCCGCCTTTTACAGTTCCTCCTGAACCTAAACAATAAGCTTATGCCACGTTCACGCCATAACTACTGTAATCTGTAATTGTAAACCTGTGACGTTACACTCGGAGCAGTTCGTGACTTGAATGTATGCGTTTCTTTCAATGGCAACACTATGAACACCGAAATGAATCTGCAACAGTCATGTGACTGAAGTAAGAGCTCTGTAAGTTGTTTACGTTCAGTATTACTGTAATGTTATGCGTATTCACTTTGCCGACTCTGCTTTGCTCTGGCTGTGTGTGTTCATGTGTTTTGAAGGAGGCGTGGCTTTGGAGACGTGGGTGGGATCTCGTGCTTTTAAAGCTAACTCGCTATTGCTAGCCTCTACAAAAATTGCCTATATCCTACCTTTAAGTATTGTGAGCATTCCTTGTAAGTGCAAACTCAGTGTGTGAAAATATGAAATTAGAAAAACATTATTATATTATTATTCTGAGCGGAATCACTTCAACACACCTCATACCATAAGCAGGAACTTCTTAGGAGAGCTTGAAGGCCACATCAGTTCTGTAACGATAAATCACAGAATTCTCATACACTGCCAATATTCTCTTGCATGTGATTTATTTGTTTTCTCCAGGTTAATGTGGCACATCTGTTGATTGAATCAGACGTACCACCTCAGAATATTGCAATTCTGACCCCTTACAACGCACAGATGTCAGAGATCAAAAAGACAATGAAGAAGAGAGATATTAAAAATGTCACCGTTTGCACAATTATGAAAAGCCAAGGTGTGTTATTCTGATTGCATCAATCTAGAGTTTTAAATTCAATTCTGCTTGAATTTATGCTCAGTCTCTTCATTGATTTGAATCTTATCTTAAAACATTTTTCATCGATAGCTTTGATTTTATTATCTTATCATGCATGTTTATTTTTGTTTTAATTGTTTTCCTTTTCTCTGTGTAAGCGCCTTTTGTAAAGCTCGCTTTAAAGGCACTATATAAAATAAAGTTATTATTATTATTATTCAGGGGGATAATGTGGAACATGTGGGTTCAAGACTCGTTATTTTTCCCCTTTGTTTCTGTGATTAACGAGTGGCATTAAAAGACCTAAAAGTGTAACCCTTTAAGTGTACATTGCTGTGTGCAGGAAGCGAGTGGCCGTATGTGATCGTCTCCACTGTTCGTTCCTGCTCCGTATCTGACATAGAAAGCTACACACCAAGTAATGCCTGGCTAGGAAAAAGACTCGGATTCATCACTGATCCAAATCAGGTCAATGTTGCCATAACTCGTGCACAGGACGGACTGTGCATTCTGGGTAAGCAGTGATGACAAATTTTGTTTAAAAAAATTGTTGGTTACTCTTGATTTTAAGTGTAATTATACACTACCAGTCAAAAGTTTGGGGTCAGTAAGATTTTTTATGTTTTTAAAAGAAGTTTCTTCTGCTCACCAAGGCTGCATTTATTTTATTAAAAATACAAAACAAAAACTGTAATTTTGTGAAATATTATTACAATTTAAAACAGCTGTTTTCTATGTGAATATATAGTGAAGTGTAATTTATTCCTGTGATCAAAGCTGTATTTTCAGCATCATTACTCCAGTCTTCAGTGTCACATGATCCTTCAGAAATCATTCTAATATGATGATTTGATGCTCAAGAAACATTTATTATTATTATCAATGTTGAAAACAGTAATTTATCTGTAATAGAAAGCTTTTGTAACACTAAACACTACCGTTCTAAAGTTTGGGGTCAGTAAGAAGTTTTATAAAAAAAATATTGGTGAAAGAAATAAAAGAAATCAATACTTTTATTCATCAAGGATGAATTAAATTGATCAAAAGTTACAGTAAAGACATTTATAATGTTACAAAAGATTATATTTCAAATAAATGCTTTTCTTTTGAACTTTCTATTCATCAAAGAATCCTGAAAAAGAAAATTGTTCACAACTTTTTCAACATTGATAATAAAACCATAATGATAAATGTTTCTTGAGCATCAAATCATCATATTAGAATGATTTCTGAAGGATCATGTGACACTGAAGACTGGAGTAATGATGCTGAAAATACAGCTTTGATCACTGGAATAAATTACAGTTTAAAATATATTAAAATAGAAAACAGTTAGGCTATTTTAAATTGTCATAATATTTAACATTACTGTTTTTTTGTTGTTGTATTTTTAACCAAATAAATGCAGCCTTGGTGAGCAGAAGAGACTTGTTTTAAAAACAGTAAAAATCTTACAGATCCAAAACTTTTGATTAGTAGTGTATATTGTAAGAACTAATAATAATAGTAATATTCCCATTTTTGTTATCTCTTAGGTAATAGTGACCTGTTGAGATGCTGTCAACTTTGGGACAGACTCCTGAATCACTATTACAGGAAGAGCTGTGTGGTGAATCCAGCCAGTGACATTCAGGTCAAAGTGCCGGCGAAAGGAAGACGGAAACAGAAAAAGCTCTGAGTGTCACGGCAGTGGCGAAGGTCAAAAGAGGACACAAATTGCAATGGCATTTTAAAGAAGACCCTTGGCCGAAGTAAAAAAACAAAAGTGAATATACAGTACGGGCCAAAAGTTTGGAAACATTACTATTTTTAATGTTTTTGAAAGAAGTTTCTTCTGCTCATCAAGCCTGCATTTATTTGATCAAAAATACAGAAAAAAATGTAATATTGTGATATATTATTACAATTTAAAATAATTGGTTTTCAATTTATTATACTGTAAATTATCATTTATTTCTGTGATGCAAAGCTGAATTTTCAGGATCATTACTCCAGTCTTCAGTGTCACATGTGACATCCAGTCTATCACATGATCCTTTAGAAATCATTCTAATATGATGATTCATTATCAAAGTTGGAAACAGTTCTGCTGCTTAATATTTTTTCATAACCTGTGATACTTCTTTAGGATACTTTGATGAATAAAAAGTAAAAAAAAAAAAAAAAAAGAAGCAAATGTTTTTCAAAAATAGAAATCTTTTGTTCTTTTTTTGAAATAAATCAATACTTTTATTCAGCAAGGATGTGTTAAATTGATCAAAAGTGATAGTAAAGAAGATTTATATTATTAGAAAATATTTTTTTATTTTGAATAAATGCAGTTCTTTTTAACCTTTTATTCATCAAATATATTAGGCAGCAGAACTGTGTCCAACACTCATAATAAATCAGAATATTAGAATGATTTCTAAAGGATCATGTGATAGACTGGATGTCACATGTGACACTGAAGACTGGAGTAATGATGCTGAAAATCCAGCTTAGAAATAAATGATAATTTAAAGTATATTAAATTGAAAACCAATTATTTTAAATTGTAATAATATATCACAATATTAAAAAAGAATTCTGTATTTTTGATCAAATAAATGCAGGCTTGATGAGCACAAGAAACCTCTTTCAAAAACATTAAAAATAGTAATGTGTCCAAACTTTTGGCCTGTACTGTATATATATTTATTTTTTACATCATTTTACATTAAAAAACATATATATATTTATAATAAAATATGTTAACTTAAAACTGCTAGAAAATCAAAGTCATAAATCTAAACAAGTTGTGTTCCAAACTTGCCAACAGAATGAAAGCCTAAAACAAAGATTGCATAATTTTATAGTTAAATAGCCCGGGTATTAAAAATTGGGGCACATATTTGTCCTTAAGGTCTTGAGTGGAACTATTGTGTGTATCTAGTGCAAAATAGATTAATTAAAGGAAAAGGGGTGAAATAAAAATACACGTTTGTCTCAAAATGTATGCAGTTGGCAAAAAAACTATAACCTAAACTGAAAAAGATGAACATTTCCATACGCACAAGGGTTAAAGAATGATTCCTGAGTATTGGGACATTAAAACATAGAACGAAGAGAAATAAGCCTTGTGTTGACCTCGTACATATCACCCACCGACCTTTACATTCTTACAACTTAAATTAAAATGTAGGAAATTGCATCAGCTGACCATAAATACGTAAAATAATAAAATAATAATTATGGATTAGGAGGGATCTGTGGAATATAATGTGAAATCCATAAGGTTAAATTTGAATATAATTAGATCATTTAAATCTCAACCTCAAAATCCTCGTCAGGTCAATAATTTAGCATAACTACAGAAAAATAGTGCATTTCATATTATTTAATAAAATTTGTATATATATAAAAAATAAATAATGTTAAGTAGAACAGCCATTTTTGATTTCATATTTTAATTTTAAATTATGTGAGCCATCAGTTTCCCTAGTGGACAATATGAAATATTTCCTTAAAGGGACAGTTCACCCAAAAATGAAATTTCTTTTATGATTCACTCGCCTTTACGACACCATTAGGTCACCTGGTGGAGTTTTAGGACACCATTAGGTCACCTGGTGGAGTTTTAGGACACCATTAGGTCACTTGATGGAGTTTTTCGGTTCCTTGCCACTCCTGCCTTTGGCTTGCTCAGTTGGGGATATTTTGGGGATATTTAATTTTATTTTATCAATCAATAAATTCCTCTTGAAACAAACTTTGTTGTATTATTTTAATTTAATACTGTGAAGCTGCTTTGATACAATCTGTATTGTGAAAAGCGCTATACAAATAAACTTGACTTGACTTGCCTTTATGTTGTTCCAAAACTTCTATGTATGACTTAATAAACTTTCATGTAAAATTTAATTTTTTCCTGAATTTTTCCTTTCTTTCTTTGCCAACAGGCTTACCGTACGAGTACACAGTGATAATAGCTAGATAAAGGCCATTGAAAAGGATCATATTTCTGTTTGTAGAGTTTCCCTAGACATCAGTGGGAGTGTCAGTATTCTTTAACACTGTGTGTGTGTGTGTGTGTGTCACAGGGGTTTGCTGGATGCTGCAGTTACATGCTTTGTGTTGGCTACAAATCACTTGTGTTTCTGTATATCAGTCGTCCCTTCCAGATTCCCTGGCGACTAACTTCAGCGTCTCATTAAACATGAGTTCTGTTGTGATGACTCTCTTTGGACACGCTACAACCGTCCAATCACAGACGGGAAGAAAAAACCATAGCGATTGTTGTGATTGAGTTTGTCATCTGATACACACGTCTGTTTAGCATGTTATATTAAGAATGATATTTATGAAAAGAAATTCACATACAAGAATCAAACAGTTTTGGTCAGTTTAATATATATATATATATATATATATATATATATATATATATATATATATATATATATATATATATATATATATATAAATCTACATTTGGCAATTTGTCTATAGAGAAAATAAAAAAATAAAACCGTTATCATAAAATATTTTGTTCAGAAAAAAATATTGGCATCGTTAAACGAGTAGGCTATAGGTATGAATATGGAAATAACATCTCAACAGATTTCCTGATAACTACGTAACTTCAACAGAACAGCAGGTCTTGCTCTCCGGGGAGCTTGAGGTTAGAGGTTAGAGGTCACTGGTATCCAGGAGGCTGGTAGCCCATATTGCTGGCTTGAGTCGGCTGGTTGAAGGCTTGCGGCTGCTGGTTGAAGGCTTGCGGCTGCTGGTGAACTGTGTGTACGGTGGGGTTGATGACCACTAGATTGTGTCGACGAGCCTTCAGCTCTCTGGCCATCTGACACCACACACACACCGTGCAGCAGGTCACCGCACAGCAGTCGTCCTGAATCGAACCCTTCAGGAGAGAAAACACAATAAATGTAATGTGACGTGAAACTGAGGCCTTGTTTACTCCTGGTATTAAGATGCGTTTTGGTCGATCGGATCACAAGTAGACGAGAGAGACACGTTCCCGTTTACTGGTGTTTTAATCCAACTCTTTTGTCCACTTTCAACCAATTCTGTCCTGATTTCTTCGAGGGGAGGGTCTATGGGCGGGAAATGTTGTGTTTTTTCAGATCTTTCGATCTAATGGACAAAATAAGCTTGTGTAATTTAAATATGAACGCGACGGGAGACGACGGAAAAACACACGGAGAGCATCAGCTTTAGTTTCTGCTCTGACAGTCACAAGACCAGCCGAACGCTGTGAGTGTGTGTTAGAAATCAGGAATGGTGAGAGAACATTGTGCTTGGTATGTTTTTGATCTTCAAACCAAACTTGGGTCTTCAGTCGAGAAAGTTTAAATCCCGTCTGTCTAGAGCTCTTCCCATAATGTTACGCATGAGGTCAGTAGACGGAGAGTAGACGGTCTTCTGTGGCTGTTTGAACACATTGGATCACATGAGCGTTTACACTACGAAAGCAATCCGGTCGAATGTGTTTTCAACTCCCTCTGGAAGTTAAAGGGATGGAGTAAAATCAACCGAGGGTCCTTTGCACCATGACCTCGAGCCAAACACCTTATTAAATTTAAACATTATTAAAGTTAGAGCTTATTTAGAGATATCAGCCGAATGGCTTAGTGCAGGCGCTAATGGATCCAAGGCTGGATCTCGTAAATTACCCCACTAATAATGCCCAGAATGGTACCAGACTTCTACAGAAGTACAAATAGGTTCTGTACTCATAAAACAAGTTTATTTAAATAACACTTGCCTGACGGCTCATGCTACCGCTAACCCGGACGTCGACGTCACTTCAGTGATTTGGGAAAAGCATGTAAAAGTCCTGGCAGACAGCCAGTTTATCCAATTATTATTTTTTTAAGTGTTAACAACTTAGTGTTAACCAATAAGTGTTAACACTACATCCTTATGCATCGCTTTCTGCCAGGACTTTTACGTGCTTTTACCAAACCACTGAAGTGACGTCGACGTCCGGGCTAGCGGTAGCCTTAGCCATCGGGCAAGTGTTATTTAAATAAACTCCTGATGTACTTACAAACTTTCCAATGCCTCGTTTTATGAGTACAGAACCTATTTGTACTACTGTAGAAGTTTGGTACCATTCTGGGCATTATTAGTGGGGTAATTTACGAGATACAGCCTTGGATCCATTAGCGCCTGCACTAAGCCATCCGGCTGATATCTCTAAATAAGCTCTAACTTTAATAATGTTCAACCAAGGGAAAAGGTTGATTTTACTCCGAACCATCCCTTTAAATTCAGTCAAAGCTCAAATGTACATTTTAAAGGGATACTCCACTTTTTTTGGAAATGTGCTCATTTTACAACTCCCCCAGAGTTAAACAGTTGAGTCTTACCATTTTCGAATCCATTCAGCCGATCTCCGGGTCTGGCGGTACCACTTTTAGCATAGCTTAGCATAGATCATTGAATCGGACAGGACCATTAGCATCTCTCTCAAAAAAATGACCAAAGAGTTTCGATATTTTTCCTATTTAAAACTTGACTCTTCACATCGTGTACTAAGACCGACGGAAAATGTAAAGTTGTGATTTTCTAGGCTGATATGGCTAGGAACTATACTCTCATTCCTGCGTAATAATCAAGAAACTTTGCTGCCGTACCATGAGTCCAGTAGGCGTAATGATATGACGCAGTGCCTGAAAATAGGTCTAATAGGTTAGACAAACTTAGTCCCGGTCACGTTGGAAGTTACCGAGCTGGGGACTATTTTCAGGCGCTGCGTCATATCATTACGCCTGCTGGACTCATGGTACGGCAGCAAAGTTTCTTGATTATTACGCAGGAATGAGAGTATAGTTCCTAGCCATATCAGCCTAGAAAATCGCAACTTTACATTTTCCGTCGGTCTTAGTACACGATGTAACTACAGAAGAGTCAAGTTTTAAATAGGAAAAATATCGAAACTCTTTGGTCATTTTTTTGAGAGAGATGCTAATGGTCCTGTCCGATTCAATGATCTATGCTAAGCTATGCTAAAAGTGGTACCGCCAGACCCGGAGATCGGCTGAATGGATTCGAAAACGGTAAACTCAACTGTTTAACTCTGGGGGAGCTGTAAAATGAGCCTATTTCCAAAAAAAGTGGAGTGTCCCTTTAAAGCTACAGTGTTTTTTTTTTCAAAGCAAGTTTCTAACACGTTGTTATATAAGCACTACAACGTTTTTCCGATTCGTAAACATAAACTCAGTTCATTTTGGTAATTTTTTACATTTAATAGTAGTAGTTTTATTCATCATAGAATCTTTAAAAAATATGTATCACGGTTTCTATTAAGCAGCACAACTGTTTTCAACATTGATAACAATCAGAAATGTTTCTTGAGCAGCAAATCATCATATTAGAATGATTTCTGAAGGATCATGTGATCGGCCGGGAGTAATGATGCTGAAAATGTATTTTAAACAGTGATAATTGTATTACAACATAGTAATTACCCTAATCTGGTATCTCTCTCTCATACTGCTCCTCATGGCGAATGTAATAGGATGCAAAATGCCTCCGAAGCAAATCTCCAGCAGGGGGAGACAGAGACACTCTCCAAAATCCTCGCTGGTCTTACACATGAGGCAGTAGCTGCAGAATAAACCACAGCAACCTGCCACAGGAACACAGATGTCAACGCACATCGAATTAGTTATGCTTTCAGTTCATCCGAAATCTCACATCCTCAAACTCCAGACAGCAACATGACACAAATTGATGTTTATTTTACACATTCCTCAGGTGTGCTTAACAGTAGCCTATCCTATTCCTCTCTCTCTCCACCAAACACTTACAGATGCCCATGTCGTCGCAGCAGTCACACACTCCTGTGCTCCACATGTTTTGCTTGAAGTTATCAGGGGCCAGAATCATGGCTGACTGGACACTTACAGTTGATTGTGCCATGATTATCACTCAGTGATCTGGGAAAACACATGGAAAAATCCACAGACAAGTGAGAATGCTTGTCAATAGATGTATTTATTTATAGAGGCATGTTTTTAAGCACATGTAGATTTATATTTTTCATTTGAATACTACTAATAGTAATGATTAGTAGTATTTGTAGGTGTAGGAGCAGAACGAAATCATTACGGTACGGACAGTGGTGCTGTAACGTTATGTGAATAAAAGGCTGAAGAGACTTGCTAGTTAAATTGACTTGTAAATACACAATTCAGCACGGTCTCTCGTACCCTTATTGCTTTTATAAAACAGTTACCACATAACACAAATATTTAAACAGAAAATATATATATTATAATGCTCTCTTTTTAAAGTAAAATAAGTAAATCCCATCTTTCCGCCCAAAAAATAGTCCCTCCCTAACAGTCACAGTAAAGTGATTAAACGGCAAGAGTGTTGTCTCTTCTGCTCACCAAGGCTGCATTTATTTGATTAAAAATACAAACAAAAACAGTAATATTCTGAAATATTATTCCAATTTAAAACAGCTGTTTTCTATTTTAATATATTTTAAACTGTAATTTATTCCTGTGATCAAAGCTGTATTTTTTAATAGAAAATTCTATTTTCTCAAAAAATACACATTTCTATATTTTTGTACAGTTGTGTAATTTTTTTTTTCACAATTCTTTGATGAATAGAAATTTCAAAAGAACAGCATTTATTTAAAATAGAATATTTTCTTACATTATAAATGTCTTTACTGTCACTTTTGATCAGTTTAACTCATCCTTGATGAATAAAAGTATTGATTTATTTTATTTCTTTCCCCCAAAAATAAAAATAAAATTCTTACTGACCCCAAACTTTTGAACGGTAGTGTTTAATGTTACAAAAGCTTTAGATTTCAGATAAATGCTGTTCTTTTGAACTTTTTATTCATCAAAGCATCATGAAATAAAAATGTAAAAAGCTTTTTTCAACATTGATAATAATCATAAATGTTTCTTGAGCATCAAATCATCATATGAGAATGATTTCTGAAGGATCATGTGACACTGAAGACTGGAGTAATGATGCTGAAAATTCAGCTTTGATCACAGGAATAAATTACAGTTTAAAATATATTAAAATAGAAAACAGTCATTTTAAATTGTCATAATATTTCACAATATTACTGTGTTTTTTTGTTGTTTTTTTTGTTTTTTATCAAATAAAGGCAGCCTTGGTGAGCCGAAGAGACTACTTTTAAAAACATTTAAAAAATCTTACTGACCCCAAACTTTTGAACGGTAGTGTATATATATATATATATATATATATATATATATATATATATATATATATATATATATATATATATATATATATATATATATATTAACTCTGTATATTTTTCCTCACACATACGCTTATCTCTCTGCATGTTAAAACGTTCGTTTCCGTCTGGCAAATTAGTTTAAATCAGATCAGGGCTGAGTTTCCCGATAACGTTGTCTCTTAGCGTGCTACGAAGACTCTTAAGGTATAACTTAACTGAAGGTATACCATTTCTAGGTGTGTTCCCCGAACTATACCTTAGGAAGCTGCTTAAGATATACCTTACGTGTGACGTTACCCGGTGCTGTCCGTGGCGATGGTGCTGGATCTGCTGATATCGATGGCTCGAGAATCAATTATTCTCTCGTGCAGGGGCTGTTTATGTGAGAAAGCGGTGTTCTTTATAAAAAAAAGCACTTTAGAAATAGTTGAAATTGCATTTACTAGGACTCATGGGATATTATAAAAAATAATCCAAACTATAATAGCCTTGCCTACATATTTAAAAATTGTATCATATATTGCTGCCATAATAACCATTTAATTTTTTTACATGCTTTCTTCTCTTTCCCATTTTTGTTCGCTGAGGTGGAGCTGCGATGAAATATTGTTCTTGTAAATACTTTCAAGCATTTCAGTAATAAAAGTGTACGTCACGTACGGTGGATTCAATTACCACATGACCTGTTTGTCAAAAAACAGTAGGTACTAATTTGGCCAGGGATTTTTACGTGGGTTGGTTAAGAAAAAACTCTGACATTATGGATTCGGACGGCACTAAAATAACCGACCCTGTAAATGTTTAAAATACCGTACGAGCCCATGATAAACAATATTAGCGTCCGAATAGGACTTAACTAGCCTATGCTTTCACTGGCCTTTAAAAGCGCTCTTTAATTAAAATACATTTATAAAATTTTATTATATATAATAATATAATTAAAATTCTAACAACAATCAGTGTAATGACAAATTTATTCTTTGCATGAAAACACTTGAATTAGCCTAACTGAACACTGTCTGGGTGTATTAAAACTTCAGAATTATATTCATATAGACCTGCAACAGTGATAAGGTGAAGCTAAGAGTGGTCCAGACCAACCTTACGAAAGTGTGACTTACAGAAGGAATACTTAAAAAAGAAAGTTTCGGGAAACACGTATTAATGATAAGGTACAGCTTAAGGTGTAACTTAAGAACGACGTAGCGTTAAGAAGGTTTCGGGAAACGCAGCCCTGTTCACTGTACAGACTTCGAGAGTTCGTCTTAGAAGCGGCACTAACCATGCATCAACCGCATGAGAAGAGTTTTGATTGAAGTAAAGGCGCAGGAAGTTGAAAACCCCCGTTGTAAATGCAACGCACAAAAAAAAAAAAAAAAAAAAATCATTTACATTTATTCATTTTGTATTTTAGTAATGTATGCATAATAAAATTATCCTTTTTTTCTTTCAGAAAGCTTGTTTAATTTCAGTTTGATAATATTATTTCAATTTTTTAATGCAATTATTTTTTGAGATTTATTTGTTTATTTTTGTGTGTTTTTTTAAAAACGTTTAAATTCCTAGATTTGATCAATAAATAATAAATAAATAGTAATGTAAGCACATTCCTCACATTCTTTAACTTAAATTCAAAATAACTCACAATTTCATGCATAACCCTTTTAATTCAGCTCAATATATCTTACATTGGGTGTCTGACCGCTTGAGGAGAAAAAAAATTGCCTTATATCACTATTTGGAGCAAATGAGCTGTTTCGCCGGGTCCTATTAAAGCCAGTTTCTCTTCAGTATGCATTCAGATACACATGTAGACATTATAAAAAAAAATTTTTGGTAAAGTTTTTGCATTTTTAGGTTATTCTATGTGTACTGAAGCATTCCATTCATTCCTAAGGGGGTCAGATTGACCCGCGAGGGAAGGATTTGTTACTTTTTTTAATTTCAACCACAAAACTCTTCGAATACATAAAAAAAAGTGTGTATTCGTGGTTCAAGTGCGACAAAAGTCCTGCGGTCTTGCACCTGCACCCCTCTGATGAAAACTATAGCATACAAAAAATCAGATGAGCCCAGAATATGAACGCAACGTGTTTAATTATAGCCTACACGTGAAGCATTTTCCATAGAATACAGCCTGAATATAATTGCTTCCAGAAATTATTTTTGGGGGTGCTATCGGGGTGCTTTGGTCTTTCCTGGGATGCTGAAGCACCTGCTAGCCCCTCCCTAGCACCGCCCATGATTATGATTGCAAGCATTATCAATATATCTAAAAAATTTGATGTGCAGTCAAAAGTCCCAATGTGTAGGCCTATGCTGTTTATACGAGTGTTCTCCTATAAACAAATATCTCGTAGCACCCCAAATCTACAACATCTTCCCGAGCCCCGTTTTGCTGAATTAGGAACAAATACTACTCTATTTTTACTTTCTACAGCAGAAATTGTAAGAGTATGTGGTTCTGAATTCAGCATTTATTTGATGGGGAGAAGGGTGTGGCCTCAAAATGAAAGGTGAATGACTTAAAGTTAAATGACCTAAATGAATAAACAGTTACGTTTGCTAAAATGCATAATACATGGAACAGTTTTGACAGTTTGCAGAGGGCCTAAACTCGTCAATTGTCAATTGCCAGTTGGTCTGTAACATTTTTATGAATGCTAACAATGCAATGGTAAACTTCTGTCAAAAAATGCCCATCTCAGAGTAATAAACAGTAGGTTATGGCTCAAGTGAACTAAACAGTAGAGAAAGACAACATGTGTATCACTATCAGTGTATTGGATCCGTGCATCAGGTCTTAAAGAGACAGCAGCCTAATATTTCACCTGCTGTCTGTGATTTTAATACCCTGGTTGACACCGGACCCTTCTCAGTTGTAACTGAGAGTGGGTCTGGGTAAGGTTCATTCACAGCCAATTTCCAAAGGGGCGTCACCAACGGACGTCGCTCAAATGCCTCTGGGCGCATTGGATAGACCTAAAACCAATCAGAGCGATGAAGGAGATGACGTATGCAGAGCTGCTGGCGACCGCTTCGAATTAATTCTTCGTTGTCAGTGCCAATTTGTAGAGCTGAGAGTCCAAGCTTGGTCGCTTCCTTGACCTGATCCTCCATGAGGGCTACCAACCATAGACAGTAAAAGAAATGGACACAGCGACCCCATAGACTTCAACGGAGAAAAGTGAAGCAAATTAGAAGCGCTCACTTCCTGATGGCTGAGCGTACTGCGCAGACTCAAAATGAGCTTGACGACATAGATGTGACATGAGCAACCCGTCTGACAGTTGTAAGTCTTCTAGTAGCTGTGCCAAGAGAAATCTGAATCATTCCCTTCCGAATCTTGCAGAGACGGAGATTGTGAGTAGGAGCAGTCCATGAGCTATAGGAGCAGGAGCAACTTTATGATTCTCTATGGGCTTCTTCCTTGACTTTATTGGACTTTATGCCTCCACGTCCCCCCGATTGACTTCGAGCTTCTCCTCCTGTCTATACGGTAATTTCCAGAGAGTCGTGTGGTTATGGTTATGGTTATGGTTAATCGTTAGCCTATTTTTACAAAAACTGCTTCTACGGGGCCATAACGTAAGATACAAGGTAATGGAGCCTTTTATACATTGTCGTGTTTCTTTAGAAACAAACAATGGACAAATGGAGTCTTTAAACGCCTCAGATATAAAGTTATTCACTGTCAAAGTGACGCCAAAATGAATGGGAGTCAATGGAATGCTAACAGCAGGTGATGGCTTGTTAGCCAATGGTGGCCCTCGGGGATGGTACGCTTTCCGAGTGCTGGATTACCCCCCTGCTACCAACGGAGAAATAACCATTACCAGGGGGCTCTCGCTAAGACCCATTCGTTTAGCCACCAACGGGGCAAGCTGGTATATCAGACTTTTGCCGAATCCAGTCGGCAAGACCGCAAACAACATATTTTTTAGATATGAAGGCTTCGAGTTTTGTTCTTTGCTCGGTTTTTAACAAAAAGGAAACGTTCAAATCGCTTAAAACAGACGCGATAGCTGATTCGAACGAGTGATATTCCGGATGTTCCACGGCGGCAGCCATCTTTGTTATGTACAAAATCTGCTTCAACGTCACTGCGCTATCGTCATCGTGTGAAGCCGCCTCAACGTTTGTGATTGGTGCCTCGATTTGGAAAAATTGGAAATGGGCTTGAATGGGCTCCTGGCCCAAAACTCAAATTTGCCGGAAGTTCGTCAGGGTTTTCCCAGGCTATGATTTTAATGTTAAAGGAACCGTATGTAAGATTGTGGCCAAAACTGGTACTTCAATCACTTTCAAATTACTGTAGAGTGGTGTATCCAGTTATTTTACATTTGGTTATTCAATGTCTATATCTGAAATCTATCCGTTTTATAATCATTATTATTATACTTTATAATACGTTTTCCTGTTTCAATTTAACCTGAACATGTCACATAAAATGGGACACTTTTTAAACCTGTCCTGATGAATTACTAGTTTGTGTTATCATGGCCTAAACCCATACAACAGGGAATGATATTTCTACTATAAATATACTTGTTGCTAGCAGACATTAGGTTACATAGACTTTCTAACCCATCTAAAGTTGTTTTACATAATTTTACATTGTAGTTGGACTATGAGCTTAAAATCACTGCCCCACTTTATAAGACAAAACAAAACGAATGAATAGCAGAGCTAAACTGTGTTGAAAGAGCATATTAACATTAAAATCACACTGGATATTGTTTTAAAGGTTATAGCATCACAAAAAAACTCAAAGGCCGAGAGTAAAAACAGTTATCTGTGCATCTACCAAAACCTGTCCCATTTTTGCATAGCTCACACAATCTAAAAATTTGTAGGCTCCTGCGTCAGTTGTATAGCAGGTCTAGACAGGTTTGTGAACAGAGAGGATTTAAATTGCATCACATTAAATGGATACGACCATGATGTAGGCTATTATCCACTACAATCAGAGATCACGGTGAAACTCGAGCCGGATCGAAAGAGAAAAATCCCTTCTCCACCCGTAGGGACGGTCAGGTCACTTCCTCACCCCGGCACGGGGAACACAATGCAAATTCCCACACCCTTTATTCTGGTAAAGAGCATCAGAGCATAATACGAGGAAGGAAAAAGTTATGTAAAATCATGGAGCAGAATGGCTGCCAATGTCCACAGAACAACATGAAATGAAAGGACGTAAGTGAGGTCAGGGAAACTGGATTTTCATACATTTCCCATCTTATTTTACTTGTAAATACCCTCCAGGTTCTCCAGGATGCAAAACGTTCATCATAAAGCATTAGACACGGCTGTAAAAACAAGTGCTATAGAAACCTTAGAGGATGTGATTTATTTAATTTTTTTAAGTATTAAGGAGTGCTACTGTCATTTACAAAAGCCGCGGTGTCTGAACACACATAAACTAACACTAAATGAGAAACATTACACTTCTAGACAACTTTGTTGATGTGTAAAAGCTCATTTAAAAGCAAAAAAGACACACACAAAAAAACATTAAAAAAAATACTCTTACAAAAAGTCATGAGATACAGGAACAGTTCAGAAAAGCAATACCACATAAAACAAGCGATGCAAATATTTGCAGAAGTGTAGAAAACGGTGTACTTGCCCAAAGCCTGGTCTTCAGAGGGTGTGTGTGTGTGTGCGTATGTGAGAGACGTTTGTGTTGACGCTCTGCTGTTCACGGGGGGGGGGGAGGAAACCAAAAAGCCATTGTGACCACAGGTGAGTACGTCACACACACCCTTCCCTTCACCATCATCAGTGCAGCGCAATAGTAGAAAAACAGGTGCATTTCTGTTGAGATCAAGCAATTAAAAGACACTGACAATCATTAGACATTGTTATTCATCCTGAATACAAACCAGTTAACAATGACATTTAGAAAAGTTGATATTATGATGATGTAATAATGCTATATATATGTGCATTCATCTTCACAGTGTTTACATGCTTTAGACACTGTTTATCATGGTGCACTGAGGTTCATAATAAATCTTAAAACCATTGTGTGTTGTATGCTCGGGTTGGATGGTTTGCTTTGTCCATCCGAAAACAAAAAAACTCTGGCATGTTTTTATTTATAAATCTATCCTGGGTCTACTTCCGTCATATCGTTATACTACATCTGTGAACAGTATGTTTGTAGCTATAGCCTATACGGTCCCAGGACTTATTCTTACTGTCTGTTCCAGTGGTACGTACTGACAGAGGTGGACAGTAACTAAGGACATTTACTCGAGGACTGCACTTAACTACACTTTTTGAGTATCTGTACTTTACTTGAGTATTATTTTTTTTCTGGAAACTTTTTACTTTAACTTCACTACAGTACATTTGAAAGACAAATATTGCACTTTTTACTCCACTACAATTCTGTCAAGATCCTTGGGTAGAATAAAGCAATAAGCCCCGCAAAGCCATGTTTTATAAATAAAATGTTTAAATGAAATAAATATGAAAATGAATATTTTTTATTTTATATTGTGTATTTTTTTATAATTTTTAGTTTATTTACCCCCTTAGCTGTTCTAAATTCACTGTAAAACACGGCTTTTACAAGGGGCTTATTGCTTTTATAAAACGGTTACTCCATAAAATAGTCATTTTAATATTTATTTTATTCATAAAATAAACACCAGCAACAAAAAATATGTAAGGGATAATGTAGAGGTTGTTATAGCGAATACAACCCCGACAGGCTGATGGACTTGGTCGCTATAACAACCGCTTATCCCCTACATTATCCCGCTTATTACTTGGCTACCTACCAAATAAATCAATAATTTGACACAAAATACTGATTTAAAAAGGAGTATATTATCATGTAATTACATGGCTTGGTTGAATTCTAATGTAGAATGCGGTCTGTTATTTCTTGATTACCCACCGTTGCCATGAAAAACAGAGCGTTGCTATGGACGCAGGATTCTAACCATAGAGACGGAACGGATTATTTTCTTTAGCGGAAGCAATACAATAGTTTTTGTAAACTCCTTTTAAAATTTTAAGTTGAAACTTAGTGAGCTGGTTTCATTGGACAGTTGGAGAATGAAACATTGGGCTGTAGATGTTTTAACTAGTTATGTATTGATATTGAAATTTTGCTTGTGTGTGTGTGTATGTTCATGTATTGATGGATGTTAGGCTATCTGTTAAACTCAAACGAGCTGTGTCGGTCAGTCTTGGCCAGAACGCTCTTGTAAAAGAGATTCTTAATCTCAATGTGCTTCTTTTCCTGGTAAATTAAAGGTTATAATGATAATAATAATATGAAAAGCTATTTGTAAAAGGTATTATTTGCATAGTAACCCCCCACACACATCCTGGAACAGAACCGGTTTGCAGGCACTGAGCAGAATAAAGGATTGCTAAACAAATGTACACAGTAAACACACAGACTGAGTCGGCTCCGGTAACAAAACACATTGTCAATCGCATGTGACGTCTGATGCCGGGATCAGGTTCTGATCCTCTATTATGAGCTTTAGCATTTATACACGCAAACACAATCCCTATTATAATTCCTCTTAATGAAGTCAAGCTATTTAAAAATTTGCCTAAACATGATTTGAGAGCTTAGTTTGTGTATGAAGGTACGAGGCGCTCCCACATGGACTTCATGGTTTGTCTTGGTCAATGCGTTGCCTAATATTAAATTAATCTAGCATAACAACTAGGTAGTTTTAAACATGACCAAAAGCATTATTTAACTATGCCCAGCATTTAGGTCATAATCTTGTAAATTAATGATTTCCCTCCTAATAAATGTTTTTTTTGTAGTTGTTTTTTTAAAGAAGAAAACTGAGGTGAAAAGACACTTAAACAACAACTGGCATTTGCCAAGCTAAACCACTCAACCCCATTGATATATATATATATATATATATATATATAGAGAGAGAGAGAGAGAGAGAGAGAGAGAGAGAGAGAGAGAGAGAGAGAGAGAGAGAGAGAGAGAGAGTTGGGGGTAATGTATGGGAAGTAACTTGAGTTATGTAATCAGATTACTTTTTCCATGTAACTAGTAAAGTAATGCATTACTTTTAAAATTACAACAAACTATATGAGATACTGTTTCAAATAAGCAATGCAAGCTACTTGTTTTCCCATGTATTGACTTAAATGATTGAGAGTAAATGCCGAGACATTGAAAGTGAGGGTTTACTGTAGTTCAAGAGTAAATGTGAGAATTTACTCCTCTCACTTGCACAAAACAGGGGTTCCTCAAAAAGAATAAAAACAGTAAAATTGAAACTCAGAATATTATGTAATACATATTACATAATACAAATATATGTATTCAGCAATGTCTTTGCTGATGACATTCGATGATCCAATTCAAAATACCAGTAAGCTAAAATGACTTTAGATGAACACTTTCTTCTTCTGTGACCCAGCACAGCTGAAAGGTATGAGATGCGTCGTCTACTGTACAGACGTGAAGTTATTAATTTCACTCCTGGATTGAAAAGGCTTTTATACAGTGAGGAGAACAAGTATTTGACACACTGCCGATTTTGCAGGATTTCCTACTTACAAAGCATGTAGAAGTCTGTAATTTGTATTATAGGTACTCTTCAACTGTGAGAGATGGAATCTAAAACAAAAATCCAGAAAATCACATTGTATGATTTTTAAATAATTAATTTGCATTTTATTGCATGACATAAGTATTTGATCACCTACCAACCAGTAAGAATTCCGGCTCTCACAGACCTGTTAGTTAATCTTTAAGAAGCCCTCCTGTTCTCCACTCATTACCTGTATTAACTGCACCTGTTTGAACTCGTTACCTGTATAAAAGACACCTGTCCACACACTCAATCAAACAGACTCCAACCTCTCCACAATGGCCAAGACCAGAGAGCTGTGTAAGGACATCAGGGATAAAATTGTAGACCTGCACAAGGCTGGGATGGGCTACAGGACAATAGGCAAGCAGCTTGTTGAGAAGGCAACAACTGTTGGCGCAATTATTAGAAAATGGAAGAAGTTCAAGATGACGGTCGATCTCCCTCGGTCTGGGGCACCATGCAAGATCTCACCTCGTGGGGCATCAATGATCATGAGGAAGGTGAGGGATCAGCCCAGAACTACATGGCAGGACCTGGTCAATGACCTGAAGAGAGCTGGGACCACAGTCTCAAAGAAAACCATTAGTAACACACTACGCCGTCATGGATCAAAATCCTGCAGCGCACGCAAGGTCCCCGTGCTCAAGCCAGCGCATGTCCAGGCCCGTCTGAAGTTTGCCAATGACCATCTAGATGATCGAGAGGAGGAATGGGAGAAGGTCATGTGATGAGACAAAAATAGAGCTTTTTGGTCTAAACTCCACTCGCTGTGTTTGGAGAAAGAAGAAGGATGAGTACAACCCTCAAGAACACCATCCCAACCGTGAAGCATGGAGGTGGAAACATCATTCTTTGGGGATGCTTTTCTGCAAAGGGGACAGGACGACTGCACCGAATTGAGGGGAGGATGGATGGGGCCATGTATCGCGAGATCTTGGCCAACAACCTCCTTCCCTCAGTAGGAGTATTGTAGATGGGTCATGGCTGGGTCTTCCAGCATGACAACGACCCGAAACACACAGCCAGGGCAACTAAGGAGTGGCTCCGTAAGAAGCATCTCAAGGTCCTGGAGTGGCCTAGCCAGTCTCCAGACCTGAACCCAATAGAAAATCTTTGGAGGGAGCTGAAAGTCCGTATTGCCCAGCGACAGCCCCGAAACCTGAAGGATCTGGAGAAGGTCTGTATGGAGGAGTGGGCCAAAATCCCTGCTGCAGAGTGTGCAAACCTGGTCAAGAACTACAGTATGATCTCTGTAATTGCAAACAAAGGTTTCTGTACCAGATATTAAGTTCTGCTTTTCTGATGTATCAAATACTTATGTCATGCAATAAAATGCAAATTAATTACTTAAAAATCATACAATGTGATTTTCTGGATTTTTGTTTTAGATTCCGTCACTCACAGTTGAAGAGTACCTGTGATAAAAATTACAGACTTCTACATGCTTTGTAAGTGGGAAAACCTGCAAAATCGGCAGTGTATCAAAAACTTGTTCTCCCCACTGTATTTGCCAAAAATAGAACTTTTATGGGATTTTTTTGTTTTTAGCCCTCTGGTACTGTTCGCGTGTCGGTCAAAAAATGATTGTTTTATTATAAAATTTTTTTTTTATTTCAATGAAATGATTGTACTATTTTATATTCTGATTGTGTTCTTATTTTATTTAATATTTAGTGTTTTTATGGTTCTTAGTTCATGTAAACTAATGTAGTTAACTAATGAACCTTATTGTAAAGTGTTAGCAACACATCTATGCATATCAACATTTGGTATTACAGTTGTTTTTACTCTTTTTAAAAAAAAAATTTGGGGGGGGGCTATTAGTTTAGTTTATTGCAAAAAAAAAAAAAACCTCAAATTGAGGGGTTTGATTTATTTAGGCCAGTTCACAAAACAGCAGTTAATATTGTATTTAGTCTGATGATCATTTACTTTTTATTGATCACTTGCTGAAAAAACAAAACATATATATATATATATATATATATCTTCTTTAAGTGTGTCACAGGTGTTTTGTACCTATTTTTTTGGAAAGAGACCATAACAAACCAGATTGCAGAGAAAAGACAAGAAAAACTGCACACAGGTGTCATTCCAGAAATAATTTATTTCACTTCCATTTTAATCTTTTTTGTTTTTCAACGATGTGGAAAGTACAACCAAAAAAAAAGAAAAAGAAAAGAAAAGGAGAAAAAAAACCCTTTGAGAACAGGAACTGAGATGACGAAATAAAGTGAAGCAACGGTCCCTTCCCCTTTACTCATGACTAACGTTTGATCGGCTTCTCTGCCACCCCAGCAGAGACAGAAGAGGCCCAAACTTCATACCACCAAACTGGAGTGCATTACATTACAATGCTCTCGGATGCGTGTGTGTGCGTGCGTGCGTGTGTGTACTAAAGCATCAGTCTCGGTGTTACAGGCTTCATCTTCTCAGAGAGCCTTCTAGACCATCCACACCAGACCGGAAGCTGTCAAGAGTGTGTGTGTGTGTGTGTGTTTCTTTCCACGCTCACACACATCCTGCCTTCCTTCCACCAGAAGCTTTGCTGGGGAAACACATGCTGAAAACCTAGAAATTAATCAACACTGTGAACCTGCCAGCTAGTTCATTTACGTGTCTCTCTCTAGTTCTGTGTTTGGACACTTGTGCCATTTTCCCTCCATTTCAACTGAAGAGACCGATTCCATTCGGGATTCTCATGGGTTGTCTCTTGGATCATGTGACGCTCCTCTCAATTTATATGCTCATAACGTACAATTGGGGACACACTCGTACACACAAACACACATTAAACGGCTTTCAAATAACGCCTTGACCTTGGACAAACATCCTAATTTCATGTTTGGCATTAATCTTTCTAACCCCTCTTATTCTGCATAATCCTATCATTTCCTCACACAAAATAAAACACCAAACAAACAGGAACCATCTACCTCATCTCATGGACAACGCAAATATTAAGGAAAAACAGAAAATACTCAAGTTTTTTTTTTTCTTTTCTTTTTTTCTAATTCAAGGCACAATGTCTCTCCGTCTTGCCCTTAAACTCAGAGTACCACAGACTCAGCTGTCAATCACTCGCGAGAGGCTCCGCCTTCAACCCGTCGCCTCTCCGCTAGCTCCGCCCTCGTTTAGCTAACACTGTTTCAGAGATGCGTCTGTTCGGGAGTGTTTTCACAGTCCCACACCAGTGAGTACAAACAAAACAAAAACAAATAATGACAGCAACGACAACAGAAAAAAAAAAAGAAAAAAAAAAGAGAAAAAAAAGAAAAGAAAAGAAAAAAAATCTAAAATAAAACCCAAATAGTCACGTCCTGTTTTCTGTGTTATGTCAGAAATTTAAGTCATATCCATCAGCTCATTTTTGGCAAGCTTGTCTTAAATATGCACTAAGTACTGATAGATAGGATAAACATACACCGTTATGTGTGGTTTTAAGTAGATGCGTTCGTCATTTTTTTTGTATCATTTTCTTCTCATAGACTTGTATGAATTCAAGGATTTTAGTCGATTTTCATTCGTCAGTTTAAAGGTTTACGTGAATGCAAGCAGGAACAGAGTTTGCCGTGGTGTCTTGCTTTAGACGTGGGCGAGATGAGTTTTACGAGACGCCGTTCACCAGGGCCACGGCCCCCCCGGCCGATGCCACGCCGTTACTCGGGGAGCGCTTGGAGGGAGTCAGCTCTTCCTTATTCACGCTAGTCCCGTTTTCCTGATGGAGAGACAATGAGATGCAGTTGAAGACTCTGTTCTGTACATAATCCTCATGAAATTGTCCTTTTACGGACGTTTACATAACGTTTCATGATGGTGGTACAGCTGCTCTACACACACACTCTTGTACATCTGTCTTTATGAGGACATTCATTGACACAATGCAATCTCTAGCCGCTTACCCTAACCTTACCCATCACAACTAAGTGCCCAACCCGACCCCTGACCCTAAACCTCATTATAACCTTATCCCTAAAACCAAGTCTTGACCCTCAAACAGGCCTTTAAAGGGTCTCAGAAAGTGAGGACCGGCCAAAATGTCTAAACCTCAAACTGGTCCTCACAAAGATAGTCTCACACACACACACACACACACACACACACACACACACACACACACACACACACACACACACACACACACACACACACACACACACACACACACACACACACACACACACACACACACACACACAGTTACTTTAAAATAAAGCTGTTATTATTATATTTTTTCTTAAATACTCCAATACTACAACAGTAATATTTTACATTTTTAAAAACATTGTTTTGTTTTTTGATATTTAGGTTCTATTATTTAGAATAAGCTTATTAAATTTTAGGTCAAATAAATTTTTTTTTACTACTTTTTTTTAATCAATTAATTGCGATTAATCACATCTAACAAAAAAGCTTCATTAACAGTAATGTTTTTAATAGTTTTAGTTAATAACCCCGATAATAACCATAATAATCATCATCACTGCTAAATTGTGCAGCCATACAACAGCCATACCTGTAACTTTTCTTTAAATAATAATAATATTAATAACAACAATATGCTGAGGGGTGTGTTTAGTGTTGTAGTTTTGTCAGACCTTGGGATGGGACACGAGCTGCGTCGCCGCCTCCTTCCCTGGGAGATTCTGTCTGCTCTGGGAATCGGCACGAGAGATGAAGTCAGCAACAGAAACTATATCAACACAGAGAGAAATAGATGGGGGGAAAAACAGAAAGAGATCAAACAAGTGGAGCAAATCCAAAACCTACAGCGTGAAAACTGATCTCACATGTTGACCATGACTGAGAAATTAACATCAGCAAAATCCACAATCTAAAGATGACCATAGTGATGTGGTGAGACCCAGGCAGACTCTAAAGATGACCATAGTGATGTGGTGAGACCCAGGCAGACTCTAAAGATGACCATAGTGATGTGGTGAGACCCAGGCAGACTCTAAAGATGACCATAGTGATGTGGTGAGACCCAGGCAGACTCTAAAGATGACCATAGTGATGTGGTGAGACCCAGGCAGACTCTAAAGATGACCATAGTGATGTGGTGAGACCCAGGCAGACTCTAAAGATGACCATAGTGATGTGGTGAGACCCAGGCAGACTCTAAAGATGACCATAGTGATGTGGTGAGACCCAGGCAGACTCTAAAGATGACCATAGTGATGTGGTGAGACCCAGGCAGACTCTAAAGATGACCATAGTGATGTGGTGAGACCCAGGCAGACTCTAAAGATGACCATAGTGATGTGGTGAGACCCAGGCAGACTCTAAAGATGACCATAGTGATGTGGTGAGACCCAGGCAGACGGGCAGAGATTATGGCAGAGATCAAATTTTAATAAGGAATAAATTTGATTAAAATTTTTAATTATAGAGACAAACAAATGAACTGAATAAATATAAAAATTGTAAATGGCAAATAAGTTTCAAGATAACATAAAAAAAAAAATCTAAGATTAAAATCTAAAGTAGCGTATGTAACGAATGAAGTTTGTGAAGATCAGAGTACAGAGAAAGAAAGGCCCAAAAGAAGATGCTAGCAGAGTATCAGTATCAGTAACAGGGAGGGACTGGGAAAAGTAAATTTCTCTTGTAACCATTTAATGACGCACTCAAGACAACACATCCTCCAGCAGCTCTGACTAGTTCACCACGGTCTTCACAAGCAGCCGCGCTTCTGGCTCATCTGGTGCCCTAGGCCTAGCCCAAACAACACGAGCGCTCTCAGAATAACTAAATTGTGGTTTCAACACCTTTAAAGGAGAAGTTCACTTTTAAAAAAACTTTTGCTGATAATTTACTCACCCCCATGTCATCCAAGATGTCCATGTCTTTCTTTCTTCAGTCGAAAAGAAATTAAGGTTTTTGATGAAAACATTCCAGGATTTTTTCACATATTATGGATTCCATTGGGACCCAAACGGTTCAAGGTCCAAATGACAGTTTCATTGCCGCTTCAAAGGGCTTTAAACGATACCAGACGATGAATAAGGGTCTTATCTAGCGAAACGATCGGTCATTTCAAAAATAAAATAAAAAGTTGACGTTTTATAAGCACAAATGTTCGGCTTGCTCTGTTCTGTGATGCGCGTTCGTGACGTCACGTAATACGCAATTACGTTGAAAAGGTCACGCTTGAAAAATTGAAGAAAATGTTCTTTTTGGCTTTTTAATATTAAAACACTCAGAAATGGGCATTTTAAACGATAAACTGACACAAATACATTTGAAAATGTTTATATGGTCCTCCTTCCGCACATTTGTAAACACATCAAACTTGACCTTTTCAACGTAATTGCGTATTACGTGACGTCACGAACGCGCATCACAGAACAGAGCAAGCCGAACATTTGTGCTTATAAAACGTCAACTTTTTATTTTATTTTTGAAATGACCGATCGTTTCGCTAGATAAGACCCTTATTCATCGTCTGGTATCGTTTAAAGCCCTTTGAAGCGGCAATGAAACTGTCATTTGGACCTTGAACCGTTTGGGTCCCAATGGAATCCATAATATGTGGAAAAATCCTGGAATGTTTTCATCAAAAACCTTAATTTCTTTTCGACTGAAGAAAGAAAGACATGGACATCTTGGATGACATGGGGGTGAGTAAATTATCAGCAAAAGTTTTTTCAAAAGTGAACTTCTCCTTTAAGAGAATAATTCTCTCATCTCATGGAAACATATTTTGATACCAGGGTACATCCACGTTATCAACTCTGATGGAAAATACACCCACAGAAATCAATGACATGTTCAGGATGTAAAACAAAAAGGCATAAAAAGGATCTAGAATTCATAAAGAAAAGATTCTAGTGCTGTTGTTAAATCGATTAACCACATCCAACATAAAAGTTTGTAAATATAAAATAAAAAGTTTGTGTATGTATATGTATTTGTGTATGTATCTGTCTGTCTGTCTGTCTGTCTGTGTATATATATATATATATATATATATATACACACACACACAGTCAAGCGATAAACTTTTCAATCTAAATAATTGCACGATGTAATTTAACACATATGCAAGTTGAGTGAATCAATCCGGTGAACCAATGATTCAATGGTTTATTCATAGAGAGCCATTTACTTCATTCCTGAATGACTCAATAATTTACTCATTTAGACATTTACCACCACCTACTCGCAGTTTTCCTTTAGCGTATCATTTCATAAAAAACAAAACAAATCTGATGCTCATCCAAAAATGAAAATTGTCATCTACTCGCCCTCATGGCTGTTGAAGACTAAACGTTTGTATTCAATTCTATGTTGAATCAAATAAAATGTTTTTTTTTTTGTTTTTTTTGCTGTAAAGCTACTTTAATATCTATTTGATGCTTTTCTCATTTAACATAATGAATGACTTTAAATGATCTTTTGGGGGTAATTTCTCAAATGTTAATTGAAAAGTTAATTTTTTTTATTTTAATCTTTTATTAAAACTCAAGTTTGCACGAGTGCAAATGTGAAATTGATTTTAACTTCTTATTTATTGAACTGTTGTATAAAATCAATATCACATTTGCACTCGTGCTATTCGGGACAAAGTCAGCACTCATGATTGCGCTCATTATTCGTGTGATATTGCTTCACTATATGACATAAATATGGGACAAAACAGGCATTTTTGCCCTGATATCTTGAATTTTAGAGTCATTCTAACTGCTTTAGGCTTCATCACACAGCGAGTTGTTGCTCTGCTTCATGTTCGACACCAGTCAACTTTATGAAATGTAAGATGATCTACGTCGGTCTGGGGCGGGTGCGTAAGGGCACGATTAATCGCAATTTACATGTAATCGCACTTAAATCGAGTTGGCTTTTTATCGCGATTTTGAAAACAAACATCTTTCCAATCATCAGAAGCATTTAATATAAGCGTGTGTTATCTACTTCTGGGGCGGGTCATATTTGGTGTGGGTGGGTGTGTGTGTGTGTGTGTGTGTGTGTGTGTGTGTGTGTGTGAGACGCTCTCTGGTGTTCAGAGGGATATGTGGTGTGTGTGACGCCCTCTGGTGTTCAGATGAAGCATATACTACCGATCAGCTGCTGCACTGACAAACTGCACATATGCGTGCGTGCACACATATACACACACATATATATGGGATGTGACGAGATCTCGACTAAAACGTGATGAGATTTCCTCATCTGTCTCATTAAAGCTGTCTCTTGATATCGCCATGACGGAGCGTGAGGGTGAAATAAGCAGAATATGCCACCGCTTCACTCACATTCACCTCAACTATCGTTTTTCTGTTTTTATAAAAAATAAAAACCATTATAAACGAATGTAAAAGTCTGCTCTGCTCATTCAGCACGAGCTGCAGGCGCAATCAGTGCAGCAGAAATCACAGTTCACTGATCGCGTGACGATGGTGTATGATTTGTTGCGCAACAGAGCCTAAACATCGTATAATGTCCTATCTTGTAGAATTCGCGCTTGGCACCGCTGCTCCCTGTACACAGAGTACGATACGTGCGATCGCGCATTTGAAAGTGAAAATAATTCACTACTGCTGCGCATAAATAAATTAATAATAAAAAAAAAAAAAATATATATATATATATATATATATATATATATATATATATATATATATATATATATATATATATGTATGTATATACACATATACACACACACATACATATATATATATATATATATATATATATATATGTGTGTGTGTGTGTGTGTGTGTGTGTATATGTGTATATACATACATATATATATATATATATATATATATATATATATGTATGTGTGTGTGTGTGTGTGTGTGTGTGTATATGTGTATATACATACATATATATATATATATATATATATATGTATACACACACAAACAAACATGTTCGATGCAATTCATCGATTTGACAGCACTACAAGATTCATAAAGAGGAAAAATTAATAAAAGAAATTAATTCAACTCCAATAACAAGAACAAAATTGAATATACAAATTTTTCATACAGCACATATCATACCAGCAAATACTTTAACAGGCCTGTTAAAAAAAGAAGCTTGAATACTATAAAACAACCAAAATATGAGTCCTGGTGCAAGATTGAATCTGGTCAGCAACACAATCCCACCCAGTCCTCCTCTCGACCATCCTGTCACTAAATCTGCATAATAGAGGAAAATAACCCTAAAAGTTTGATGAAATGTTCAGTCTGACGATTCTCTTTATTTAGTCCTTTCCTCCTGCATCTTGACCCCTTGACCATCTCTCTCACCTGTGTCACCCGGCTGTCTGTCCCGGCTGGTGGATCCTCCCTCGGGACGGTTGCCACGGTTACGGCGCCGGCGGCTCCTGTTGCGGCGCTGGGGCCGGCCTTCCTCTTCTGGGAGAAATGAGGAGACAGAGAGCATGAGACGCAAGGGGGCCAATCTTCTGAGGCTGTTCTACGAAATTAAATCAAGCAAATTTCCCAAAGGCTTTCCTAATGTGGATTCTTTTTTAATATAACAGTTTTTGCGAGAGTGCAGAATTCAGTGAGTTTGAGCTTTAGAGTTTGACAGTCTTAGTGATTGCAAAGGGAGGCTCTTCTCTTGCCACTTGTTTATTACTAATTCACAATCTGAACACAAGTTTAGTTTTTCATGCTAAGTACAACACAAAGTTTCTGGATTGACAACAGGGTTTAAATGCGCGACTAAATGAGTAGGGAACTCCTGCAATACAAAAAAAAAAAAAAAAAAAGGGACAACATTTTTAAAGTTCTAATTCAATAATAAATAAATAATTATGAAGTTAAAATCAAGCAAATTTCCTTTGATTCTTTATGACCCAATGTAGGGTCATAAAGATGTTTTAATATAACAGGAGTTTTCGTGAGAGTGCAGAATTCAGTGAGTTTGCGCTTTAGAGATTGACAGAAGCCTTAAACATGGATTATAATCAGAAATGTTTCTTGAGCAGCAAATCATCATATGAGAATGATTTCTGAAGGATCATGTGACACTGAAGACTGGAGTAATGATGCTGAAAATTCAGCTTTGATCACAGGAATAAATTACATTTTACTAGGGATGCACGCTGATATCGGCACAACATCGTATCGGCCGATAAAAGCTTTAAATTACCATCATCGGCAGATATGAATATTTCTGCCGATGAGTCTTGCCGATAGGGTGGCCTGTTTCCTATGTGCACGTGACGACCGTGAACGTAGCATGAGCACCAGCAACTTAAACTTCCAACATGTGGAGGCATTTCGAGCATGGGCGTCAGTTTGGTTTGAGATGTGCTGGGGACAGAGACGCATTCACAAGTGCATTTTCAGAAGTGCTGGGTACAAGGACGCAGTAATTTTTTTTTCTCTTTCGTGCAGGTCATGTTTTGAAAGACGATGTCCTGTAGCTTACTAATGTAAGCTCTCCAAGCTACTATGCTCTCCACAGAGCATAAAATATTGATTTTATTTTATTTTTCGTGTTCGCATTTATGAGGAAAAACAGTGACAGTTCTCGGTTACGGACGTGAGCGCTCTGAAAGCGGCACTAAAAGACTGCTTTAAAACTTTTACAGAGACCTCAAACAGAAAGCACAAAGCCTTTCTAAATGAATTTCGTTTTGTATTAATTGTGGATGTTTCATCAACCAATTGCCTGGATTTAATAAATAATAAGTAAAGCAGATAATAGATATCACGACATGGAGGCGTCGGCGCGTGAACTGGAGCTAGTCTCATAAATGAAACGAAACTCAGCATAGCCTACTTGCCTCACAGACCTGAGAAATATATCTATTATCTACAGAACGCTTGAAATCATATTTTTAAACAGAATTCAAAAAGAAAGAAAACTATGTAATCCGAAATGTGCATTTCTCTCCGCTGCGTTCACTACTGCGAAGATCGCGAGTCAGCATCATCAACTTCATCTTTGCAGCCGACACAGAAAACACTATTAATAAACAATTAAAATGTCTCCTTGCTATATTTGACATATTCATAATCATTACTTTTGCGGTTCTTTGTGACAGCTTTTAGTTGCTTTATTGGCAGCGCCACCCTTACATGTTACATGAACGGCTCACCACTGCATCAGCACCGAAAACAGGGGAGCATTTGGTAGACCTGTTCAAGTAGGAGAAGATTTGAAAATTTATTTTTATTTATTTTACTCCTAAGGACTGAAGTTTGAAGTCTGAATTTAAAAATAAAATGTGGCACTGGCATATCATTTATTCTCCAAGTTAAATAATTTACCTATTTTTCAGGGGTGAATGTCTGTCTACATTTGTAAAATTATACATTTATGGTGGAGTCAAATGTTGTTTTGTTTGTCTTATGTATTGCCTTATCTACAACACATGAGTGTAATACGGTAAAGGTAGTACAGGAGAGAGACTTGGACATAAAGTGTAAAGATATCAGGGGGAAAATGTGTATATACAGTCGGCATTGGACAAAATGAGTTTGAAAATATCGGTAAAATGCAATATCATGCATCCCTACATTTTACAATATAAAATAGTTATATTACAATGTAATAATATTTCACAATATTACCATTTTTACTGTATTTTTTATCAAATAAATCCAGCCTCTGTGACTTATTTCTACACAAAAAAAGGAAACCCTAAAAAAATAAAAAAAATAAACTACATGAACTAAGAATGAAAAATACCACTAAAACATTTACTTATCTTACAATTTTTCTTGATCGCTTAAACACTATAAACAGGCTTTTGAACTAAAATTTCAAAACCATAACGCCATTTATCAAAAACGCGATATATGCAAAGTTCGCCAAACATTACCATGATTTTGAGGTGGAGAACGACGAAAAGTGGCATCATTGCAGCCTGTGCATATGCTACAGTTATTGTGTGCAAGAGAGATCTCAGGACTGGTGGGAGCATATTCTGTTTAAATATTGGCTTTAACGAGGAGCAGTGGGTCCGAAATTTTAGGATGAGCAAGCCAACCTTTGATATGTTGTGTCAACATTTGTCCACATTCCTGTCCTATGAAGACACAACGTTTCGTCGAGCCATCCGTCCCTTTGCAGATATGCGTCGGGGTTTCTTTCGTCATTCTTTCGCAACCGCGGACACGTTGCCTAATACCTCAGAAAATCCGATCTGCCTGTTTACATGACAGTCGCATTGGCACATATCTGATTCATATCTGATTTATTTCTACATATGAATGAGGCCTGAGACCGATCTCGAAAAATCCGAATGCATGCGTTTTCCTGTTTACAAGTTCATAGAACACATCCAATATGTCAAAAATGAGCAATTGGATCGGAATTGGGTCACATTTCACTGAGAGTGTCAACGAGGCCTAACTGCACTTTTCAGCACTTCATGTTAACACAAACAATGATAAAAGTGAGGAGTTAAGAGTCAGACATTGCTGTGTGTGTGTGTGTGTGTGTGTGTGTGTGTGTGTGTGTGTGTGTGTGTGTGTGTGTGTGTGTGTGTGTGTGTGTGTGTGTGTGTGTGTGTGTGTGTGTGTGTGTGTGTGTGTGTGTGTGTGTGTGTGTGTGTGTGTGTGTGTGTGTGTGTGTGTGTGTGAGTGAGTGAGTGAGTGAGTGAGTGAGTGAGAGAGAGTGTTTTCGCCATTGGGTAAGTTGTGTCAAAAGGGAGTCTGTCTTAGACTTTGAAAACCCCTGCTTCAATAGATAGATAAAAGGGCCAGAGTCAGTTCATTGGGTTTTGGAACAATGGATCCAGAAAGACATTAAGAAAGAGGATGAGGACACTGGAGTGGAGGAGGAGGAAGAGGTGAGGGAAGAGGAAGAGCAGTAGGGAGTGGAGGAAGAGGATGAGGACACTGGAGTGGAGGAGGAGGAAGAGGTGAAGGAAGAGGATGAGGACAGTGGAGTGGAGGAGGAGGAAGAGGAAGAGCAGTAGAGAGTGGAGGAAGAGGTGAAGGAAGAGGTTGAGGACACTAGAGTGGAGGAGGAGGAGGAGGATTAGATGGGAGTGGAGGAAGAGGTGAAGGAAGAGGATGAGGACACTGGAGTGGAGGAGGAGGAAGAGGTGAAGGAAGAGGTTGAGGACACTGGAGTGGAGGAGGAGGAAGAGGTGAAGGAAGAGGAAGAGCAGTAGAGAGTGGAGGAAGAGGTGAAGGAAGAGGACACTCGAGTGGAGGAGGAGGAAGAGGTGAAGGAAGAGGTTGAGGACACTGGAGTGGAGGAGGAGGAAGAGGTGAAGGAAGAGGTTGAGGACACTCGAGTGGAGGAGGAGGAAGAGGTGAAGGTAGATGTTGAGGACACTCGAGTGGAGGAGGAGGAAGAGGTGAAGGAAGAGGTAGAGGACAGTGGAGTGGAGGAAGAGGTGAAGGAAGAAGTTGAGGACACTGGAGTGGAGGAGGAGGAAGAAAAGGTGAAGGAAGAGGTGAAGGAAGAGGTTGAGGACACTGGGGTGGAGGAGGAGGAAGAGGTGAAGGAAGAGGAAGAGCAGTAGAGAGTGGAGGAAGAGGTGAAGGAAGAGGATGAGGACACTCGAGTGGAGGAGGAGGAAGAGGTGAAGGTAGAGGTTGAGGACACTCGAGTGGAGGAGGAGGAAGAGGTGAAGGAAGAGGTAGAGGACAGTGGAGTGGAGGAAGAGGTGAAGGAAGAAGTTGAGGACACTGGAGTGGAGGAGGAGGAAGAAAAGGTGAAGGAAGAGGTGAAGGAAGAGGTTGAGGACACTCGAGTGGAGGAGGAGGAAGAGGTGAAGGAAGAGGTTGAGGACACTGGAGTGGAGGAGGAGGAAGAGGTGAAGGAAGAGGATGAGGAAGGTGAAGGGGAAGGGCCAGGCCAAAGAGACAAGCAGTGCCACTCTAGTTGCCCATGTCTTTGTCCATGGTATGACTATGAGGGAGTCTAAGCAACGATTACAGCCACACTTGAGTCGCTTCACCGTAGCTTCGATCATAAGAACCTTCATGGAGAAGAACAGGTACAGTTGATGTTCATCATGTGAAAAGGTCTGTGAGCGGGCGAACCACAAGCAACATAACTTACCAGTTTTGGAAATGTTGTTTTGAATTTATTGCACCAGTGTGTAAGACTATGTTGTAGTGTGTGTGTTTGTGAGGGCTTGTGTGTCCTGTCTGAGGGCAAAGTTTGTTTTTTTCAGCAAGAGTGAATGTTTATGAGTGTAGAGCTTCATTTTGACATGAAAATAGGATGTTTGGGGAATTAGGTGAGACGTTATGGATTTGCGTTTACTTCAACATTTACATTATTATAATCAGAAAAGAGATCTACCAGAGAAGTTGAATCAGTTGGATTTTGACCACATGAGCTACACATCACCTCACGCTTCAAAAAAAACAACCCTAAAACAAAAATACAGATGAGAAAAAAAAAACTAGCGAGGTGATGGTGAATAACCACAAGAGAACAAATATAATGAGATTCACAGAAAACACTGTTTTGCTGCTGCATATATCACTGACATTCGGAGTGTGACGACGTGCCACGAGATATAAAGATATTTAAAGTGCATGATATCAGCATGACTGAGTTTGGCAAAACCTTTTACAATGCTGGCATTATATTGTTCTGTCTTTTACTGCATATGATAAATCATACTCAGAAAGTAGAGCCAAAGTGGCATTCATTACAAGATGATTAGTGTATCGCTGTGACAATTCCTCAAATTAAATTAAATACCGGAAGTGGCAAAGACGAGAATCCATGAACCGCATTATTAGAACCGTATCGTCTTGTGAGCTAAGCGTATCGTCACACCATAACTGACATCATTAGACTAAAGATGGGAAAGGGGAAACCAATAAGAAAAGTTAATACTGCTATGCAAACACAGGATCAGATTATGAAAGCTCAAATGTTCTTCTTAACTCAACCTGTGCGCATCAAGATAACCTGGAATTGTGTCATACCCAGTCCGTTCTCACTGGTGGCTGCTTGATTGTCTGATTCGTTAGCGGCTGCATCCATAAGGCTGGGTTCCTGGTCATTGCGGCGACGGCGTGAGCGTCTCCTGCGGTCGATGCCGCCCATGTTCTCACTGGTGTCTGTATCGCCGCCCAGTTCACCGTCTCCCTCCAGCAGAGAGAACGGGTTGCTGTCTGGATCTCGGAGCACTGGAAACACACAGAAGATCAGCAGGGCACAAAATAACAAATGATAGGCAGGAGATTTGCATGAGAATCTTTCGCACCGGAGGAACGTTTTCATAGTTCCTATAATTATTGGCAGTAGTCGTGGCTTTTTGGCGTGTTCGCACCGCAGGAACTGGGAATGATTTTAGTTATAGGAACACCTTTTTGAGGGGGGACTAAGTTAGCTCCTACTTCAGAGTAGTGTCTAATCCAGCACAAGTTGTCAGTGTGACGCAAGTGTACGTTGGAAAAACACTGGTTTTCACTGTTATACGGTAGGGGGCGCTATTACGCATCTTCTGAAATAGTACAGAATCTTCACATCATAACACAGGAGGAGGAGAAACACATGATAGAAGCATTGCTTATGCACATGTAAAATAACACAATCCACAACTTTAAACAGCATATAAATCAAAACTGCCTAATGTTACTGAATGAAATGTCGTGTCAGAACGAGCCTCAGGACTGTGAAGTTTTAGGGGTGTTGATGGACTCGATCTACTCCATCTGTGTTTTGATCATCGTTCTGAATCCCATCTGAATGTAGACTGACAAAAAAAGCGATTTTCTAAGCTTTTTTTGTTCAAAATGTTGCTTTTTTATGAAACTTACCCACAATTCATGTGTAGATAAAAATGTATGCATAGAACTAGAATAAATGCCTTTTTGTCGTTGTTTAAAAGCAGAGGGTCTGTTCTTTCTTTTGATATATTGCATGTTCAGATATTTATACAGCAGAAAATTCTGGGGGGGCCAAGAAAGTTGTCCAAAATGCTGGCGGGGAAAGAGTTAAATATTTTGAATACTTCTTTTTATTTTTATTATATATTCTCTAGGGCTGCCACTAACAACTATTTTTGTATCGATTAATCTATCGACTAATTTATCGATTAATCTAATTCTAAACGATTAAGTTTCCGCCAAAAATCAACAACTTGGACTTAAGAACAATATCAATTGTATTGATTTCTCTAGAAACTATAGTTCCCACAACTTTTGCTAATTTAATTTTCATGATACTTTCAGTTGTTTTACTAGATGACAATTTATTATTATTACTAATAGAAAGAGAGATTTCACTCACGAGTCACAACTGAGCAACTTCTACCAGACTACATATTTTACAGCATTACTACAAAAAAAGAATATGCGCAATAAAAGGTTCCAAGACTTTATTTAATTCTGTATTAATTACAAGCGTGATGTACCAGAGCTGATGGTGTTCGTGTTTCGGGGCCCCGGTCCTCCTCGGCCCCTGCCAGCGCTGGAGCCACGGCCTCGACCTCCACGCTTGGAGCCCCGATCATCGGATCCGACCCCCTTGGGCCTGAGCTCCCGCTCCCCCATCTCTTCGGTCTCTGACGCATTCGACAGCTCAGAGTTTGTTCCTGCGAGGATGAATAAAGAAAAAAGTGTTGAGCAGCTGGCTGCCACAGAGATTATGAACAGATTAAAATTAAACGTTACACGCATTTAGCTGATAAACACCCCGCTATTACATTTGCTTCTGACAATTGTGTGAAAAGCAGGTTGTTGTATTTGAAGCCATTCAGGGTCATGGTTATCGATGGATTTTTTTTTTTTTTTGTGCTTTTCACAAAAATATTGTAGGACAGATACTAAGTTGGCATTTGATTTTGAGTATTCATAAATTACAATATACATTATATTAATAGTAGGGGTGGGAATCTTTAGGCGCCTCACGATCCGATTCCAAAACGATTCTTGATCTAAAAATTTTTTTCGGTTGTTTACTGACCTGAACATTTTAAAATCTTTTTTTTTTATTATGTAATTATAAGTACTACAAATGAAAAAATTGAATCAAACAATTGTATGTTAAGGAATCGCATGCACAAGCGCTCTTCACAAAGCAGACGTCAGCTTTTGAAATGAAATTATCTGTGTACGACTTTTTTTTATAGGACATTAATGAAGCAACAAATTTTGTTGTGAAAAATTATTATAAGTGGTTTGATTTGTTTAAAAAAAAATATATAAATAGTGCAAGAAAAAAAGTCCTCATTTAAAGCCCATTGGCATGAAGTAAAAGGCCACCTGAAGTAATATCCAAGAGAACGCTTGTTCAAAATAACCACTTCATAACATAAAATAAAAATAAATAACATTGGATCAACTTGCCACAGAATCTACACTGTGTTGTTGCTAGCGATCGTGTCAAGCATCAGACAAACGTCCAGGTGAAGGGTGAAAGGCAGCGGTGGAGGGTTTTTGTGCCATCTAGTGGTTTAGAGGAAATTAAAAGCAAATATGCCTTTTACACAGGAGTGCCTTAACCCTGTTGTACATCTTATTATACATGATACAGATATGATTGACATGTTTCCGCTTGTAGTCGTGTTGTAAGGGTACAAGCCTCCACTTGTTTCAAGTGAGAACGACAGTTGTTTTTGAGCACCATTTAATCATGTTACACATTTAGGGTAAACTTTTATAAACTGCTGATGTATACACTACAGTCTCTGGACTCAAGGCGTCCCGGACACCAATATTATTAATGATTCATTAAAGATGAATCACTGTCTGGACATCTGGGATTTTAGTAGGGGTGACCCCGAATAGTCGAAGATTCGATGCTTCGATAGGAGGAGCCTGATTCGACTACCGATCTCACGGTCGAATCTTCGCAGAGGTTATGAAACGAGGATCATGCCACTTTGGCTATATGAGGGCGCTCAATGTCTGATTTCACATAGAACTAGCTTTTATGTCAATACGTTAATATTCAGCCTATTATGATAATGCTGTAGGCCTATTTAAAAATGTGCAAAGAAAGAAGCTTTTAATAAATATTTTTTAACGTGCGTGAATAAATCCAAACACCCCGTGACAGAGGCAAGGATTTAAATCTTTAACAATGTCTGGGATAAGAAAATCTAAAGTGTGGATGTACACCATCAGAAAGGATATTCTCCAAGGCTGGATTTAGCATCAGGAAAACCATGATCGCACTTCTGCCGGCCAACGTTAACATGTTTCACGCATAGACTGGGTTTCACGTTAGAATGTATTTTATCCGCGCGCACAATTTGAAAAGACTCCAACGGACAGACAGAGTGAAAGACGTTCAGGATTTGTTCTCTCGATCAGGTACAAGTGATTTCAAAACTTTTCAGCCGGTTCTAATTTTATTTTTGGATGCTGTGAACATGTTTAGCTAAAGACTGCCTCTCCAGTTTAGCATTTATTGTTGTTTCTGCAGTTAAAAAGACAAAGTTGAAAATTCTGGCTACTATCGTTATTTTAATAATTTCTTTATTTTTATTTTATTTATTAATCTGTCAGGGTTATCTAATCTAACTATTTGTGGCTTGTGTTTTGAATATATGTTCCCCTGCACTTTAGGCATTTTGCACACATTTGCTCCTCATCCTGTGACTTGATTCTGATTTATTTCGTTTTGTATTTTTATTTATTAGAAAGGTATATTCTGTTCTAATTTAATTTAGTAAATTAATTGTTTATTTTTTCGGTGCATCGATGTTGTGCTGTAGGCTGGCCTGCTCGCACAGGTAATTTAGCCGATTTAATTTGATTTGCATGTGAAATGCAAATCTGCAGTGTGGCCTTTCTGGAGTTATTTATGTTATTTCTTAGTTTTATTGATCAAAATTGTTTTTATACATTTTCTTCTATATCTTTGTGTGATTTTCTGTACATCGCGGCTTTGAAACGTTAAAGCCCCGCCCCCAGCCCCACACACATGATTCGACTATTAGTCGACTATAGGCAAGACATGACGATTCTGATTCGACTATGAAAATCCATAGTCGGGGACAGCCCTAGATTTTAGTAAGTGTAGATTAAGGTTAAGATCATGATTCTTCTGTAGTTTTAAAGCGAGTGTGTATTAGTATCCTTAGTTTGCTTATGTAATCTGATAGAGCGTTTGGACCCGGAAACAGTGACGCTTGACGTCAGACTTAAGGATCGGATAGACTGTTCAAGACAGAGGAGCATCAGCATCATGGGAGTTGTAGTCTCACCATAGCCAGAGTACGCATTGTTAGGTTTGCGTCCACGTCCTCTTCCTCCGTAGGTGCGTGTGGTTTGCACAGAGTTAGTGCTCTCGTCCGTGAGGTATCCCCGCTCACGCTCACCGGCGACCCCTGACCCCGAGCGGCTGGGGGCTGCGCGATATCCCACCCCAATCTGACGGAGCTGCTCATCGATCTGTAGACGCTCCAGACGCAACTGCTCCACCTCCTGTCAATCACAGAGAAACAGAGGCGTCAGGCACTGTGGTTCATCTACATATGCAGAGAACACACACACAAATCTGTCACAAAAGACAATAGATTATAGACTGGGCGTCATTGTTTAATAGCAAAAGGGGAAAAAAACAATACAAGCTATTAATATTGGTGACAAAATATGATAATATAAGAAAATATGCAATATAAGAAAATCTAATATATTGCCATATATAATATAACAAACATAATGGTTAGATAAATTAATCACTTGACAGCCCTAATTATAATATATTATAATATTTTTTATATAATTACTGGTTTTCATTTTTTTTTTTAAGCAAATGGGGGAAAATATTAAATATGCTATTTATATTGTTGACAATATAATATATGATAATATAATACAGAGGCTGATGAAATGATTGCCGGTTCTTCGTGGGATCCGGCTAGCAGGATTTTCTGCACAGACAGCATTTATCTCGGTGGGTTTTCACTAGATGCAACATGTCTGTAAACGTGTGCGGGTGTCAAATCAGAATGTGACAGCTGGCGGTTTGAAACAGCAGCTGAGCGCTGGTAGAGCTGGGACAGGACGGAGAGGGGAAATGTCTATTTTGAGAGGAGTAGATGGCATGTAATCCACACTTTGCCCCCTCCCCAACCATATCTACCCCCAGTGGGGGTATTTTTAGCGTCAGTTCGTGGTTAAGGGTGACCAATAGCTTTCCATGGAAGCGGAGATCAGCTGACCAGTCAAGATACCAAAGTTAATTTAAAACATCTTTAGTGGTACAATGAATCTGTGCAATTTTATGTTGCAAATAATGAATCGACATAAACAATAACAGAACAAACGCATGGGAGTTCCAGACACCCTTAAGCAACTGCAATCAGTTCAGAGGCTGAACACCCTTAAGGTGAAATGCATGTGCTAAAAAGGACAAACCTCAGTTTTTATGACTGGTGACTAACCTGAAGGTAGGCCACATGGTATTCGAGCAAAGCCTGGGCGTTACTGATGTTCTCTTTGGTTCCAACAAAGATAAAGGGAACCATTCCCTGAAAAACAAAAGTAGTGTTTATGGAATCTGATCCTTTCAATAGCAGTTGTGGTGTTAGTAAAATCAGAAGCAATTTCAGATGTTTAAGGTTAAAAACAAGTCACAATGTGTGTCCCCTTTCATGAGAATAAACAGCTTGTTACTAATAATGTGTTGTTTTCCTCACTGAGGTTTTATTTAGCTGTATTTGTTGTATCAGGTGGGCGGCTCATTCACCTCTTGGCTGCTGACAGTGTTGTCTCTGCCAGCCCCCTGCCTGCCTACCTCCTCCCTGGGCAGCTTTTTATCATTGTCCCCTTCGATCCGGACCCGAACCACACCTGATTTGTCTACTATTTCCTGGATAATTTTGCCGTTTTTGCCAATAACCTTGCCTGTTGTAAAAGAGAATCATTGGGTAAGAACATTTTCAGAATTTGTGTCGGTCCACAAATAAACTGAATTCCAAATGAAATGTGTCTGAGAAGCCGAAAACCAACTCACCTACGAGATTCCTGGGAACCGGGAAGGAATCCTCTTTAAACTCCAGAAAAGTTCTGGCCTGCTTTACTGCCTCTGGGGTCTTGAGTCAGAAAGAGAAAAAACCCATCAAAAACACTGCTGTAACTCACCTTACATCTTTATAAAACCGCACAAGATGAACTAGGGGTTTAAACGGTACACAAAAGTGAAGGTTTTAGATGCAAAATATGCTAGCAAACTTGGGTTAGAATTATTGCGCTCCCATTCTAATCCGCTCCGTCTATTTGACGCTCATCCGTAGACGCTGCCACTTGTGCATTGAAGTCTGCAAAGTTAAACGTAGACTTGTTTGCTGTCAGGATAATCCTTTATGTGAAATGTACAACGAAAGGTGTAAGTTGCTTTCTAAGGACAACGCATCGCATTAAACAACATGCATCTGACTCTAGTTCAAGCCATGTAGGCTTAATGTTTCAAGCGCTTAATATAAAACATGTCGCGTTTAAGAATAAAAATAAAGATTGTTTTTAAAAAAGATATCAACTTCAGGATTCCGCGATTAAAGAGAAAGACGAGAGGAGTGAGATTTAATTATGGGAAACAGGTGAGGTGAATCTCACAAAAAATTAAGTTGCATGGTCATTGCCAAAGGTGAACAGCAGATTAGAAAAATGTATAATAGTGCCCTGGCCAGAGACAAATTCAGATGCGGTGACTGTCATCTCGACTTTGTTGCTTTGCTCAATTAAGTCTTATTTTTACTTCCTCTTGAGCTTCATTTGCAAGAAAGGGAAGACTTTTCTCCAACACAACATCGACTAGTCGCTGATCATGGCCTATACAGGGCACAACAGGATAATAAATCTTTGAAGTCCACTTTTAGAGGCCGTTCACATATCACGTCTAAAAACGTTCTCCTCCTTTCCACAAGCACTTGCGCTGTCGTTGCTATGCAACCATGAACTGCGCTCTCCATGATGACGAGGAAGTATCAGCAAAGGATTCATTGATTTGTAGCCCTTGCATTAGCTTTACTACTAGACATATTTATGGAGATGAGAAATAAAAACCCGCCAGCTATGATCAGCTGTTCGGCCGAGCTTTCGATGTTGTTGCAGAAAGGCCAAAGCTGATCGGTTGGTTTGTCACATGACCTGCGGTGCGCTTGCGACAGAGGCGTGCCTGGAAAAAGTGGGTGCCGCACCGCATCGTTTCCATTATGAAATAACGATCTTGAGCGTGCAAAATACGCGATGCGTGAACGGCCCCTCACGCTCCGTTTCCAACAGGCAAAATGAGAAATGCATTCTCCGAGAGCGCTTCACAAGATGTGTTTGATTATACCATCTGGATACTAAAAACTGGATCAGGTGAATGAGTGTTTTAAAAAGTTAATCGCCGTTCTAAACTAATGCACTGCTGCTTTGTAACACACACACACGGGCAGTAGCTTGCACATCACGTGCAGATCGCGCGCGCACAGAAACATTCAGTAGCGTCGAAATGTATTGTCAACTCTGTTCTGTGATTTATCAATAAAATAGCTTAGAAACTGCATAGTTCTAGCATATATTTCTTAGTAACTAAAACCTACAGGTTCACTATTAGTAGAGAGACGCTGCCAGGTAGAAGTATTTCACACGCAATCGCTCTCTCACTAATGCATTCATATAAATGTAATCTTTACTGTGCTACTGTATCTGTATCTGATTTAGAACGAGCGGAAATCTGTGAGAAATATAACGACCCAAAGACGCAAGAACTAAAGGAGCTGTTAAGTATGAGCGCTGTGTCAATATGCCATAGCTGTGCACAAGAAAACACGCGTTCGAGTCTCAGCTCGAGGTCCAGGCTTATTTGTTCATTAATGATGTCATCAGACTCAACTTTAAATCACAAATGTTGACTTAAAAAAAAAAAAATCTGAAGTCGTTCAACCTCTAACGTGCAGGGGTCAAAACAACACTGCATTCGTTTAGTACACATGCACACCGAACCGAAAGACTCGCACTGAACTTTTTTGGTACGAATGCATGCATCGTTACACCCCTAAAAAAAGCTCTTAAAAAAAGAGATGAAGACCTCTCCGTAGATCCTGAATGTGCAGCTCTCTTCTTCCAGCTCAATGGCTGTGACGCCGGGAACTTTGCGGGCCTGCTGGATGTTGGCGCCGTGAGAACCGATGGCCAAACCCATCAGATCCTCACGCACCCGCACTTCCTCCTGATACGCAGACGCCAGCTGTTTACTCGTCTGCGGCACACACAAGAACACACACACACATGTTGAGCTGGATGTCTGTTTAATTAATCCACATGGGGATTCTAGCATGACCAGGATCACTTTTACAGGAACATGCATTTAATGACCAAAAGAAAAACTGCACTAACAATCAACAGGGGAATAAAGTTTGAACTGCAGAGGAATTCTTTCCACAAATTGTGGCGCTTCAGGGGGAAAAAATCTGCTATACCCAAATAAAAAAAGCACAGGCAGCTCTTCAGTGTTTGTTTACTTAATCAATTGGTATTTGTGGTAAAACATTGTTGTACAAGAACTAAATCAAGTTAACTATTGCTCAACTTACATAGGTTTATGCCTATACTGATATCCACAGACCAAGCTGCCAAAAATAATAGCAATATATACATGATACAATTTAATGACAGCAAAAGAGAAACAAATATTTATCAAAATGTACTCAATTGAATGAAAACTATTTTACAAATTCCATTATCAAGCCTGCAACTGACACCAGGGGGAGCTACTATTTCTGTTAATCGCTTAAGTTGATATTAACAATCAATGCAATAATCTCAACCAGCTATTATATCTTCTTCATGTTCATTGTGTTGTTTAGGACAGGCTAACCTATTTAAAAGCTAAACGAATAACAAATGGTAGTTAAAAAATAAATAAAAAAAATAAATAAAAAAAAAGCACATATTTGCTAACCTCTAAGTGTTTGGTGGCCTCCTCGTTACGGGACATCAGCATGAGTTTGGTGCGAATACTCCGGAAGTGCATGTCACTCAGTAGAGATGCTCGTTTCACCGTGGACTCGTTTGTGGACTGTGGAGAAACAGACAAACACCTTCAGACACAACAGAGCATATTTCAGGCTCATAAAACGAGAATAAATAAGCATTAAACACCGACCAGGACAATTAGTTGGTGTGTAGAGGTGTTGTAGAAGATGCAGTTTGCTCCGATTGCTTTCCTGAAGTCTTTGTGGATGTTCTCAGTTAAACAGCTGCAACATAATCAAAATAAATAAATAAACAATTCTTCCAAAATTCCAAACTACAAAATCAATAAAGCAATGGTTCTGCTGGTCTGTCTTGATATAGTTAATATAACCTGGGTCGTATTTTATTTTATTCAAAGATTTTCTTTTTTTCATGGCTTTTAAGCATCATCGCACCATCTGTTCACATTGGCTTAATTTGGTTAGCCTGAGATAAATTGACAGACAAATTTAAACCATAATACTGCTTAGAGGAAGCAAGATGGATGTGGAGAGAACAGAAAATGTGCAGATATACACTACTATTCAAAAGGTTTGAGGTCGTAAGTCTCTTCAGTTCACTAAGGCAGCATTTGATGATACAGTAAAACTGTTCAATATTACAATTTAAAATATTCCTGTGATCAAAGCTGAATTTTCAGCATCATTACTCCAGACTTCAGGGTCACATGATCCTTCAGAAATCATTCTAATATGATGATTTGATGCTCAAGAAACATTGATGATTATCATCAATGTTGAAAACAGTTGTGCTGCATCATATTTTTATGGAAATAGCCAGATTTTTTTCAGGGTTCTTTGATGAATGGAAAGTTCAAAAGAATATCATTTATTTGAAACAGAAATCTTTTATAAATGTTAATAATAAATGGTCATATACAATTATATAAATGATCATTTGAATGCATCATTATTGAATAAAAGTATTAATTTATTTTCTTTTTTTAATACTGACCCCAAACTTTTGGACTGTAGTGTAATATAAATATTTCAAAAGTTATAAAAAGACCATTTATTTTTCCACCCCAACTATGCATGATTGTATAATTAGTTGCATTTAGAATATTCCCCCCTGCTGTAGGAAGAGTTGGGAATCAAATATCACAGAATGTTTTGCAAAAAAGCACACAGGATAATATGTTTGACTTTTTCTCTTTTTTTTACCATATTGGAATCGAAACTGGGAATCGATAAGCGGAATCCAAATCGCTAAAATGTTAACGTTACCCAACCTTAGCTGTGTGCCACCCCATCAGAATAGACCCCACAGAACCACTGCAATAAAGAGTTGTAAACATTAAAAAGTGGACCATCAGAACATGTGACTTACATTTCTCTGAGATCCTCAGGTACAGCAATAGGGATTTTGTAGAAGGAGTTTTCAGAGGAGGGGCTGTTGGGATTGACTGGCCGGATTCTTTCCGATGTGACGATTTCGTTGTATGTGGCGTCGCAGGCTGCATACTCGATCACATAGAACTGAATCGGGATGAAATAATAAAAACAGATATCACAAAGCCCACCACACACACACACATGATAATGTCTGCATGCTAACCTATGCTTGTTACTCATTTAAGGTAATTAAATTGTATTATTATATCAATTGTTGCTCTGTGGACTCATTTTGATTGGTTTAAACACATTCTAGAACCAAATATTTTGGTATAAATACTGTTTAGATGCATATTTGTCCATTTAATAAAATCATTTCAACTCAAAAACAATTCTGAATGCCCTCGTATTTACTTATTTGGCAATTATCCATGCAATAAGCGAGATAAAGGTAGTCATCTTTGATTCTGGCTCCTGTTGGGTTTATTTTTCAGTAATGACCAGCTGACTGTTTATCACACAAGTCACAATGGCCTCTTTCACAGCCTCACCACTTTAAAGACACAGCAAACAGACTGAAGCTGCTCAAAGACGGGTTTGTTGTGCTAGACCACTAGCTCAAACTGACAGTAATAAATCACTCTGATGAGACGCGTTAGCAAGTCAAGTCACCTTCATTTATATAGTGCTTTTAACAATAAAGATGGTTTCAAAGCAGCTTTACAGTGATAATAGGAAATTGCAGTAACAGAGATTGTTTTGGCTTTACAGCAGCTCTAGAATAAAGTTATTGTCCAGCTAAATTTTATTGCACAACCTAATATTGTGCATTTGAATATACATGTACGCAGACGTGTAGTCCTTCTTTACAAACCAACCTCAACTAACTACTTATCTACGATTAAGTATCTACGGTCTGTAACGCAATAAAAGCAGTGAGGAAGAAAATCGATTTGAAGATAATCGGGGAACAGACCTTCCTGCCCAAAAACAAACCCTATAATAAGCAGCTACATCTCATATCAGCGTAACACTCAATGACCTAGAATGCAGTCAAAAGTCAAGTCTAAATTCGTCCTATTATTCGACTGCCCCAGTATCAGGAGTAAAGTGTGCAGGAGGGAGAAGACAGGGTCCCAGTGCTTCACTATGAGAAGTCTGCCTGTCACCCATGTGCTGCCTTAACCTAATTAGCCAAAATGTGTGTCCAGAGGCAGGTTTGAACCGGAACATGTGACAATAAACAGTGGCAGACACAAGCTCTGAGGAGATTAAGCAGTGTTAGTATTAAAGAGGTTCAACTTCCTTTAGTGTGTAATGTTGCTTTTTGAGCATGAAAAAGGTCTGCAAAGTCCCTCCAGCGGGAGTTATTCTCTATATCAGTGTCACTGTATGAACTCCCTGAAACGCCTCCATTGTAGTCTTGAGTTTTCTTCCAGTAACGAACATTTCACAATATTCCTCATTTAAATAATTCCTGCCCAAGGCATACGCAGAATAAAGGGATGAGGCCTGGATGAGTTGGTTAGTAGTGTGTTGAAACTCGCGATTATGGTAAGAGGCGGGACATTTCCCAAACACGCCCGAAGAGCTTGACCAATCACAACACAACACACTGGAACAGCCGACCAATCAGAGCACAGTGCTTTTCAGAAGGAGGGGCTTCAGAGACAGGAACTAAACAGAGCGTTACTGACAGACTGGGAAGAGAGGAGCAGCAACAATGGAGAATATGTGAAAAATATTGTGCATTCAAGAATGAAAACCTATTGTAGTAGATCACAAAATCAAGACTTTGTAAAAGGGCATAATAAGTCAATAATCTTTAATTGATGAACCCAGAACATTCCTTTAATCTGATGCCTTAAGTGGGATCCATATAGAAGATTCCAGATGTCTTTAAATGGACTTACATTTTGCGGTTGTTTATCTTGCTCATGCAAACTGAACACATATTCCAGAGCTTAAGGCGATCTGCTATTAGATCACCAGGGGCTTCAGTCTGACTCAATAAATGAGATCACTCTAGTGGTTGTGGGTAACTGGGTCAGTGCTGCAGATGTGCAAGTTAAAGGCCTACTGGAGCAGCAAGTCCCAAAAAGACCCGAAACACCCTTCATCAATATTCATACATTCACTTTGGACTCAACTTCGGTGGCGTGAATAATGAGACAGAACCCTTGAAATGCAGACCCAGTAACCCACATCTGTTCAAGCACATGCTCACCTGGGCCCGACTTACCTCTCCCTTCATCATCCTCACCCTCGCCATCCACCAGCCGCAGGGCTCCTGCTCATTGGCTCTGGAGTAAACCTGCAGGAGAAAGACCAGCTCAGGTGAGTGTGTAGAAGGAAAGCACTGAAAAAAATGGACATTGTGAGTGTGTGTGAATAGACTGATAGAGAGGGAGAAGAAAAACGATGTCTTAAATGAAGACACCAATACCTAGATAAGGATGCCCAATCTACATTATAAAATAATTTAATGATAGCAATTAAGATGTACATACATTTGAAGAAAAACGTATTTTACACAATATTTACCAAATAACTTAGTACGAAATTTTTTTTTTTTTTAAATGCATTACTCATTGAGAACGTTGTTGGTAGATGTTGGACCTGTTAATCAGTCAAATTGGCCATTTCAAAGTAATAATTTAAATTTTCTTATGACCAATAACAGAAATAGTAGATATTGAAATTCTATATTATTTTATAATAATATATATTTAATAAAACTTTAAAAGCTACAAGGCATCACTAATTTCAGCCAATACCAGATATTGGAACAAATATAAAATGGGCAATATCAAATGGTCGATCATGTTTGGCAAGTTAAAGGGGTCATGACATGGATCTTTATTATTAATTTTATTTTTATTACTTATTTTAACATTTTCCTTGAGGTTCACTTACAATGTTATTAAAGGTTTTTGCACACACATAAAAAACAAATATACATGCAGAAAAGCGATTATTTTCAACATTCAGTCTGATCTTGTCTGCATGATCCGTTTCTAAGGGGCGGCTCCTTTAAGGCTTGTTAGAGAACGGCCACGGTTATGATTGGCTAACGTCATTCCATAGGAAACAGTATCAACGCCAAAGTGGTTTGAAAACATTTTGTTAATAACATTACAAATGTATTTGTCCGTGTGACGTCACAGATCCCGCAATATCAAAACTAACCGTTTTTTGAGCTTGACTGAATAAATGCTTTGTTTATAATGAGGACGACATAAGCCATGAAACTTGCATGAAGATTTAATGGTTCAAAGACCTTCTTACATGTCAAAAGCAATTGATTGTGTCATGACCCCTTTAAGTTATACAGGTGTTGCAGTGAAAATATTTTGTATATAGTGATAAAGACCGGAGAGGTATAAATCAACCTGAACAACGTTAACACTCTTACAGACAACATGAAATCAAAACTGATAAATGTATTATTTAGCACAACCATTCTAAAGAAAAAATATTGATCATTATAGTCAAAATATCTTGTAGTCAAAATATAACAACTTTTGTCACTGAAATTACTTTTTTGCTCACAAAGAGCATGGGCATCCAATCAAATCCCATGGATAAAATCTCAAAAGTAAAACCCCTTTATACATAATTTCCTGCGTTTCACTCCCAAGTACGTCATATTACTAAAAGTTAAATGTGTTGTAAAGGCATTTCATGTTGTCTTTAAAGAATGACCTGTGTTTAGGGCAAAGGAAAGTAAATGTAAGATGAGAGTCTGATACATGTTTTGTAAGCAGAGCATTTCAAAGGGCTATTTCTCCAGTGATGATTCATATGTGGGGGCTTTTTTTCAGGGTGATGATTTGAGAAGTGCTCCTGGGGTTTCAGAAGTGAACGTATCCCTACCTCCACCTCATCTCCCTCACAAATGTCCTTGTGGTAATCGGTCGGGGGCGGCAACCTCACGTCACTGAACGGCAGCTGTCTCTCCGGTTGCCAACTTGTGGAAAGAAGCCACACAACACACACACACACACACACAGAGGGAGCTGTCAGTCAGCTTTCTAACGACAGGTACAATTTTAGTTTCACTTCTTTGACACCCCACCTCCAAAAACCCTGCGCTCACGGACCCAACGCAGAGAGAAACAGCACAGTTTAATGTTATACGTTTCCTCTGGCAGATGTCAGTGTCAATTTAGTATCACTCTAAATCACACTATTTAGTGGAGTAAATGTATGAGGAGGAGGGGGGGGGGGTCGACACCGACATTTGAGGGTTTATTATGGTTCTGCTGAAATGAGCAAAACATATGCTCTTAGATGCACATGTAAAGTTCACAACTCTGAATAAGTCACTCTTAAATTAAAGCAAAAGTGTCCTGAAAACTAGCAGTTTACTGGAAAAAAACCTCACTGTCTTAATCTGTTTGACCATAACAGCTAAACTCAGGTTAGTTAGACACCATTATACACAAATCTAATAAAATCCACAGCACGTGATATTAGAGAGATGATAGCGCTCCTGGTTGTCCATGGGTCAGCAGAACCATCCCAAGAATGGCAGGGCTACCGTCCCCCACTCCCCTGCCTGCATACCTCACCAGGCTATTTACGGATCTCAGCCCGCCCGAAACGGGGGAGTGAGAGAAGAAGAAAAAAGACAGATAAAGATGGGAGGAGTAGGGTGACATGGGGGGTGAAAGAGGGGGAGAGGAGAACTATAAAGAGCTGTCTGACAGATCCCCGAGAGAGGTAGCACAGGTGCTGAGAGAGACTTGCTGGAGCACATGGCTGAAGGAAAAGTGGAAGTGATCTATCAGTTAAGCGTTTAAGAAAACAAGCTGATAGTGAGATGTGCCAAATCAGATAAGACCCTATCTTACATGCATTTAAATAGATGGATATCCTTGTACGTTCATACTAGAATGAATTGAATCAATAAAATAACGGATACAACCATGTTTTTTTTGTTTTTTTAAGATGTCTACACTACAAGTTCGGGGTTCTTTTTTTAAATGCTTTTGAAAGAAGCCTCTTATGCTCACCAAGGTTGCATTTATTGGATCAAAAATAATAGTATCAGTAATATTGAAAATATGAAAAATATTATTACAATTTGAAATTTTTCTATTTAAATTTATTTTAAAATGTAAATCAAAGCTGATTTTCAGCCTCATTACTCCAGTCTCACGTGGCCCATCAGAAATCATATGATGATTTGCTGCTCAATTAACATTTCTTATTATATCAATGTTGAAAACAGTTGTTCTGCTTAATAAAGTTAAAATGAACAGCACTTATTTAAAACTGAGATCTTTTATAACATTACAAATGTTTTTTACTGTCACTTTTTGATCATTTTAACACAACCTTGCTGAATATTTTTTTTTTTTAAATCATAACGACCCCAAACTTTTGGACGGTAGTGTGCGTTTATATATCTGATATAAATATTTCAAGATAACTGGTGGTAACAGGCCAGCCTGCAGTACCATTGCTAAGCCACTTTTAAAGACCCCAGAGATACACACACTGCATTTAAACAGGGTCAAGCTCTTCTCGGCTAACTTTATATTTGTGTTGGTTGTGTAGGTGGCAGAGAGTGAACACTCGACAAGCAAATCCTCGTCAAAGGCTTTGGGAAAGAGCATGGAAAAACTCGGCCAACTTACTTGTTTTCAAAGACTATTGTGAGGGAGTCTTCGTGTACATCTTTGATGAAACCCTAAAAAAAACAAGAGAAAATATGATCAGCACAACTGTTCTCCATGGTACCAAGTTAGTTCCTGTTGTTTAGGGAGTAACATTTGCTAACAAAACCTGCGTGAGACACAAACGTGATGCAAACAGTGTGCTATTACACATTAATGGATTAGATCACTTCAGAATGAAAATTCTGTCATCATTTACTCACCCTCAAGATGTTTAAAACCTGTATTTATTTCTTCTGTTGAAAACAAAGGAAGATATTTTGAAGAATGTCAGAAACCAAACAGTTGATGGACCTTATTGACTTCCATAATATTTTTTTTCCTACTATTAAAGTCCATGGGGTCCATCAACTGTCTGGTTACCGACATTCTTCAAAATATCTTCTTTTGTGTTCAACAGAAGAAATAAATACATGTTTGAAACATCTTGAGTGCGAGTAAATGATGACAGAATTTTAATTTTGAAGTGATATAATTCTTGAAGTTGATAAAGAAACATGTGCCACAAACGTGGCCACAAGCACGTCACAGGTGTATCATGTGAGAGCTTGTGAATGCGAGACGTAATAGGGGAGTTGGAGGGAGGCACCCAGAGTCCCCTCCTCAAAACCTGTTCCTCATCCATCACTCCTCCTACCTCCACAAATCTACCCGAGCTGCCATAAAACGATTTACTCCAGTCGCCACCCCCATCATAGCTTAGCTACACACAGACAATGCCTAATATGGGACGGGGAGACAGTGTGTAACCTGCTTGGAAGAGACTGGCTGGTTTCAGAAAAACTAGCTCAAGTGCATATGCAGGCCTATTTAGAGTCACGAGACATGAATTCACACACAAGCGACTAATGGATGAATCTGCACTCTCATGGCTGCCAAATCCACATTATCCAACTGAGAGAGACATACAGTATTTATTTCTGTATATCAGTCTATAGGGTAAAACGGCACTGAACCAGTAAAAAACTGAATCTAAAGTCATGTACGATAACCAGCTCTATTTATGAGCTATTAAATCCCTGCTTACAAGTCAGCAAAATCTGAAAAGCAACAGGGCAGGCTTTTAATATAGACTGTCCCGTGTTGAAGCCATTCCAACATACTAGATTGTGAAGTTACATATCCCCATGTCTGCTGACCGCTTGAGAGGGACTGAGGCTTACGTTAGGGTGGTCGTTCTGGGAATGTGACACTACAGACTGCAAGGACCCAACAGGACGAGTGGCGGATGACTGATCTATGACGGAGACCTCCATTCATTCAAACATGGGGGAACCTCGTAGAAGTTAAACTGCAAGTCTAAAAGAAATGACTTTCATATTTCAAACGTATGAACAGGTCTTATAAAAACAGTGTTACTTTGGGGAAAACAAAACCCTGCTTGACAACAAACATGAAAATACATATTTCAATACAAAGTTATAATCTGCACATATCAGTTGCATTGATCAGTACTCTGAATATTAGGCCAGGCTTTCCCCAAAAGGCATTTTTTTAAGGGCATCTTAAATCCCAGAACAGAAGGGAAAGTGGCGATACTTGCTTTTTGGGATTACATGTTAAACAGTGCTAACAGCAAACATGCAGAATGTGTTTATAAACAAAACAGAGGCGGGACTAAATTGGCAGGAATTCATCTTTTACATAACAACATGATGGGTCATGGAAGGGAAAAGCAATGCCTGCTAAAGACTGTGATTTTGGCAATCCTATAAGATCATTTACAGATCACACTGTACGACATGGATCTAATAATCTCGGATACGACATGTATGTAGACTGTATGATGATGACACGTATGTAGACTGTATGATGATGACACGTATGTAGACTGATGATGACACGTATGTAGACTGTATGATGATGACACGTATGTAGACTGTATGATGATGACACGTATGTAGACTGTATGATGATGATGACACGTATGTAGACTGTATGATGATGACATGTATGTAGACTGTATGATGATGACATGTATGTAGACTGTATGATGATGACATGTATGTAGACTATATGATGATGACACGTATGTAGACTGTATGATGATGAGACGTATGTAGACTGTATGATGATGACACGTATGTAGACTGTATGATGATGACACGTATGTAGACTGTATGATGATGACACGTATGTAGACTGTATGATGATGACACGTATGTAGACTGTATGATGATGACATGTATGTAGACTGTATGATGATGACATGTATGTAGACTGTATGATGATGACATGTATGTAGACTGTATGATGATGACATGTATGTAGACTGTATGATGATGACATGTATGTAGACTATATGATGATGACATGTATGTAGACTATATGATGATGACATGTATGTAGACTGTATGATGATGACACGTATGTAGACTATGATGATGACACGTATGTAGACTGTATGATGATGACATGTATGTAGACTATATGATGATGACATGTATGTAGACTGTATGATGATGACACCTGTTGAATCGTAGGCTACGACGCAAGTTAATATAGAAGGATAAAACGTCATCAGCATGAGCTAGTGGTGAACAAACAGAGCAAGATCAATCACACTGAAGCAATTGTGGTTTTTATGTGCGCTGAAAAGAAGAGAAAGAGGAGAATATGGACGTGGTCATGGATTGGGAAAATGTCACACCAATCTTGCAAATGGAGCTGGAGGAAAACAGTTTTAAGTTTTAGCGCATCGTGTTGATCAATACGCCATTTCATGTCGCATGTTTATTGGCTAGTCAGTAGACGAGGGTCGTAGCAGCAAACACACTGACAGATGATCGTGAGAAATTGTCAGGGAATTATCGCAGGCTGTCTTTGGTCGCAAGGATGGGTGGCTCACTTTGTTTTGAGACACATGGGCCTGGATTCACAGACAGAAAGAAAAACATCCACATGGCCTTAGTCTTAATGGCATAGTTCATCCGAAAATGAAAACTCAGTCTTCAACTCAGTGACAACAGCCGTCTTTGAGCCTCTCTCACTGTATGACGTAGAACCACCGATTAGGATTCACGACCACAGAGATCAATCGCCATGATTGGTCATATTTAATTTGGGAAGACCAAAAATCATACAATGTGTACCGGGCATGAAGAGAGCAAAGGATAAGACCAGATAGGAGTGTTAGTGTTAGTAATAGTGGTGGGGGGTTGTAGAGTGTTGGGTGTCAGGAGAGAGAGAGAGAGAGAGAGAGAGAGAGAGAGAGAGAGAGAGAGAGAGAGAGAGATCACCTGTTCCTCTCACACCTGCTTCGGCCCCTCAGAGTTTTACAGCTTGAAACAGCCGTCACTGTCACCTTACCACTAAACAGTATATCCTTATATATTACCTATGGAATAATACGCCCATCAATACAACAACAAAAAAATGCTTCAATGCTTCATCCACAGAGATGGATGAAATCACTGAAACATTTGTGTGACTTCGCAGCTGCAGTTTGATCAAGCTGGAGGGTCGCAATACCTAAATGAATACCTCGTGATTGGTCATCATCTGAGACTGATCTCAACTCAACCTGAATGAATTCATAGGCAACAGCAGTTCTGGAACGAGTCTTTGGTCCAAACGGCCCATTCGGTTGACGCAACACTTTTTTCCGCCACAAAAGCTGAACTGAGTGGCTTCCCACAGCCTAACCTGAACTCAAGCGGATCAAACAAAGAGGACAGGCTTGTGAAAAACACAACCAATGGCACCAATATGCATATAAAACACACATTATAAGACCAACACTTGATCCCCCGGTTTCACAGACAAGGTTTAAGACGAGTCCCAGACTAGCCGTTTTAACTGAAAGCAACTTGCACTGATATATCTTAAAAAAAATGTCAGTGCCATTGATTTGTCTCAAGATTCACACCAGTAATGCTTTTTTCTAAGGCATGTTTATAAAAGCTAATTAGATGTCCAAATTGAACTAAGGCTTAATCTAAGCCATGTCTGTGAAACCAGGCCTATATGTATTAAAAAACAACAACCACATGGCCTTAGTCTTAATGGCATAGTTCATCCGAAAATGAAAATCTTCATCTTCATTTTGGAAGAATGATGACATCAGAATTATTCACTTTTATTGCCTAAAAAAAAAAAAGATGCAGTGACAGTGAATAACGCTGTCATACTCGAACATCTCCGTTTGTGGCCCATAGAAGAAAGAAAGGGTTTTGGTACAACATGAGGATGATAAATGATGACAAATTTCATTTTTGGGCCACCTATCCCTTCGAGCACTGATGGAGTGTCCCATCATCCCCCGGTTTCACAGACAAGGCTTAGACTAAAATGCATGTTTGAGCTGTTTCAACTGAATATCTTAAAATATGCCATTGTTGTTTCTCAATATTCACACCAGTAATGTTTATCAAAGCTACTTAAATGTCCTAATTGAACTTAATCTAAGCCCTGTCTGTGAAACCAGGCCCATGTGTCTCAAAACAAAGTGAGCCACCCATCCTCTTATGAAGCCCAGAAGTGCTGTCTAGGTAGGGCAGCTCACTAGATTTTGAGACACTACCATTGGCTCCTCATCAACAGACTCATTAGCTAACCTGCTAACAGGATCCCCTGTTTACCAGCTAAGAAATACAACAAACAAATCAATCCAAATCAGGCCGATGACTAGCGAGCGAGCAGGTCCAAAACATCACAGCACATCTCGGGCCTCTTTGAAAGTGATACACATCACTGCATCCCACCTGAGCTGTCCCGACTCGTTCGTGAATGCGTACACATGACCGTTATGGTTTCATATTGTTGTTTAAAATGAGGTTACCTTGTAGAAGGCCCCGTTGGAGCCGCGCACCTCCACAGCCAACCCGTCCATGTTGGTCGGCGAGTCCCCACGACTGAGCCTTTCTTTAGGCGCTCCTAAAGCGAGCGAGTCCGGTACCACCCCCAGCTTCACGGGCCTCTCGCCGTTCTCCGGCCGCTTGTGTGTGTCCAGTGTTTCGGGTGAAAGAGGGGGGCAAAGGTGACGGGGGAGCACAGGAGCCACAGGAAGGGGTTCAGCTCCAACACCCTTTCCAGCGGGGCAAATCAACTCAATGACTGCTGGCTAAAGCGCGAGAAAAGCTCGCGGTATTACAGTTAGAAACGGATTGGACTGATGTTGTCTGATGACGAGTGTTAGCACAACAGCTAGCGCAGCCGTTGATCAACGGTCACCGACGCCTTCTGGCACTTGAACTCACGGTTCCTTGCATATGATTTTCGTGAGAATCCTTTCTACTACGTCTGAAAACGCCGTTGATTGGGACGTTTGTTGTTTAATAAGACTGTAGTGCTGCTTCACCCTTCCCCTCCAACACACGCCGTCAGAGTGGAGCAGCAAGACTGTCTGTGAATGACCCCGAAATCCCCACCCCTCTCCACTCTAGCCACGCCCACTGTAGAGTTTGTGGTCGTGATTGGTCTACCGAGCTGCTACTCACGCGCAGTCGTGCGCCGTGATTGGTGGAATTGTCGGGGGCCGGTCGACGCGGACCCAGTGCTCGCGGATCCTCGTTCGCCGGGTTTGTCTTATTAGCGCCAGTAATGTGTAGTTAGTTGCTATATTTGGGTGGCTCAGGTTTTTGACTGATTCACAAAAACTGATATGTAGATACAGGTCATGTAAAGACCCAGTTTTAAGCCTACCTCAGGGAAAATATGATAATGTTTGTTAAACATGATGAGGCAATGCCAGATGCTTTGGGGCCTTTTATAACACCCTATCTATGCAACCACATGCACATGATAAATAACCATGAAATGTAAGCCTACTCATTTTAAAACACAATTTTAAGGCTTTGGTGCATTAGGCACTACCAATTGATTTTATATGTCAATTATTTAAAATATCCAGTGTATTTCTTTTTGAATCAGGACTCATTTAAAATGTTATCCTTGAAAATATGATAATTTTTGTTGAACATGATGAGGCGATGCCAGATGCTTTGGGGCCTGTTATAACACCCTATGCAACAGCATGATAAATAATCATGAAATGTACTAAATTTAAAACACACTTTGAAGCCTTTGGTGCATTAGGCACAACCAATTGATTTTGTATGTCAAACATTTTAAATGTCCAGTGTATTTCTTTTTGAATCAGGACTCATTGAAACTGCTGCTTTTTAAACCCAGTGCAATTCCCTGTTTGAAATACTTTATGGCAACATTAAAATACCATGAAATATGTAATCAAACGCCATGCATAACCACTGAACTATATTCTTACAATACTTTTTTTTAACTGATTTTGGATAGTGAAATCTTACAACTTCATGACTGTTGTGGACTGATATATGATACAATAATATATGTTTGGTTAACTATGATAAGTTAATATGATAAGGTTAACTAAAAAGTACATCAAATTGTCTGGGATAGGCTACTTAACACACATGGAAGGTGTGAACTGTTCCAGGATGTTGGTTGACTAATTGATGTGTGAGGAATGACACGTCAAACAGTTTGACCAAATGAGAGGGTGAGGAACTCAGGAGGGGGTTGACGGTGTAACAGCTGAAGACAGCAGATGTTGGAGGACATGTGTCGTGCATAAGAGGATATCTGAACAGATCCAAGGCACTGCAAAGGGATATAAAGTGGATTTGAAAGTTACTGACCTTTCTTCGGTGTCACATGATCCTTCAGAAATCATTCTAATATGCTGATTTGCAGATTCTTCTCACTGAGGCGCAGATTTGTCATTTTGCATGACGCCACACTCAGCTTGTTGAACAGGTGCAAGGAAAACTAATCAAGGAAAATAAGCTGTGATGGCTAGCCAAAGAAAACAACACAAAGCTCCCTTTTTATGAAAGGACTAAACACATGCATGTAATGACATTAGACAGAGGATAATGTAGAGCCACAATGTCCATATCTGTTCTCACAAGGTTTTGATTGTTGAGCCTATAGAGAAAATATCTTAATCTAAAGAAATAATTCTATTTTTACAAACATCAGTGTGATTTCTGACTTCGTAGTCGTAACATTTTAGCATGTTATTATACAGAATCATTCATCAGTCATGCAGCATATCATACACAATCAGGAACTACTGAAATGAGAATTGATGTTTATTCACTGTATTCAAAACTTGTGGTTCCAAAAAATGTTTAGGTTGCGACAAAATTTAATTTGCATTAACATTTTTATTAAATTATATATATTTTTTCAATTATAAAATATGTTTTTAAGGTACTCAATTTGATTTTTAGTATTTATTTATCTATTTTTAGCTTTTATTTAAAAAATGTTTTAGTGCCTAAAGGTAGACATTGGTTTGAAAATTGGCATTGTCTCTTGTTCCATATCCAGGTTTTTGTTCTGAGCCACTTATTTGGGCTTTAAATGGCTTAGGACCAGTGTTGGGGAAGTTATTTCAAAAGTAATGCACAACAATACTAATTGCATTGCTTACTTTTGTGGGAAGTAGTCCATTACGTTATTAAACTGCGTTACTTTTTACATCTATAGGCTGGGCTTCTTCTTTTTTTATAACAAAAAAAAAAGTTTATTTTTAACAAATGTGAAGTCCCTTTCACACCAAAAGTAAAATGATCCTCTCAACAAACATGGGGACAGGAGAGCTGTCAGTCAATACATGGGAAAACAAAGTAACTTGCCTTATTAAAAAAATAAAATTAAAATTAAAATAACTCAAATATGTTAGTTGTAAAATTGAAATGTAATGCATTACTAATAACTTGAAAAAGTAATCTGATTACATAATTTCGCGTTACTTGTGCATTCCTCCTAACACTGCATGGGAATAATCACTCTGGATGCACAGGAAAATAAATAACATCATGCCAACATTGATTATCTGATTGTCTCAGCCTTTTAATAAGTCAATAGGAACTGCTTTTGTGCAGTTATGAAATGAACGTTTATTTACAGTATGACAATTGAACCAGAAGTAGTTTCAACCACTGTTTGCTTTACAAATGATTTAATCAGACTTCAAAAAGATAACAAACAAACGAACTGTACTTGGTAAGGCCAAAGGCCATATATGAAAACAACGCAGCAGATTACTATGTATAAGTGTTTATTGATCCATACTCATACTATTTCACATTCTATTTAAAAACAGTAGGCGGCATAAACTGCACAGTAAAGCTGTACATCATTGTTTCTGAATATCCACCTTTTTTACGCCCCGTGACGCTTTGCGCGGAATGTGGGAGTAACTTTAGTTAAACTGTAAACAATCAGGGAAAGGTTCGCTCTATGAATGAACTTTTCTTTTTCCTTTTTTTTTTTTTTTACAGTGAGATGACATTATTCTATTCTCCCTTCAACCATCAAACATTACAAAGAAATTTAAAAGTGTAAAAGCATTACCAAATACAGACCATGAATAACCCCAAAAGCCTGATTATTTTCGCAGCGATAAGACTGTTGCTTTAATCACAAATGTTCATTAGCTGGAACAGTGATGTCATTTCAAAGTGATTTATTATTAATATTTTATAGGCTACATGCGCGGATAAACTGATAATGTGAGAAATGTTGAAGGTGTCTGAATACATTTTGGTTTGACTGTAGGCCTATAGCCTATAATTCTATAAAGAAACAGCAAACACTGCTAATAGGGATTAGAAGTGAAAAGGGGAAACACTTACATTTTAAAGCATCCGTGTAAACAAACGTGGAAAGAGACGAGGAATTGAGGAGAAAAATAGAGATTCAAGAGTAGGGGAGAGCCGGGACAGTTCAAACACTTTTCAGATTAACGTCGTTTTATAAGATAAGGTTACAGATAGATTTTTTATTTTTTTTTGTGATCAACAACTCACATGTGTTCTCTTAGTATCATGTGTTATTCGGTACAAATATAGAATGATTTAAGTAAAATTTGACTTTGAACGGTAGTTGTGCTATGTTTCAATCAACCGTCCCGGCTCTAGTCTCCTCTAGGCTAGACTATTCCTGTGAATTAGCCTACTTATGGGATATCGTAAATTAAATCGGGAGAGCAGACCATAAATGCGCAGTATATGTTGTCCCTTTTCAGCTACTATTACAGCGGAACACAAAGGGGGGAAAGATAAAATAATCAGGAATAGGCAATGAATGCAGCGACTGAAAAGACCCCTCGCCATAGATTATTATCGGTAATACCATCACTTTAAAATACCAAGCGTCGGGTTATTATCCTGACGTCTAAAAATAAAACATGAAGGAAATTTGACAGCTCATTCAATCAACCTGATGGATAATTAATATTTGTAGTGTGCAACCTTATTATTTGAAATGATTTGTTTCAGTCTTTTTGAGTGGAACCTTTCCAAACCGGAAGTGCCTCCCATAATCTAAAACGCAGTAGGAAAAAGGTGGATATTAGCCAGTTTCTCGCGGAAGTGAACATTGATAGTTGCAGTATGCTGGAAAATAGTATACATTTTAGCCCATAGTGTAAATGCATCCAAAGCAAGCATGCAGTCTCACTCTGTTATGTTCTCAGTGCACTGCTCAACACAGCACGTGTGTGCCTGCCTTTGCATATATCTTCCAGGAGGTGTCAGACATGATTTGGAAATCCTTAAAACCATTTTAAAAGAGCTCGACCTTTGCTCTGGTCCAGGATCTTCGGTTTATGCAGCTTTTTTTCCTTCTATAATCCTTGAGCCACTTCTATATGCTCATTTCTCACTTTGATCACTGTCAACACGATTGTGTTTCTGTTAAGACAACTAACAGAGCATAGCACAGATTTGACAGATGCTGGACAAAATACACTACCATTCAAAAGTTTGGGGTCAGGTTTGTTAAAAATTTAATTATTTTCTTCAGCAAGGGAGCATAACATATCACGGTTTCCTCCAAAATATGAAGAAGCACAACCGTTTTCAACATTGATAATAATTAATAAATGTTTCTTGAGCAGCAAATCAGCATATTAGCCTGATTTCTGAAGGATCATGTGACACTGAAGACTGGAGTAATGATGCTGAAAATACAGTTTTGCATCACAGGAATAAATTACATTTGAAAACATATTTTTTTGATCAAATGCAGTCTTGGTGAGGATAAGAGCCTTCCTTAAAAACAATAAAAACCCCAAACCTTTGAACGGTTACACCTGAACTCAGTACAGACGTAATAAAGTATTTTCAGCAATACAGAGACAGTTGTGTATTCGAGTCTCCTCAGGCTGTCTAGGAGTCTAAACACTTGACTGAAAATGCTGAAGGTGTGTATTTCCCAGTGACAGCGATCCAGAGGACGTGCAAATGTCTCATACCAGTCATATCTTAATGACATCACTACAGGTAATTAGTCAAATCTCAGCCTGAAAAGACATTTTCACGTCATGTGTGAAAGAAAAACTTGGTTTCAGCACATGCCTTACAAAGACACCAACCCCGATTAGCATCTGCACAAGACGACAGCTAAACATCTGCACGGCCCTTGGGAAAAGTCTGTACTCGCGATCCCTGGTGTGCCCTTTGACCCCGGCAGGGGCAGAAGAGAGATCTGCGAAGCTCTTGGCGAGCGTCGTTGCAAAGAAAGAAGTAGAAAAGAGGGTCTAGGAGGGTGTTGAGGCTTGTGAGCCCGTAGCAAATTCGATAGTACAGGTAGAGGGAAACTTCCACTGCACACTGGTCTTTTTCACTCTCCGTAAGAAGCAGGGTGACAAATCTGTAGCCGACCACCAGATGATAAGGTGCAAAAATGACAATGAAGATGACAGTGATGACAACCAGGGTGGCGACGATCCTGCGGCGTTCGTGATCCGGGACAGACGGGGAGTTTCGTAGAGTCAACCCGATTCGGGCCGAGGTGTACCTGAATGTGAATAAAAGGAAAGAAAGGCCAAAAGGTTAAGATGATATAGTTATGATTGTGTTTACATTCCTTTAAAGAGACAGACGTTGTATCTGTGTTTGTCATCTTTGCAATGGCATTTTGCCGGTATGCTGATTCATTCCTGGGGCTGTGTGTGTGCTGAGACAACATGTTTCTAATGTTTCTAAAAAATTTGCATGGGCAGTGACAAATAAGAGCGTCTGTGATATGGTGAGAACCAATCAGTGACATTTCACCAACTTTACAGGAGGGCCAAAACAAAATATTTCCATTGTTTGATCTGACTTTGTTTACTGATTTCAATCTTTTATTATGAAAAATGTGAACACACATGGATGACAGTATACTTATTGAACACTATTTTAACATTCATTCAGAATTTTATATATATATAAAAAAATGATAGCAAATACCACACTGTAAAAAAATATATGATCCATAAGTTACGTCAACATATGTTTTTACAATGCTTTAACTCATTTATTAAATTAGCAATTTTCAACTTTTTTAAAATAAGTTTTACAAGATTCAACACTTTTTTTGAAGTCAATTTAAAAAAAAAGTTATTTAAGTTGAAATTACTTTAAACATCCAAGTTGACTGTACTTAAAATCGAAGGCAGCTACTTTTTTTTTTTTTTTTTACAGTGCATTAACTGAATGATACTGAAGTAATGAATTGCATAACTAATTATTATTAACAACTAATTAATAACATTTTGCCACTTAACCAACTTAAAGTAGGCTCCAGAACTGTTACTAAATATTGAGGTCATGAAAACATAACAAAAACAATGTGCGTCATAAAGAACGTTTCATATGGTTTTGTTCATGAGATAGAGATAGTTCATGAGACTGCAGGACACTGTGATCTGTGTGCTTAGTGGAAGTACGTAAGTCTTTCCTTTCCACAGCAGTGATCCCAGGAGGACATCTGTATAACTTTGTAGGTTCCAAAAAAAAAAAAAAGATAAAATGATATAACCTCTGGTCTCCTGTTTTCCAACTTCAAGCATTTTAAAATGCTTGGCTAGACAGTTCATATTTGAACAGAATACCTTTTGGATCCTCTTTTGTGTAGCGCAGCCACTGTTTCTCCCTCTGCATCTTTTTGTTTTGTCCAAGTGTGATGAGAAGGATCCATAAAGCCACTGTGACTAAGTTCAAGCACCATGGTCTTCCTCGCCATCCTTACAAGAGTGTAATACCCATCTGAACTGTACAAAGGCCCATTCTCTCTGGCTGTCTCAATAGCTGCATGTCCAGATTTCCATGAATTTGTGGTCAGTAATGGATTTTTTTTTACTGCATGGAGACACAGGGCACTAGAGAGGACAGATACGATCTTCTTCACCTTCATGCCACATGTAGCAGTTTGCTCCTTTGCTGCTTTATTCATAGACTGTCAGGTTGTAGGTGCTCAAATCCCCGACTCGCTCACGTTACTCCATGGAGAGGTCAGCACTTGTTCGAGATCAAAAGTGACTGCTCTGAACGAGGACGGTTCTTGTGCACGTCTCATCATGTTTTTTTTAATGTTCTCGGACATGTGTCTTTCTGTTTTGGTTGGACATGGTTTTGGATGTTTTTATTTTCTCCATCATCATTCCAAGAAATTAGTGTAATAATCTTCAGGCTGTCTGGCTTACATGTGGTGTCAACCATTTTGACTCATGTGGTATCCAGAGGCTTTACACAACACATTTCTCAATGCCAAAAGAGCGTAAGTGCAGTTACGCCCTTTTAGCACCAATAAAAGCCACCAACTGGCTTATTATGTTTAGAGTTATGTCTTTTGGCTTATAATGAATAACTCCAAAATGATTAAGCACTGAATTGTGTCCTTTGAAAGAGCTCATAAAGAGCTTTCAGTTGATATATAGCCTCTCTCCATTTCACCTTAAATGTCACTTACCCCCCTCTGGTTCTCACCCCTCGAAATCTAGTTTAAAACACATGCCAAGTTCTTAGAAATGTACTTCATGTTGGTTTCCTTTTGTATGAAAAATGTTTATACCATTTTTGTCAAACATTTTAAATTAATTATGCTTAAAAAGTTATGTAAAGTTAGTGAAACATCATAGTAAAAATCTAAAATATAGATTTAAAATATATTAGGGCTGTCAAACTGATTAATCGCATCTAACATAAAAGTTTGTGTTTATATAATATGTGTGTTTATGTATATATACTGGTTGCACCAGGTTGCATTCCTAAGAAATGATAATTACAAAAATCTTTTAATTGTGATCTTTTTCTTTTCTTTTTCTTCATGATGTAAATATTAAATATATTTTACAAATTAGATAAAAAAACATGCTCATATTAGAAGAGGCAGTGTTAGTGTATTAGTTGTAGGCTACTATAGTTTTATTAATATTTTGGAGTTTCTTAAATTTTTTATATTTTTAGTTTTCATGTTAATTTTAGTTGCATTTTTAGTAATTTTGTTGTGTGCTTTAAATATTAGTTTTAGCACTTCAACTATAATAATAATAATATTTTTTTTCCATTTCAACTAAAACTTATTTCAGTTTGTTGCCTAGGCAACATTTCAAATGTTCGTTTAGTTTATGGTTATCAAGTAATATTTATGTTTTATTTAAATTAACATAAATGTTTTTAATAGTTTTAGTTAACAATAAAAAATCTGAAAAGAGGTGTACAGTCATGGCCAAAAGTTTTGGCAGTGTCAAACATTTTATGTTTTGCAAAGATTGCAATTTTTTTTAAGTTTTTTTTTTTTTTACATGTTTCTATGATATACTGGAAAACAGTAATAAGCATTTCATAAGTTTGAAAGGCTTTTATTGGTAAAAACTTTCAATAAATGCAAAGAGTCAACATTTACAGTGTTGACCCTTCTTCTTCATAACCTCTTAATTCACTCTGGCAGCTTCTAGGCCAAATCCTGTCTGATGGTGATCCATTCTCGCCTTATTGTGAGTAGATCACAACTTGAGGACTTCTGCTTGTCCGCAAGTTCTCTTTGGGATTAAATCCAGGGAGTTGCCTGACCACAGATCCAAAATTTCAATGTAATGATCTTCGAGCCACTTCATTTTCATTCTTGCTTTGTGACATAATGCTAGAAAATGCACAGATCTTCAACAAATTTCTCCTGGATCGCTGGGAGAAGTTGCTTTTGTGGAATTTTTGATACCTTTCTTTATTCCTGGCAGTGATGTTGGGCAGAATTGTGAGAGAACTCACTCTCTTGGATGAAAAGCAATCCCACACATGGATGGTCTCTCGTGGCAGCGTTCACCTTTTCTTCTCCGGAGTCAATCGATTTTCCAGATGTCCCAAACAGTCAGAAGAGGGCTATCAGGGAAAATAACTTCACAGTCTTCTGCTGTCAAATTCTTGTACTTTTTGGAGAATTCCAGTCTGTCCTTGGTGTTTTTCTTGGAGAGAAGTGGCTTATTTGCGGGCCTTCTTGACACCAGGCCGTTATCCAAAAGTCTTTCCCTCCCTGTGCAGATGCACTCACACCACCTCCTGCCAATATTGAGCAGCTCCTGGTGCTTGCTGGACAGTCTGAAGCCTTCTTCACTGCAGCTGAAGTTTTTGATGATCCGGTAAATGGTTATTTGTGAGGCCATTTTGAGTCAAAGCAATGCATGTTTTTCTTTGGAGGTAACCATTGCTAACACAACAACACAATGATTGGAAGCACTTCTTCTCTCCCTTTATAGGAATCAATCTGCTCTTAAAATCCAATCAGAATGATTTCACCTGACTAGTACTCGTTCACACTTTCCCCTGTGCTGATGATTTGATTAAGTCAAGTCAAGTCAAGTATATTTGTATAGCGCTTTTCACAATACAGATTGTATCAAAGCAGCTTCACAGTATTAAATTAAAATAATACAACAAGGTTTGTTTCTAGTGGAATTTATTGATTGATAAAATTAAATTCAATATCCCCAAAATATCCCCAACTGAGCAAGCCAAAGGCAACAGTTGGGGATTAGTGAAATTATGTTGGCTGGTCATTTTGGACCAAGGCCAAAAACAGTGAAATTTGGGGTTTTGTGATAAAGTAAATATTTGTTGGCCAATTGAAGCTTTTTGAAATTATTTTAAAATGCATCTGCTCACTCTACCTACAACTCACAATAATCTAGAAATCAACACCACAGTGACTGAACTAGCAAACTTTGCGAAAGACAAAATGTATGTCACTGCCAAAACTTTTGGGCTTGACTGTACTGCATGTGCAAGTTGCATTTTTAGGGCCAGATTAACTAAACAGGGCAAATTAGAGGCATGAGAGCGCAATCCCATAAAAGCGGCAATGAATGGAAAGTTCTGTGGATGATCTAGTAATGACGCACAAATTAAAGAACAGAGACGCAGCCTGACCAAAGCAATCTATCAAGAACAGCGCAAATTAGCATCTGGTAAATAATGGCACACATGCCAGTAAATGATAGCACACCTTATAAAACGGTTAGTTACAGTTCTTGATTCTGATTGGTCAATTATAGCTGTGTTTTTTTTCACGGAAAAACACGGCTATGACCGCTTCACCCAAACGGTTCTATGTATCACTACACAACACCCCCCCTAGCAACCACTCTTAGCAATGTTCTCATTGATGTTGTTCTTTGAAGGTTTTAGAGTAGAGTATTGTGAGAGATCGAGTAAGCGAGTGTACCTGCATTTAAGGCCATGTGCCACCAAAGCATTTTTAGCCAGCTGAAAACGCCTAGCATGAGAGCATTTTGGCAGCACAGCATTTTTTTCAGTTGAGATACGGAATATCCGCGAAAGTGTTACTAGTATCTCATTTCACACATCATTTTTTTCTGTGTTGATTCTATATTAAAATGTCGATACAATGTAACATATTTTCTCTGGCTCTTGTTTTAAATGATTCTGTTCCGTTATTATGCTTGCTGTTGTCATCTGGTGACGTTGTACAAGATGAATGTGGCGGTTGGTCGGTGTCGTATTAGTCCCGCCCCTCCTCCACTGTGATTGGACGGTTGCGTAAAAAGTGACAGTGATGAGCGCTGCGTTTTACCCAAAGTTGAAGATTCTTCAACTCTCGGCGACCAGTAAAAAACGCCAAACGCTCAGCGCTTCAGCGTGAAAAAGACGCTCAGCGCTTCGTTACGCCCATGGCGTTTTAAAAACGCGGTGCTCCCATTGAAAACAATTGAAAAAACACGCCAGCCGCGTGAAAAAAACGCTTTGGTGGACACACGGCCTTACAGTAGATATAGTATTTTCCTTCAGCTCAGTCCTATATTCGTAATAAAAAATCTGTTTGAATGTTCGCTGCGATATCTTGTCCTTTTAACAGTTAAGGGGCTTTCCCGTGCCCTGACACACATCGTTGTCTTGCTTCTCCGTGTTCACAAGTTTCAGTCCTTTCAATATAAAAGTCTTCTTTACTGGCTGACTCATAAAGTATTTTGCCGCCATCTAAAGGAAAAATATTGTAACTTCTGTTGCTGGTCAGGGACTGTTTTTTTTCCAGCGGAAGGAATGCATTTAGTGATTTTACTACATGAAAGTTGCCATGATACATATTTTTTGGGCTTTAATATTTGTATTGTGTGGTAACTGGTAACCGTTTAAAAAAAAAATATTGTTTACGTAAATCACCTTGCAGGATGCATTTAAATACTCTCCTCCCATTAAGTTTGCGCCTGAAATGGTCAGCCGCAAAAATAACCCTGTCCACGCCTTTTCAGCACTGTTTTTTCACTGAGTTTCTTTAGTAAAACATGACAGCAGTTTTTTAACATCAAAAGAGGGTTTGCGCTGGCGCAAGCTATTAGTAAATCCGGCCCTTAATGTGTTTTTAAATAAATGATTAGATCTGGATCCAATAAGAGCATTATTTCATTGACGCAGCTGCACTGAAACTCCAAAACATGTGCCTTTCACTTACCCTAGTATAGAGCAGGGCATCAGGAACCCTAACACAACTGTGGCAATTTTGAAGTAAGCGTATCTGGTGCTTACAGGGTACTGCTCCAGACACAGCTCTCTCTGGGGCTCGAACACAGATGGGTACAGGCCAGTCAGGCAGAACAGAAATATCAACGTCCACACTATTACACCGGAAAAGGCTGCCACACGCACTTTCCGTACGCCACGGCTGCTAAGAGGATACACGATCGCTAGACAGCGGTCCAGGGCGATGAGGCAAAGGAAAACGACGCTGGCATAGAGGTTAACGTAGAAAACGTAGCCCACTAGCTGGCAGGTCACAGACCCGTAAGGCCAGCGGTGATCTCCCTGCAGGTAAAGGATCCACAGAGGCAAGGTGAGGAGCTGGAGAAGATCTGAAAGCAGTAAGTTGAGGATATAAACCAGTTGGCATCCGCCTCCACCAGACCGGCCGAGCTGGTACAGGCCCCACAGGGACAGCAGGTTGACTGGGAGTCCAATAGAGAAGGCAAAGCTGTAGATGTAGGTCAGACCCAATCGGTCATTTGCCAGAGGAATTTGGCAGCTCCCATTGGTCAGGTCTGTGTAAAATTAGGGGGAAGAATTGCTCAAATCTGAAGTGTATATAGCTCAAATAACAATACACTCTAAAAAATGCAGGGTTGTTTTAACCCATACTTGGGTTAAATATGGACAAACCAACAGTTGGGTTAAAAATGTAATTTAAAAATGTAACCCAATCGCTGGGTTTGTCCATACTTGACCCAAGTTTGGGTTAAAACAACCCTGCATTTTTTAGAGTGTAGGAATGCACAATATATCGGCACCATATTGGTAATCCAAAGATATTAGACATTTTTGACATTCATGTGAATCAGTATTATTTGATATTGGATGTTTAATTGTGCATGCTATTTTTACATTAAAATTAACTTTGTCATCATCTTACATTCAACCTTTGAAGAAAAAAACAAACAACTTGCTTAGTAAATTACTATACCATTCAAAAGCTTGTTTTTGTTTTTTAAATGAATTAATACTTTTATCCAGCAAGGACACGTTTAATTGATCAGAATTGAGAGTAAAGACTTTTACTTTGTTACAAAATGTTTCTGTTCCAAATAAATGAACTCTCTAGAGTCCAGAAAAAAATGCATCACCGTTTCCACAAAACTATGAAGCAGAGCAACTGTTTTCAACATTGATAATAATAATAATAATAAATGTTTCTTGAGCAGCAAATCATCATATTAGAATGATTTCTGAAAGATCATGTGACACTGAAGACCGGAGTAATGATGCTGAAAATTCAGCTTTGATCACAGAAATAAATCACAATCATAAAATATAATAAAATAGAAAACATTTATTTTAAATTGTAATAATATTTAACAATTTTAATTATTTTACTGTATTTGTATCAGATAAATACAGCAAATAAATGCTATAAATGAGATTTAATTTTTAAAAAGACATCTTACCAACCCCAAACTTTTGATCGGTATGTTGCGATGCTTAATTTAACATAAAAACTTTATTTTTAATTTATTCAAACAAAACAGTACCAAAATTTAATGTCAATCATTCATAACATGAAAAATATATCAGTCTGTATCGGCCAGAATTTTAATAATGTGCATCTCTAGATGTTTTTTGTGTGTGTGTGTTTATGTAATGCAGAGGAACGATAACTTACTCAAAATCATGGTTTCTATGGTTGTGACTTGTCCATGACATTTGAATCTTCAAACTCTTCATTAAACATGTTGAACCAAACCTCTCCACTCCTCTTAGTTTTTCCAGTCACATCTGACAACGATTAAGCAACCTTGGCACAGAAACGTCACATGACATGGTTCCACTATAGAAATAATGTTTGTCATCAGATAAAACATTTCAAATATACAACAATCAACAAACTACAGTTCCAGAACCAATGCATCTAAATATCCTCACCTGGATTAGGTCTGGAGAGCGTCTTCTGCATGTCCAGCTCTATGTGCATGAACCTGTATGTGTGTGTATGAATTCAAGTGGAAAAGTGTCCAACCAGGGGCTTGTCTGGCTTTTTGATCATTTCCCCCAGCAGGAAGCCACTTCTACTGCTTTTGAGCAGCAACATCCTGAAGCCTTTCTCCTTCAGAACAAAAACACCCTCCTGCCTACAGGCCATTATGTGAGGCAGAGATATGAGAGAGTCCAGGCTGTTCTTTCAGACGGAAGGGCCACTGAGAGACAAGCTGTAACACCCTTACATTCGTTTCCATGTCCCCTGTGACACCCCTCTACCCCACGTTTACTGGACACTGTTTTGATTGGTGTATCGACACAATGTAAAAAGCAAACAATAGATGTTTTACCAGCCAATGCACATTTGAAAACAAAGTAATCCTGGGGGTGGCAATTTTGGGCATGTCCGAGTATTTCAGAAACTGAGGATCAACTGGGATTTTTATGCACAATCATCTCTAGGGTTTACAGAGAATGGGCCGAAAAAAGGAGATATCCATTGAGCGACAGTTCTGTAGGAGAACAAGCCCTGTTGATGCCAGAGATCAGAGGAGAATAATTGGTTCAAGCTGATAGGCAACAGTAACTCAAATAAGTGCTCGTTACAACCGAGACCTGAAGAAGAGCATCTCTGAACACAGAAGAGCGTCTCTGAACACAGAAGAGCGTCTCTGAACACAGAAGAGCGTCTCTGCGTCTCTGAACACAGAAGAGAAGAGCGTCTCTGAACACAGAAGAGAAGAGCGTCTCTGAACACAGAAGAGCGTCTCTGCGTCTCTGAACACAGAAGAGCGTCTCTGAACACAGAAGAGAAGAGCATCTCTGAACACAGAAGAGCGTCTCTGAACACAGAAGAGAAGAGCATCTCTGAACACAGAAGAGCGTCTCTGAACACAGAAGAGCGTCTCTGAACACAGAAGAGAAGAGCGTCTCTGAACACAGAAGAGAAGAGCGTCTCTGAACACAGAAGAGCGTCTCTGAACACAAAAGAGAAGAGCGTCTCTGAACACAGAAGAGCGTCTCTGAACACAGAAGAGAAGAGCGTCTCTGAACACAGAAGAGCGTCTCTGAACACAGAAGAGCGTCTCTGAACACAGAAGAGAAGAGCGTCTCTGAACACAGAAGAGCGTCTCTGAACACAGAAGAGCATCTCTGAACACAGAAGAGAAGAGCGTCTCTGAACACAGAAGAGAAGAGCGTCTCTGAACACAGAAAAGCATCTCTGAACACAGAAGAGCATCTCTGAACACAGAAGAGCGTCTCTGAACACAGAAAAGCATCTCTGAACACAGAAGAGCATCTCTGAACACAGAAGAGCGTCTCTGAACACAGAAGAGCGTCTCTGAACACAGAAGAGCGTCTCTGAACACAGAAGAGAAGAGCGTCTCTGAACACAGAAGAGAAGAGCGTCTCTGAACACAGAAGAGCATCTCTGAACACAGAAGAGCGTCTCTGAACATAGAAGAGCATCTCTGAACACAGAAGAGCGTCTCTGAACACAGAAGAGAAGAGCGTCTCTGAACACAGAAGAGCGTCTCTGAACACAGAAGAGCGTCTCTGAACACAGAAGAGCATCTCTGAACACAGAAGAGCATCTCTGAACACAGAAGAGCGTCTCTGAACACAGAAGAGTGTCTCTGAACACAGAAGAGCGTCTCTGAACACAGAAGAGCATCTCTGAACACAGAAGAGCATCTCTGAACACAGAAGAGCATCTCTGAACACAGAAGAGTGTCTCTGAACACAGAAGAGCGTCTCTGAACACAGAAGAGCATCTCTGAACACAGAAGAGCGTCTCTGAACACAGAAGAGAAGAGCATCTCTGAACACAGAAGAGCGTCTCTGAACACAGAAGAGCATCTCTGAACACAGAAGAGAAGAGCGTCTCTGAACACAGAAGAGCATCTCTGAACACAGAAGAGAAGAGCGTCTCTGAACACAGAAGAGCATCTCTGCGTCTCTGAACACAGAAGAGCATCTCTGCGTCTCTGAACACAGAAGAGCATCTCTGAACACAGAAGAGCGTCTCTGAACACAGAAGAGCGTCTCTGAACACAGAAGAGAAGAGCGTCTCTGAACACAGAAGAGCGTCTCTGAACACAGAAGAGAAGAGCGTCTCTGAACACAGAAGAGCGTCTCTGAACACAGAAGAGAAGAGCATCTCTGAACACAGAAGAGCGTCTCTGAACACAGAAGAGCGTCTCTGAAGACAGAAGAGCGTCTCTGAACACAGAAGAGAAGAGCGTCTCTGAACACAGAAGAGCGTCTCTGAACACAGAAGAGCGTCTCTGAACACAGAAGAGAAGAGCATCTCTAAACACAGAAGCGCGTCTCTGAACACAGAAGAGCATCTCTGAACACAGAAGAGCGTCTCTGAACACAGAAGAGCATCTCTGAACACAGAAGAGCATCTCTGAACACAGAAGAGCATCTCTGAACACAGAAGAGCGTCTCTGAACACAGAAGAGCGTCTCTGAACACAGAAGAGCTTCTCTGAACACAGAAGAGCGTCTCTGAACACAGAAGAGCATCTCTGAACACAGAAGAGCGTCTCTGAACACAGAAGAGCATCTCTGAACAGCGTCTCTGAACACAGAAGAGCATCTCTGAACACAGAAGAGCATCTCTGAACACAGAAGAGTGTCTCTGAACACAGAAGAGAAGAGCGTCTCTGAACACAGAAGAGAAGAGCGTCTCTGAACACAGAAGTGCATCTCTGAACACAGAAGAGCGTCTCTGAACACAGAAGAGCGTCTCTGAACACAGAAAAGCGTCTCTGAACACAGAAGAGCGTCTCTGAACACACAATACGTCCAATCTTGAAGCAGAGGGACTACATCAGCAGAAGACACACCGGTGACACTCCTGTCCGCTGAGAAACTGAGGCTATACGATTCACACGGGACACCAAAACTGGACAATAGAAGATTGGAAAAACGTTGCCGGGTCTGATGATTCTCTATCTCTGCTGCGACATTCAGATTGTAGGGTCAGAATTTGGCGTAAACAACATGAAACTAACCGTGCAACTAAGAACTAGAAACTAATGTACTAACCGTGTACAAGAAAGTGGCTGGCGAGTGTATATAAAATGATGCTTAAATTGTATTAATTTAAATATGACAAATTCTTAAACATGGCTGTTTGTGTAGTGTGCTATGAATGCTTTTATTCTGCAGATGTGAACATGTGGTAAATGAATGAGAGCAGGAAAGAATTCATGACCTGAGATAAGAAATACCAGGAAGTGGATTAGAACTGAAACAAGCAAAGACGTTGCCTATTGAACCTTTAATGATGATTAAAAACACATTCACAGTGGGAGAGGGAACAATATCAAGGCTGAACTGGGGATTCATCTTGTTGGCTTCTTAATAGGCACTAGAGTATGTGTTGAGGATCTGGTGAAGACATCACAGTTAGAATAGCATACACTCTTAGAAAGAAATGTCAACAATTTAGGATTAACAATACTTGGGACATCCTTGTACCTTATTTTTATTTATTTATAGTAGTACCTTAAGGTGCATTTTGCTACTAATATGTACCTTTTAAGGAAGGAAACAAATTAAAAAGATGTTCTTTTAAGGGTACTGCCCCTGTGACAAGCTGTTGTACCCCTAAAGGTACAATTTTTGCACTTTTTTTTCTGAGAGTGTAGTTTAAAGTACAAAGTATATATGCTTTATTATTCCATTTGCATTTGTTTGTTTTTTTTGTTTTTTTTGCAGTCACAACCATAAAGTCAGAACTATACTTGTTAATACTTCATCTAATACTGTAAAAACATACACACTAAAATATTCCTAAACAATATTCAGGCATTGCATGTACAACTTACATGTGGCCTACAGTTGTTTTTGTGAACAAATCCACATTGATTGCAACAGTAATGAAACAAGCATGTTCACCATGCATGAGACTATCAGAGCATGCATTCCCTGGGAATCAAACCCATGACCTTGGCCAGAATGCATTTATCAGCAGATGTTTCGCCATTTCATAACTTGGGAAATCAGATTTCATGTGAAAACAGGAAAAGATTTTTGCGAACTGCACGACATTTAATTTAGTTTCACCCAGTTTTGCAATAAGTACATCTAGAACAAGAGCATATCAAAAGCTCAGTTTAGTCCACTTTCCTTTTTTTGATTGACTTCCTGCAACACAAAAGCTTGCAGACATATACTGAGGTCAAAAGAGCGATCACAGTGAACGCCAGTAGAAATGCCAACACATCTAGGTTGTGGTACGAGTACCAAGGCAAATTATTAGCCTCAGAGCGAAGATGAGCTGCTCCTTTGTGTCTCATGACAAACTCAATCCAAAAAGTGGCACTATCAAGAGGAGACAAGGGCCGATCGCGATGCAACTCTGACAGTTTGCGGATGTTGCTTTGGTACATCGGGTTCTCCAGGACGTCTTTGAGGCCTTCGAGGAATTCTTGCGACGTGAGCGTTGCGACTTGAAGCACTCGAGCCGCACTTCGAACCTGCAGCCGCAGAACGTTGTCAAACTGGTCAAAGAGGATCGGCAAAGCTAAGACGGGGACTCCGTGGTAAATAGCTTCATAGATGCCATTGGTGCCGCCATGAGATACAAACATGCGAGTCTTCGGATGGCCCAGGAGATCATTCTGAGGAAACCACTCTAGGAGTAAAGTGTTGTTTCCCAAGGTCGAGGGTCGTTCCCCATGGTACCTCCACACGACTTTCTGAGGGATCTCAGCAAAGGCTGTAGCAATGGCTTCTGTGATCGTTTTAGGGAGAGCACCGACCACAGCTCCCAAAGACATGATAACTACTCCATGCTCTCCAGAGCTCTGCATAAACTCTTCCAGATCCTCAGGAAGGGCTTGAGCCGGCTGACATTGAAAGCCACCGATGTAGACCACGTTAGGCATGGTGGGTCGTGGAAACTCAAAAACAAAGTCCACTCTCATCAACCAAATGTCAGCAGATTGTTGCGCTGAGAGAAGACTAGTGCCAGGCGGGAAGTGGCGCTCAAGCAGTTCGCTGTAAATTGGCACGATTATCAATCGCTCCTGAAGTAGGCTGAACAGATGCCGTAGGAAATTTTCCGTCCGTTGCATGAAGCTCATTTGGTCGTGGAGCAATGAATTATACACTGGGATGTAGGATGGAGGTGATGGAGCGATTTGTATGTGAGCATCCCCAGTATTTAGCCAGCGTACATTGTAAACCAAGGGAAGTTGGAGGAAATTGGCTAAAAGGACTCCGATTGGGAACGCCGGGTCTGTTAGAAGCAAGTCAAACTTGGCCTCTCGCAAGCGTTCGACAAGCGCTGCATCATCCAAAATGGTGGAAATCATTTGAAGCGCTGCGTTGTGAAACACCTTTAGCATGTTGGTGATATCTTTCTGTTGTTCAAAGAAACGAACGAAGGGCGACATCCTTTGTAGTGCTAGCGACCTCTCTATCAACATCTTAAAGTAGTCAGGGCCGACGTCTTCGGTCTCCATTGGGCTGACGGTGACGATGTTGTAGAGGGAGGAATTCTCTTGGATGTACCAACTTTTAGACGAACGCACCACTGTGAGGCTATGGCCGCGGGTGTGGAGATTTCTCATAATGACTTGGATGTTCACCCAGTGACTGCCATCCTCAGGCAACACCAGGATATTTCCACCATGACAGCAGGACGACACAAAGAGCAGACAAGTCAGTGCAGAGAGTTGTGTCGACCTCAAATCCATCTTTTAGAAAGCTGTAAATACACAAAGAGAGAGACAGAGATAGATAGAGAGAGAGAGAGAGAGAGAGAGAGAGAGAGAGAGCAGGATGTTTACAATTTTACTGCCAGAGTATTTTCTCAGAAAATAAATAGTAAGACATTTCGCATACAATAGACATGGTTGTGATTGAAAAATGGAAATATAAACACTTGTGGAAGGCAGAGGTTGGTCTGAACTGTATAAAAACGCTCAAATTGTGCCCCAAAATGTATATAACCTTAATTTATTTTATGCATAGCTTATATAATATTGTATTACACACTGCCTGGTCGCTGTTTGGATTTAAATAGGCAAATGCTTAAGAGTCTTTGACTGGATCATTATTGCAGTGATTATTGTGTTTGAGCATGTTATATGTAGCCTATGTTTAGCAACAGTTCTTCTAACCCTAATTGATGGAGTGTGTAGCTTTTCATTTCTTAAACAGCCATGTAGGAAGAGACATCATGGCCATATTCCAGGATGACAATGATCAGTTTCACATGAAGAATCATTTTCACACATGAATTGGCATGGAAAGTCCAGAACTTAAATTCATTAAAAGTCTTTTGGATGTGCTGGAGGAGACTTTACAGAGTGCTGGACTCTTGCATTGTCAATGGAAATAAATGCTGTGATGTTATTTCCATCAAGAGGTGCATACATTTTTGGTCAAGATCTTGCATTGAGTAAAGTCTCCTCCAGCACATCCCAAAGACTTGTGAATGAATTTGTCATCCTGGAATATGGCCATAATCTTCCTAAATGGCTCCTTCCTTCCTTTCTTTGAGGTCTAGGGTTAGAAGAACTGTTGCCAAACTGCCGGTCAGTGAATAATACATGATCATATAAGCTAAATAAATTAAGGCTATATACATTTTGGGGCACAATTTGAGCACTTTTATACAATCCAGACCAACTTTAACTTCACATAAGAAATGTTTCATGTCTGAAACCACTTTAAAGTGCAACAAGTTTGCCCCTGACCATACAACTTTTCAGAATTTCATAATATTTACCAGCAAGCATCAGGAATGATATATGAGAGTGCATTAAAAGAAAACAGTCAGAACGAGAGCATTTCTGTGTTTTTGTTTGATCTGTCCTGCATCTACATCTCTACACTGGAATTACCTGTTCCTGTTTTCAGATAATAATCCATTTGTTAGCTGGAACAAATTGTATCGTAATAATCTCCAGATCTTGAGGTAACAAGCAAAAGCAAAAACCAAAACTCTGCAGCTGTTCAGTGCAAGATACTTGTCTCATCCTTGATGGCCGAATCCTTACTGTTAGGAACTTCTCTCTTTCTCTTCCTTTCCTAAATCCCACATCCCCTCCAGCTCCTCCCACTGGCTTTCTCTACCAACCTATCTGCACAGTGTAGCTCAAATATGTGCATTCAGCTCAACAACAAACCTCAAACACTCCATGCCCAAAAAAAAAATAACATACCATCAAGAGGCCTTAACAGGGTTTATCGAGCCATGTGCCCACAGATCAAGGATTTTAATATCACCTAACACATTATGAAAACATCGGCTTTTTAGCACATTAGTATTGATCTTTGTTTGAGGCATTACCAGTATACGTGCTGAACAAAAACATTCAGGGAGGTTTCCTTTATTGTATGACTCAGCCACTCCTGTCGACGCTGTGGTTGTCTTGTGCAAACACTGCCAAAACAAGCTTTGGATTTCCAAAATGTATACACACACATTAAAGATATGATCACTTCCAACCACACTGTATAAGACAGGCCAAAACATGCAAAAGGCTGTGTGTTTCTTTATTAAATGTCCTTCTCATGCTCTGTAACATGAGATCTAAAGTGGCCTCTGGTCACAGTTTTGGATTAGCTTCCAGTCAGAGAGAGAGAGCAAAATGTCCCCACTGATCCCCTGTTAGCCTTTGTGGGAATTAATGTTAAACTTTAGGTTCTAGACTGAATAACAAGGCAAAACTGGGGCGCTGCAAAGGGGCTATTAGCACTCAGCTCACACATAGTTTTGTTTGCCAAAAAACAGCTTGGATCAGTCATTCTTGGAGTGAAATGCATCTAAACATTCATTTAAGTTCTAAAGATCACTAATCTGTTCTGTGCAAAGCAAAATCCAGCACACTGAGTTTGCACTTTATATTAATGTAATGCATTTACAAAGTTTTTTGTTGTTGTTGTTGTTGTTGTTGTTACATTGAATTGCATTATGATTAGTGCTGGGCAACGATTAATCGATTAAAAGTTTGTGTTTACATAATATATGTGTGTGTACTGTGTATAATTATTTTGTATATATAAATACACACACACATGCATGTATATATTTAAGAAAAATTTGTTATTTATATATAAAATATTTATATTCATATATAAATTATATATAAATATATATACATGATATATAAATGCAAATATTTCTAATATATATATATATATATATATATATATATATACTGTATATATACAAAATAATTATACACAGTACACACACATATATTATGTAAACACAAACTTTTATTTTGAATGCGATTATTTGCGATTAATCATTGCCCAGCACTAATCATAATGTATTTTCCATTAAACACTTTTTATTTAGAATGGTCAATTTGTTTTACACCATTACAATTATAACGTGATTATAGTTGCAACCAACTGCATTATCCTTTTTATCATACTGTTTCAAAATAATAAATTCTAATGCAAAATAGCAAAATGAAATTTTTCTTTCTTGCAGGACTGGCATCTACTGCTAAAAACCCAGTCAGCAACATAGTATCGGCCCAAATCCGGCCCACGTCTGGAACCAAATGTGGGCCGGATCTGGGCTGACACCATGTTGCTGTCTGGGAAGGTTTTACTAATCAAGATCTGCTTGTACATTACAATATTAGAACAACTAATAATATGTAGTTTCAGCTTAAAAAAGTGTTCATGATGCCTTAAAATTTTAAGCTTAATCAACTTGGATTTTTGAGTCATCACAACAACAAAAATGCTAAATTTAAGTTGTGATAAATAATTGTAAAAATAATTTTATCCAGTGTAAAGAAACTTGCACAGAGAAAATACAGCTTAAATTGAACTTGCTGAGACAGTCAACAGAAGTCTTGCGTCATCCAGACTAGAAGCCACCAAATTCCTGCTGTTGTTTTGGGCAATTCCAGGAAGTGTGCCAACCTGAATTGCTAAAATGCATACAGGTTGCTGCATACTGCAAAAACATAAAAAAATAAAATAAAATAAAACATTTTCTAAAACAGTGCATTTGCTGTTTTCCAACAAAAATACCTAAACATCCTAAAAACTAGATAAATTTACCTGATAAACAAATTTGTACACATTCTGAGAATATATCTTGAATTATTTTCTTTACCCCATGCATGTCTAATAGTTTTATCTTGTTTTAAAGCAGGGTTGCCACAGAACCAAAGTTTTAGTAGTTGGTACCAGTCAAATTTTGCAGTTCTCGGTACCAAAAAACTTTTGAATTAAGTACTAAAAAAAAAAAAAAAAAAAATGCAAGCCTTCAAATATGTTTGTCAATTCAGAAACTTTGCAGAAACCAGAAAAACTGGAAGAGATTAAACATATCAGATTTAATATACTCTGTGAAACAAGTCTTGTCTTGCACAGCTTCTTCTATGGAATTTTAGATATTTTGAAGGGAAACCAAAAGCATCGATTAAAGAATTATTTTCTGCAGTTACTATTCATTTGATATTGTAACAGCTTTTCTTTTTTTACCTACAGTGTCATTTGACTATAAATGTAATTAAATAGAAACAAAAACACATAATACATTAAGCTAAAAATAATGAAAATATGTTCTCCCTAGAATTTTGTGCTGTGCATTATAGGCAGGCTTTTCCCATAATGAACACAACAAACAGAAATGACAATAGGCTTGTATTCACCAAGCAGGAAGAGGTTTAACATTTTACTTGTGTGTTAGCTATCCATTTGTTTGGCAGATTCACATACTGACACAGCAAAAAGCGCAACTAACTAACAAAATCTGTGCAAAATATGAAACTTAAAAGCTTGCGAATGTGCATAAGCTTTAAAACACAGAATGGTTTGAATTTTTTTGTGAAACTCTTACTTGTTTCTGCCAACAGGCGAGGCTTGCAGTGTTCAGCTGGTTGAGCATAAAACTGGTCCATCGGTGCAAAGTTCAAATGTTCAGTGTTAAAGTGGTGATCAGAACTAATATTTTATTTAATGTTTAAAAGAACTGGGTGCAACAGTTAATAATGGCTTTAAACTTATTTTTAGAACTGAGTGAGACATCAACAACTATTTTCGACACATGAAGAAGTCTTAAACAGTCCAACAAGCTGCAAAATCATCAATGCAAACAACTTGTAGATTACTTATCTTGAAAAAGATCCCAAACATTCAGTTTGAAAGAGGAGGCGAGCTGCCAAAAGCAACAAAGGCAGGTGTAATTGCTGACTATGACTCCAGGCTATGACTCACTTCATGGACTTTATCACAAAACCACAGCTTCCTCTTTCCTCTCTTACTTTCTATAGTTCAAATTACCTGGTACAAAACATTCGGCCTCTGGGAATACTAATGTTATATTTGGAGCTGACTGAGAATATTGTACCTTAATGTTTTCTCATATTTTGCAAGCTTCAAAGAGTGCTGCCTTGTCCTGACCAAATAGAAAATTTGCTTAAAAATGAATATAGTGAGTATGTGTGTGCGATTGTGCATAGATATGACTATGTATTTAAGCAATTGATGGTATATGGGAAACAGTACACTGTAAAAAATGTCTAACCCTCCCAAATCAAAAATTTCTAACCCTCCCAAATCAAACATTTCAAGTGACCGATAACATCTACATTTTTCAATTGGCTCAAGTGAAATTCTTGTTGCAATAGTCTGTTAACATTGGCTCAATGAGAAATAATACGTCAGACTAATTGAAAAATGTAGATGTTATCGGTCACTTGAAATTTTTGACTTGGGGAAGTAATTTTTTTTTACAGTGTATGAAAAAGGTCAAATTCAAACAGTCGATGCCAAACCCCCCTGTAGAGAAGTAACCCAGACAGTAACATAGTGTCGGCCCAGATCCAGCCCACACTGGATTCCACACAGCCCGGATGTGGGCCGACACTATGTTGCTGTCTGGGAAACCATATTTAATTGATTAAAAAGGTAAAAACATGATTGCCCCGTTATGCTATTTGAACTTATTTCTTCGCTTCCACTCAGTGAACCGTATTGGATTTTGAATTCAAGTTTATAATGTTTGAAAAATGTAAGTAATCCATTGTCTAGACCAGTGTTGGGGAAAGTTACTTTTAAAAGTATTGCGTTACAATATTGCATTAAAAGTAACTAATTACTAATAATATTCGAACATTCAAAAGACAGCTGAAAACCCATCTTTTCTGTGAGAACTTAACCTCATAACAAAAAAAATACAAAATTAAAAAAAATCTTTCCTTTTCCTTTAATCCTCCCTTATCGGGCTTATGCTACTCTGAACAATGCCTGAACTTCGTATTTTGAGCACTTCTTGCGTTGTTTTTGCCTCTTCATGATGACTCGCTTAATTAGTCCTAATTTGTAAGTCGCTTTGGACAAAAGCGTCTGCTAAATAACTAACTGTAAATGTAAACTAATGGCATTACTTTTTATGGAAAGTAAAGCATCATGTTATTTTTGCGTTACTTTTTCTTGTTTGTCTTTTAATAACAACAAAAAAAGTTATATTTTGGGCAAATGTAAAGCCTTTTAGGCTGAAGAAAATGCAAATGCATGCCTGTACAGTAAAGGGCACAAATAAAACAAACACAAAAATACTGTTAATTTAAAGTCATTTTTGCTTATTAGTATGGGTGAATTGGATCATGGAAGGTCAGCAGCAAAGACATTGGTTAATAAAGTGAGATTAAATACATAAAGTATATTTGTGTAATTTAACATTTAATTATTGCAGGTTTGTATAATATTCTGAGTTTGCATTTGACAGTTTTTTTTTCACACTCAGCGTGAATATCCAGCGTCTCGACTAAAGGAATTTTTATACTATAAAGAGTATTTTACCCCGAGTTGCAAACGCGAGTTTACGTCTGAACTGAATATGATCAAATAGAGCACATTCCAAAAAAATTATAATGATTAGAAAACGCGTATATGTATTGAGTTGTCCTTGCGACCGACATGCAAAACAAAAAACAAAAAAACTGCGCGATTCTCAACAAAAGATTCTCATGAGATTAGAATCACCCGCAAATATTCATGAACTTACGAGTAACAGTTACCTTGACGAATCTTTCACTGAATGAACTCAGAATCCCAAATGTTTCTGAAACTAAATTGAACTGCAAGTATTACTGTATGTTTAGAAATGTAGCAAGTTTTGTGCACTTCGGAAACACAAATTAGCGTAACTGATCGTTCATATGACGGCATGTTATCATAGACTGCAACTTATACTGGGTTACCATATTCACATAGCATATTATATTCAAAGAATCCTAACAACATGTCCAAATAGCAATGGTATTTGTAGGGCATGTGTCCAAAAACCCATGTTATAGACCCATGGACCTTTTTGGTACTTTTTGTCAGTTTATGATGCAACACATAGGCTTGTTGAATCAAGTTCTCACAGATGACGCAGGCACAAAGGTCAAACAGGGGCAGACATCAAATCTCCCCAAAATCTGATGCTGTGGAACCAGTAAAGCAGGTGTGGCACCATGTGGTGAAGCAGCCTGGAGAGCAGCAAATACAAAAATAGATAAATTACTGAATGAATCACTCGAAATGATGATGAGCACTTCAAACTCACAGACATGTCAGTCATCAGCATCCACAGATTCCAGTGCTCCACTGATTCGAGCTCACTGTTATCACAGCTGAGGCTATTCAAATGTCATGTTTGTTGCTATATGGTAGCCACTGCAGAGTGAACTGAGAAGATAAGAACAGAATAAAATAAGCTAAGAACTGATTTATTATTGATTCAGCTTCCAGATGAGCTCTTCTCACAGACAAAAAAATGTCTTCTGTGTTATGGCTTAACAATTCAACAGAAAGAAATCATGTGCTTATTTGAATACAAGAATGAAGAAAGTTTCCTTGTTACCCATATATTTTTGCACATGGGTTCCCCTCAGGACCTGAAAGGTAATTATGCTTCAGGAAAAGGTCATGTTGTAATTTAAAGTAGCTGATATGTAGTTCTGGAGCTTGACAGACACTGGCCTCATACGATTTAATGTAAGAAAGTCATACGCGCTCGCAACACCGTTTTTGAATGATTAATTTTCAATAAACTATGGAGGTTGGAATGTAAAGATGACTCTATATGCTGTGAATTGATGTTTATGTTTTAGTTCTGCAGCTTGACAGCCACAGGCCTAATTCGATTTCATTTAAAAAAAAAAACTATGGACAGTGCAATGTAAAGATTATCCTAGATGACTAATGCTGTTATTTCATGTTTACATATTATGCAAACATTTCATTTTTTCAACTTCCCACATTTTTATGGCAAAAAATGGACGATTTAGTGTTTGTCCAGACCTGTAAATGATTGAATTTTGTGTGTTTGCAAACAAATGTAACCTTAGAAACTTCTACACACCCTTAAGCAGCTGTTTTCCACTTTTACAAAAAAGTTGATAGTAACTGGGGCTGACAAGCTAAAAAAAAAAAAAGCACTATACAGCTAATGGTACTGATGCTAGGCCGAAATGTAGATTAATATTAATATTCACAGGCGTAAAGTTATTATGAGTTACCTGTGTCATTGTAAGCCCTTTCATCAATTAGTTTCAAGTCTGTTCCATATGCAGTTGATATCTGATATCCATCATCAGATAGCAGTTATGATGGTTCTTGGAATCCAGTCCAATATTTTAGTTTAGGCAATGGTTTTTATAAACAATATTTGTTATACTGGTTAAAACTCTCTTCACATCCTGATAGCAATCAATAATAGAAGTGGTCTAAATATTTTAAAAATGTACATATATCTTCTGTGGAAGTCTCAGGTCCAAAAAATGTTCGTCCAATAGGATGTTCTACCTGCCAGGCAACCAATAAATTTGCATACCTGTTCGCGCAAACATCACACAAAACACAAAATTTCATTTTCTAAGTGTGTTTTATGCTATGCAGAGTTGTAGACAGACGTCAGTCACTGAGTGCCGCAAACAAACCTGAGAAACCTTTTACAGTTTCTCCTGAACCAAAACAATGAGCTTATACCCGTGACTTTCAACCCAGAGCTGTTCACGTCCTTGGACTGGGATTTATGCGTTTCAATGCCAACATTACGAAATTGATCCTGCAACAGTCATGTGGTACAAGTCAGAGCCGTCTAAGTGGTTCACATTCATTATTATTGTAATGTAATGTTCTTTGAGACATGAAGTAATTTAACGGCGTCTCTCGTGACGCTTTGCAGACTCTGCTCTGGCTGCGTTTTGAAGGAGGCATGGCTTTGGAGACGCTCTGTAAGGAGAGTGGGTCTTATGCTTTAGCCTACCCTTCCTTTAATTGTGTTAATGAAAAACATATAAAACATTCATATGAAAAAAATCATGGTATTTTTTTCCTGGGACCTCTGGATATTAATGGACATTTCGGTTTAGCACCAGTTAGTTGAATGGCGCTTTGAGCTTGTCAGCCCCAGTTCTTATTCAATTTTATGTAAAAGTGGAAAACGGCAGCCAAAGGGTGTGTAGATGTTCCTAAGGATCATTTCTCCAAATTATTTTTTGTTGATAGAGCATGAAACACAAACCCTTATATTTTTAATCAGCTTTATTGACATTTTTTTAGATTCTATTAATTTCATCATTTACAGATCTGCACAAACACAGACACGCATTAAACATATTTTCCTAATATCAAACCTCCAGTGTCGCATATCAATGGCTCAATATTACAACTTTACAAGTACAGTGAAAATCTCATTAAACAGATATTTTCATAAAGATATAGAGTGTGAGATAAAAAGAAAAGAATATGCCATGTCTTTAATAATTATAACAATCTATAATAAAAAATAATGAATGTGGTGTGACACTAAACATGCTGTAACACTAAGAATCCCAAATCGGCGTTTTCCTTGAGGGAATCCATTGTTCAGAATTCTCCACTTCCTGGATTAAAGCTGTACACCAACAACATCTTAAACTCATTCCCAAACAATGCAATGCCAAAGGGCTGATCTCAGGTCAGTGTGTGTGGGAGGAAGATCAACAACTCTGATTACACCCGCAGAACAGCAAGTATTTGTGTTTTGGACTGACACGACTGTGATCCGATAAGGACAGAACGCTTTAGAGAATGTATTGTGTAAATGATAATAGAGGTGAGGAAGATGATGGTGCTCTTTAGGTTGGCCTGTTGTTGAACAGAGTGATAGGTGTTAGTCTTGCCTTCATCTCCCGTCTGATCTGGCACCATGAGCACGGTCCGCAGAAGTAAGAGTACACACAGTCATTACAGATAGAGTCCTGCGTGAAGAAAACAGGGGTTAAACATGATGAACCACAATATAAAATCCTTGACTGTTGAAGAAATTGAACATGTTCTATATATGTATGTGTGCATTTTCTTATATTTATAGTAATTAGATTAAGGTAGTAAAATGCAGGAGGATTGCATGTGGAGTCCCATGATTCTCTGCTACATTGATGGAACAAAGAACTGTTATTAACCCTTATGAATATATGTATGTGTATGACCTTGTATACGTGACTTGACAAAAAGTAATGTGTGACTGAATTTATGACCAAGAGAGAGGGGCTCCACTCAAGGTAGCATGATAAGATGGCCAAGAAGTATCTTTATTTGTCCTAACGAAGTGTTAGTTATGGCTAAAAAGTATCTTCATTTGTCCTAGAGAAATAACCTTGGTAGGGACTATAAAGAAGGAAGGATGCCTGTCTCTTATGGTCACACTTTGCAGGCACTTTGTATGACTGCTGACCTTTCCTTGCAAGGGAATAAATAATCTTTAAAGACAATTGTTACATGTTTGTCTCTTATTCAGTAATAGAAAATTGTTTGCCACCACATTGACCTATAATCAACTCTTTATTCAGTGTTCTGTTTTCTTCTGTTGCATTACAATATAGCTAATGTGATGGTGTTCAATAGTTTATAGACCTTATTCAGCGCAGCGCCATGACAGGTATGAAAGCGAGGATATGAGGGAAAGACTTACTGTGTTTTCAATGGCATCTGCTGTAACTGGCTATTTAAAGCTCCTAGATCACTTATATTTTCAACCAGAGCTCATGCTGTCTAGAGTTTGTCTACTGAAATTTCTTGGAATTATGTTTTTGCAGTGTTTGTTTCATAAGCAGAACAATCCAAAAACACATTAAATAACACTAGTACAACCCACTGAAGGGATGCATGTCTATCCCTTACAACCTCGCTTTCATTCCCATTAAAAATCAAAGATGCTCTACTCAATAGACCTTAGCTCAATAGACCTTATTCAGAGCATCGCCACAGCGAGGCTTGTGAGGGACTTGCCATGTTTTCAATGGTATCCATCCACTGTGGAAAGCTGTATAAAGCTCCTATAGATCACTTAGCTATAATTTTCCACAGCTCATATTGTCTGGGGTGTCTACTGAAATGTATTCCCTTGAGATATTCCCTTTCGAAAATTAACCACCTTTTTACTACACATTAGAAAACATTTTACTACCAAAAAACGAAACAAAAAACACATGGTTATTGTAGTTAAACCATGGAAACCAATGTTGTCTACTGAAAGTTTCGTCAGCTCAACAACGTCTGTTGTTAAACAACAACAGTAGCTTTGATCGCACTAGTTCGTTCCCTCACAGCCTCATTTTCATTCCTGTCAAAAATTAAACATGGCGCTACCCTGATTAAGGTATATTGATTCAGCTTGTAATAACACAAAATGATGCAGTTTCTTTCTAATCTATGCTTTGGTTATCATAACGTTTCTCTCGTCTTTACCGTGATGCCGTATCGTCGTCGTGTGGACACCCTCATGGAGAGAGTAACAGGAGGAATACACCCGCAGCTGTCCAGGAGAGGGAGACAGAGACATTCTCCATGATCTCTGGCTGTGATGCAGGCGAAGCAAGGGAAACACCACACAGAGAAGCAACCTACAGAAGACCGACCAATTCAAGTCATTATTCTGCCTAAACAATCCGACTGTGCACCTGCTAAACACATCAGAGAGTTTCTAGAGCACTTAGAGATTGCACCTTTCTTAAAAGCCTTAATTCACTATTTGTTTTATACACACAAACTCACATTCATTGACGTTGTCGCATTCGCAGATGCTGGTGGACCACTGGTCTGATGCTGCAGACACCACTAGTGGCCTGGGTTGTTGAATCACCATCTTGCTTGCCATGATGAATGAGTCTCAGATCCAACAACTCTGAAATCCCAGACAGAAAGAAAGAACTATAAAGAATCTAAAGCAGAATTTTAGCAATTAATAAACAGGTGACTTCTAACGTCAGACACTAAAATGTGTTACTTTGTTGCTTCCATAAAGGAAATTCTAAATTCCATATTCTAAAAACAATAACACTTGGCTCAACAGTTGCTCCAGCAGCAGATTGTGTCTTACCTGGGACAGAGGAAAGTTCAGCAGAAGACTGACACCTTGTGAGGGCGATGCTGTCATTTATTTAGGGGGAGGGAGGATGTCGGGAATGTCTACACGTAGATTCTCACTTGTATACGCACACAAAGGATGCTTATCAAAGAACAACTTTCTAGTAGTGCTTTCATCAGATCAGAGCATGGTAATAATGAGAAAAATGAGAAAAATGACATGCATGCAAGAAAAATGGACAAGAAACACGACATGGTTATCCCTATTGTATTACACTTTGTCCTCTGAAAGTACCTAAACCAGTGCAATGAGGTGAGATAAATGTCACAATCTGTATTTGGATGCAGGGCTTTAATATAGTGAAACTCAGAGTACTACAATCAATTATTGATTAATCATCAGGAACGTTTTATGAAATCATCTTCGTTCTTACAGTTTCCTACTGATTACGTAAAGATAGGCCAGACATCGACTGCCAGAGTACATCATGTCTGTAATTTCCCAGTCTTTCGGTGAGTACTTTAAGGTTACAGTAAATAGTAGTGTGCATTTGGATAAAAAGCATCCGCTAAATTGCAAATCACTAATAACAGGCTATTCAGGTGCACTGCTTTCTGCCCAGATAATCCAGAGCTCCTTGATGAAACTGTCTACTATGGACTGCATTTTGGGGGCCTGAACACACACACTTTTAAAACCAGGTTTCAAAGTGCAACTTTTTGAAAACGATCCCGACCCCGTTATCGTCTCACCGTAAACTACAAAAAATTTGAATTTGTGAAAACGGTTATGTCGTGCATGTGTGTTCAGTCTATAGACGCATAGTGTTTCTTTACAAAGTGACATCACCAACAACTGGCTTGGCATGAACGCTTTTAGTCGTTTTCGCAGATCCATGTGAACAGGGATCATTTTGACAACATTGTCGTCTCTACGCAAAAACATCTCTGTTTTCAGCACTTCTTTGTCACGTAAACGCACCCTCAACATAGTGAGCACTAACAAGATAGACACAAGCAATTTGCAAGAAACCAGCAAAGACCAGAGAAAGGAGCACAATATAAAGGGATCAGAGCACATGAGGATCAGGTGAACTCAATCAAGCAAACAAGGATTAGACAAGGACTAAATAAGGGGGCGTGGAAACGGGAAACTGGAGCACATGGCCAACACCATCTGGCCAACACAAACATAAGGTGTGTTCGACATCGGCTGCAGCTGGAAAATTTTCTTTCTTTCTTTCTTTCTTTCTTTCTTTCTTTCTTTCTTTCTTTCTTTCTTTCTTTCTTTCTTTCTTTCTTTCTTTCTTTCTTTTGACATGTTTGAAACCACAATGAGGAAATAATTTATTTACAGTCCCCCTATAGTCAATAATTGTATCCCTTAAAACTCATCTTTGATCACCAAAACGACACATTAAACGTTTTTCCTTGGAAAAAAAATGTCTTCATGCCATAGCTTGATGAATGTAACTCCACACCCTTTCCTCATTTAGTATACGCGGATCGATGAATATGCAAATGAGCCCCGCCTCCACTCACTCACACAGCTCAGAGATCCACTCGTTGACGATCACACGTTGATCTGATTGGTTACAAGGTAGTTTGTGACGTCAGAAACACCAGCGATTTCAAACCGGGTTTTTGAGACTTTGTTTCACTGCAGTTTTAAGGAGGAAATACTCAGCAATGGTGTCGACTTATGAATTTACACATGGTTTGTCTTAAAGCGTATTAAAAACACCACATAGACATATAAACAACATTAAAAGCTGGATTTTCACCAAATCGTTTGTTGACAAAAAAAAAAGAAGAAAAAAAAAGTATTGGAACAAAGAAGAAGATGAAATGTAAGGAAGTGACTTGTAAAGGTGGTTAGCAAGGAAAAACTCCCAAGGATGTTATATAGATGTAGAGAAAGAAACCTGGGAACAATGATAGATAATAAAATTAATGTAAAAAAAAATCAGTTCAACATCCCATAATGCATCCTTCACGCACCAAGCTATGTATTAAACAGCAGTAGGACCTTAATTAAAAGGCTGGTATGTCAAAAGTTTGACGTCAAGACCCTTTGTTTGCCTCTGTTACTGCTTTAAACATTTAAATTATGAAATATTGGGCTTGAGTGCTTTTTTTTTGCATTCTTTCTATTCTTTCTCACAGATAGTTCTCAGTATCAGTATCAGAGTTATTTTGTCATCACTAACCCTGGGTTAACATATTTTGTTAAGCCTGGAACAAAATTCCTCCCCGAAAATTTTATCTCAACCATATCCGTACCAATGAGTTATCCATAAAATCAGAGGGAAACGATAGGTGAATAACACTGATGTAGAAGCACCTAACCTATAAGCCTAAACTTGACAAAACTGTAAAGTTGTCCCTCAAATCAGATTGGATGATTGGAATGTTGTTCCAGGATCATGTCGGACTGTGGGGAATCAGGTTTTGCATCAGTCTCATTAAGACGAGCCATTCTCACGTCAGCAGAACTGGTAATCACCTGAAATCTATCAATAAAAAAAGAAAAGCATGTACCGGACTAACCCGCTCCGTGGAGACGTGATGTGAAGTGATGCTAATCTCGTGTCTCTACGCATGTGTTTGCTCACTGCTGGCTCTATAAAGTCTGAAAACTCAGATTCTCATCGACACTCATTGCTGATCTTCGCCATCAGTCATAACCAGAGCTCAAGTCATCATGGCAACTAAGATGGTGATCCAGCAGCCGAAGCCCCTGGTTTTGGCTCCGGGTTCTGACCAGTGGTCCACCAGCCTCTGCGAATGCGACATACTCCCAGACTGTGAGTGCATTTTCATTGAAATCCCTACAGATAGTCGGACATTTGATTGTCTTTTTCTTTGTGCGGTGACTGATCTTCCCCATCTTGTTGGGCAGGTTGCTTTGCGTTCTGGTGCGGCCCATGTTTCGCCTGCATCACAGCCCGAGATCACGGAGAGTGTCTCTGCTTGCCTCTGCTGGACAGTTTCGGCCTCATCCCACCCATCACGATGGCAATGAGAGTGTCTGTCCGACGCACGTATGGCATTGAGGTAATGACTTTTCTGGAATTCACTGCAAAAATGTTAGATGTGAAATATGTATTCTCTCTCTCTCTCAGGACTCTATTTGCAACGACTGTGTGTTGTCCTTCTGCTGCGGGCCGTGCTCTTATTGTCAGATAAGACGTGAGCTGAAGTCTCGCAACCACCCCGTCTCCCTCTTAAGCTTCCGAAAATAAAACACTCCATCATCATCAGTCACTGATTTGTAACTTCAACTCTACAATGAACTCAGTTCTGCCCCCGAGGTGTGGATTTCAGCTGTAGTCTGCTGAGGAATGAAGCCTGAAAACTCTTCTCTACATGATTCTTTCACTTAATATTCTACAATATTATTGATCTGACTGTAGTGGCACTGTTGGATGAGAACTGAACTGGTCTGGATGATGACATTGATGATCTTTACACTGAACTGACTTCAGATGAACAACAGCTGAAATGCATTATTTTCCTGTTATCTCTGTAAAGCTGCTTTGAAACGATCTGGAAGGACACTTGACTTGACTTTAGGGTAACAACTGTATTGAAGCTTCGTTAGACTTCATGGAACATGTTTGTATCAACTGAGATCATCACGTGGAATCATAAGGTCCTTGTAAATTTAGTTTTAAACTGTTATGCTTTTATAAATATTTTTAATGTATTATATCATTGTTCATGTTGAAATAAAAATAATTGTGATTAAAAACTTCACTTTTTGTATGTTTTTTTGTTTTAATACACACACGTTAGGTTTTCATTCATGTGTCCCCTAATATATGCTATTAATTAGTATAACCATTTAAATGCACAAAAGTTTGGGATCAGTAAGATAAAAAAAAGAAAGAAATTAATACTTTTATTGAGCAGGGATTAAATTGATCAAAAGATAATGTGCACCTTGAAATGCAATGTAAGTCGCTTTGGATAAAAGCGTCTGCCAAATGCATAAATGTAAATGTAAAAGGGACAGTAAAGACATTTATAATGATTTCTATTTCAAATAAATGTTCTTTTGCAGTTATCTGTCAAAGAACCCTAAAAAAATGCATCAAGGTTTCCACTAAAATATTAAGCATCACAACTGTTTTAATAAGAAATAGGCATATTAGATCATAATAAGAAAGCAGCAAATCACTATATTAGAATGATTTCTGAAGGATCATGTGACACTGAAGACTGGAGTAATGATGCTGAAAATTCACACATTTTTTACAATATATTCACATAGAAAACAGTTATTTTAAATTGTAATAATATGACTGTTTTACAGTAGGCTATAAATTAAATGCAGCCTTGAGCAAAGAGATTTTCAAAAATATTAAATAATAATAATAATAATAAATCACCCATTTACTAACAATATAGTTAAATGCATTATTAACAATGATCTAACAATGAAAAATTCTAAAGCAAATAAAAATCTTAAATGTTATTTTCAAAATTTAACAATCAAAAGTTGTATCTATATTATTAATGGACCTAACCAAAACATAAACAATGAACAGTTGTATTTTATATATATATATATATATATATATATATATATATATATATATATATATATATATATATATATATATATATAAAATTAGCAATAAACACTGATTTAACAACATAAACTGTAATATTAAACCCTAATGTACAAACCTGTAAACAAAAAACTAAGAAGATAATTAGTTAAATTAAAAGTCATGAAGTATCATTCTGGGAATGTCCTTTTATGGCTTTTCACTGTTGATTTGCTCTTTTTTTTTTTTTTTTTTTTTTTTTAAACGGTTTAACAGTATTTTACTGTAAATTAAACTAAATATAAAGCTATACAGTAAGGGAACATACTATTAACCACTACTATTAACAGGTTTACTGTTAAATAAAAATTATAATTATATATTTTTTAGTGTATGTTTGATTATTGGGCTCCCTCTAGTGGCTAACTGCAAGATGCAATGCACAATGTGTGTGTGTGTGTGTGTGTGTGTGTGTGTGTGTGTGTGTGTGTGTGTGTGTGTGTGTGTGTGTGTGTGTGTGTGTGTGTGTGTGTGTGTGTGTGATTGTGTGTGTGTGTGTGTGTGTGTGTGTGTGTGTGTGTGTGTGTGTGTGTGTGTGTGTGTGTGTGTGTGTGTGTGTGTGTGTGTTCACTTATTAATTGCCAAATAACATGTATAAATGGCTTAATTCCACTTTTGTCAAACTAAACCCAGATGACAAATAGTAGGCTTATACTATAATTGGGCCTACCGGAAATAAACGAAACTGGAGTTCTTGACTGGCCATCTTGCTATCACGTTTGACCCATCTCTCGTTTTAAGACTGTTTAAGACTGCCTTTCTTCATCTCTATCAGTGCATGTATGATCATCTACGTGTCTGCATTGTCCATTACCTTAATCTTTAGGACAATGTTAAAAAAAACCTCATCAGTCAGATTCCATCACTGCACGCTCTTCATATCTAAGTCACATAGATGTTTATTAGGATAATCTTCTATATCTTCTTCATGTGGGCTACGGCTACGGCTACCTCAAAAATAAATGTATGCCTATGCATTTATAGAAACTTTCTCTGGTCTCCTACATTCAGCGCTTTGCCAAGTGGCAGGACACACATTTAGAGTATCGGCGTACGGTAGCAGGAGGTCATTTGGCATATCTACCTTTATTCAAAGTATCATAACTAATACAATTATTACATAGGCGACTCCTGCACAGACTGTCGCCATGTGCTTTTGGTAATCTTCTATTTATGGATTACTTGTAAACTTGTGGTTTGCTGCCATCTACTGGCGGAACTAAATAATTATACAACTGATTTCTCTTTTCTTTCTTTTTTTCTAACCTTTGCTACTGCTTTTGCCTTTTAAATCATATTTTAAAATTTCACAGTGAAAAAGATTCATTTTGGAACCTTTATTTGGAAGAGTGTTTAAAGCATCAAATTAACTGCCATTTCATCTGAATGGGAACCCAGCTGCAGTATTGTATCAAGAGTGATTTTAATGATTTCCAAAAGAATACGCAAGGGGGGAAAACACACAGGATGGTAAAAAAACAGATAATTTTCCTGATATTGTGAAAAAAATATAATTACAGTTACAATACAAGTCAACTCCTATTTTCACTGTAGGAACATTTTAATGTAAAGCGATTTCAGACACCCCTATTGTGTACCGTACCATTTTTAACCACCGTGGAGAAGCAACGGAGATAGAGAATGACTTCAACTTCTCAAGCAAAGCAAGTGTCAACGTTGAATGACAAAACGCTAGTTTCATAAAGTATCATTCTTTTCAACATTCCTTATTTGCATATTCAAAAATATTTAAAATAATGTAATTTAATACAGTTATAATTTTTCAATGTAAATTATTTAATTTTATTGGTAACAGCCTAGTGTCTAATTATTTTAATTGAATATATTAATCAAATTTAGAAATTTGAAATGAAAGATGAAGCATACATTTAATAAAATTAGAGGAAAATGCACTTTATAAAGGTAAATTATTCTAAGTGTTTTCAAACAGTGATGTAATGAAACATTGACTACGTTTACATGCAGCCAATAACCCGTTCAAAACCGGGATATTAGCAATAACCCGGTCGCGCACGGCCATGTAAACACCGGCAAAAACCCGGATATGCTCATATCCCGGTTTTTAAAAACCCGGATATTATACCTGGGGTACCCCCTTTCTAACCCGAATATTTGGTCATGTAAACGCGTATCGGCATATCCCCATCAAAAGGGACATTGATTTGTGTTCTGCGCATGTTCTATTCGCAAGGAATCTTGGTCTTTTGAGGAGAGACGGCGCATATGACTACGTTTACATGCAGCCAATAACCCGTTCAAAACCGGGATATTAGCAATAACCCGGTCGCGCACGGCCATGTAAACACCGGCAAAAACCCGGATATGCTCATATCCCGGTTTTTAAAAACCCGGATATTATACCTGGGGTACCCCCTTTCTAACCCGAATATTTGGTCATGTAAACGCGTATCGGCATATCCCCATCAAAAGGGACATTGATTTGTGTTCTGCGCATGTTCTATTCGCAAGGAATCTTGGTCTTTTGAGGAGAGACGGCGCATACAGAAACCCGCGTGCAGTATACCGGAAGTAAACAAGAAGTAGAGGTAAACATGGCGAGACGCAGCACAGCACCACACTTTTGGAGCGAGGAGGAAAGCGCAAACAAAGGCGATCGCTATCTGCCCCGAACTATTCATTATCCGCATGCTGCTGCTGCTGCTGTTGTTGTCTTTGGATACAGGAAAAAGAATCGGAAATGACGCATATTGCGTCTTAAGGAAGTCCGTACGTCCAGACGCTAACCGCGCGTCGCCGTTTACATCGGGATATTGTAAATTCCATGTATACAGGAGTAACTCTCTCTGCTCACGCATGTAAACGCGTTATTCCGAATGTTTCAGAAACCCAAATAGTGACCTTAACCCGACCATAACCCGGATATTGGCTGCATGTAAACGTAGTCATTGACAATTTAAGCTTGAAGGGAGTAAAGCCTCTGTTTAGGCTATTAAGGAAATGTAATTTTGCCAAAAGAAGAACTTTTATTTTAAATAAATGTTCATTTTAAATCAGCCTACTTCAGTGTGATATGTTATTATCATGCTTAACACTAAGAATTTGAATAATTGTAATGTGATGATCAGATGCAGATATCTAAATATAGGCGGTTTGCGGGTGGATTATTAATTTTTAATAGTGGATTCGGGTTACTCAAAGTGCACCAGATTAATGAATTTATCTTTAAAATGTACAACATTTTCTTACGGGGGGGCATGCCCCCGGACCCCCCTAGAGGTACCAAGCTCCACCAACAAAAAAATGTGGGAAACACATTAGGCTATGATGATCTACAAAAAAAGACACATTTAATTATCTTATTATTAAAATACATTATTATGATTTTACCACCTCCGCCTCATTTTGAGCCAGTAAAAACCCTGAAATAGCCTGAAGTATTACTTTTACTAGTAATTAGAATGGTATTTCAGTGCACTTAACATCTAACTTTTGGGAGTTGATCAAAACAGTTCTCTTTTGGATATATAATAACAATGAGATATTCTGTAGCCTATACTGATTATCAGTTTGTCGCATGTTTAGACCTTGTACAGTATATGTGTTGCACAACACATGTTGCACTTGGCGATCACGGTGGGGATTGATATGGTAGTGGACCATGATGGTCATATAAGTGAAGGAGCAGTCTGATAGATTTCTGTCCCTCCATTGAAAGTCTGATCATTCAAAATGTTCATAAAGAGATAATTAAATAAATGAATCGAGCGGTTCAATCAAAGTCTTCTGAAGAGACACAGTTGAAGCTCAAACGTGATACGTAACACAAAAATGAACCTCATTGGTTCTTGTTGAAGCTCAAACATGATGCGTAACACAAGAATGAACCTCATTGGTTCTTGTTGAAGCTCAAATGTGATACGTAACACAAGAATGAACCTCATTGGTTCTTGTTGAAGCTCAAACATGATGTGAAACACAAGAATGAACCTCATTGGTTCTTGCTAAAGCTCAAACGTGATGCGTAACACGAGAATGAACCTCACTGTTTCAGAATCAGAATCAGAATCAGAATCAGAAAGAGCTTTATTGCCAAGTGTGCTTGCACCCACAAGGAATTTTTCTTGGTACTGAAGCTTCCAGTGCACATATACAAATACAAATACAACAAGAAACATAGTAATACAAATTCTAAGAATAAAATATATAAAAAAATAAAATAAAATAAAATAGTATAAAAAGTAAAAAAAAGGGGTCACAGTTGGGTTTAGTCTGAATAAACATTTACAGATTATGAACATATTTACAGTATTTTGAGAAGTATGAATAATATAAATATAAATATCACCTGAGTTAGAGAATATTACACTAGACAGTGGGAGTCTAGTGCATGTTACAGATTATGAACATATTTACAGTATTTTGAGTAGTATGAATAATATAAATATAAATATCACCTGAGTTAGAGAATATTGCACTAGACAGTGGGAGTATTGCACTTGCAGGCATATGCCTTGGGGGGCATGTTAAGTGTTCAGAAGGGAAATGGCCTGTGGAAAGAAACTGTTCCTGTGCCTGGATGTTCTTGTGGCCAGTGATCTGTGTCGCCGTCCTGACGGTAACAGTTCAAACAGGGGGTGTCCAGGGTGAGTGGAGTCTGTGATGATTTTACCTGCTCTCTTCCTCACTCTGGAAGAGTACAGGTCCTGGAGGGTTGGCAGGGGGGCACCAATAATCCTCTCTGCTGTCCGGACTGTCCGTTGTAGTCTCCTGATGTCCGATTTGGTAGCTGAACCAAACCAGACAGTGATGGAAGTGCTTAAAACAGACTCAATGACGGCTGAGTAGAACTGGATCACCAGCTCCTGTGGCAGATTGAACTTCTTCAGCTGGCGAAGGAAGTACAGTCTCTGCTGGGCCTTTTTCACAATGGAGTCAATGTGATTTGCCCACTTCAGGTCCTGAGAGATGGTAGAGCCCAGGAACCTGAATGACTCCACTGCTTCCACAGTGCTGTTCATGATGGTGAGAGGGGGGAGTGCTGGGGATTTTCTCCTGAAATCCACAATCATCTCCACTGTTTTGAGCGTGTTCAGCTCAAGGTTGTTATAGCTGCACCAGACAGCCAGCTGTTCAACCCCCAGTCTGTAAGCAGACTCGTCACCATTTTGGATGAGACCGATGACGGTGGTGTCGTCTGCAAATTTCAGGAGCTTGACAGAGGGGTCTTTAGAAGTGCAGTCATTAGTGTACAGGGAGAAGAGCAGTGGGGAGAGAACGCACCCTTGGGGGGCGCCAGTGCTGATGGTGAGGGTCCTGGATGTGAGCTTCCCCAGTCTCACTCGCTGCTGCCGGTCTGTCAGGAAGCTGGAGATCCACTGACAGATTGAGGATGGCATGGAGAGCTGAGTCAGTTTGGCTGTGAGAAGATCAGGGATGATGGTATTGAAGGCCGAACTGAAGTCCACAAATAAGATCCGTGCATAAGTCCCAGGTCTGTCAAGATGTTGCAGGATATAGTGCAGTCCCATGTTGACTGCATCATCCACAGACCTGTTTGCTCTGTAAGCAAACTGAAAGGGATCCAGAAGGGGTCCAGTGATGTCCTTCAGATAGGCCAACACCAGTCTTTCAAACGACTTCATGACCACAGACGTGAGAGCGACAGGTCTGTAGTCATTAAGTCCAGTGATTTTAGGTTTTTTGGGAACCGGAATGATAGTGGAGCGTTTGAAGCAGCAGGGAACTTCACACTGCTCCAATGATCTGTTGAAGATCTGCGTGAAGACTGGGGCCAGTTGGTCAGCGCAGGCTTTTAGACAAGCAGATGAGATGCCGTCTGGGCCTGAAGCTTTCCTAGTCTTCTGTTTTTTGAAGACTCGGCTCACGTCCTCCACACAGACCTTAAGCTCAGGTTGGATGGCAGAAGGGGGGAGGAGAGGGGTTGCAGGAGGTGATGGTGGATGTGTGAAGTGCACATCAGAGCGGGTGTGAGGTGTGAGTCTGGGCTTCTCAAACCTGCAATAGAATGCATTGAGAGTGTCAGCCAGTTGTTGATTCTCCACAGATCGGGGGGATGGTGATTTGTAGTTGGTGATGTTCCTCAGGCCTCTCCAGACTGATGCCGGGTCGTTGGCTGAAAACTGGTTTTTCAGCTTTTCAGAGTAGCTTCTTTTAGCAACTCTGATCTCCTTTGTCAGTCTGTTTCTGGCCTGGTTATACAAGATTTTATCCCCACTTCTGTAAGCATCCTCTTTGGCATGACGAAGCTGTTTGAGTTTCCCAGTAAACCATGGTTTATCATTAGTGAATGATAAGAATGTCCTGGTAGGAATGCATGTATCCTCACAGAAACTGATATATGATGTTACAGTATCTGTGAGCTCATCCAGATCGGTGGCTGCAGCTTCAAAAACAGTCCAATCAGTGCAATCGAAGCAGGCCTGTAGATCCTGCTCTGCTTCGTTGGTCCATCTTTTTACAGTCCTTATTACAGGTTTAGCTGATTTCAGTTTCTGCCTGTAGGTCGGTATAAGATGAACCAAACAATGATCAGAGAGCCCCAAAGCTGCCCGTGGGACGGAGTGATACGCATTCTTTATCGTGGTGTAACAGTGGTCCAATATATTACTGTCTCTGGTAGGACATGTAACATGCTGTCTGTATTTTGGCAGTTCACGGGAGAGATTTGCTTTGTTAAAATCCCCAAGAATGATTAAAAGAGAGTCTGGGGACCTTTGTTCCATTTCAGCTATATGTTCAGCCAGCTGTTGTATCGCCGCGCTCACACACGCGTCTGGAGGAATGTAAACATTCGCGAGAATGAATGAGGAAAACTCCCGCGGCGAGTAGAAAGGTTTACAGTTTATGAAATGTGCCTCTAAATTAGGAGAGCACATCTTCTTCAGTGTTGTTACATCTGAACACCAACTTTCGTTAATGTAGAAACACAATCCACCACCTCTCGTTTTCCCCGTTAGTTCCGCGATGCGATCCGCTCGGAACAGCTGAAAGCCCGGCAGATGTAGTGCGTTGTCCGGTATGGCTTCACTCAGCCAGGTTTCAGTGAAGCACAGAGCAGCGGAGTTTAAAAAATCCTTGTTAGTGCGGGTGAGGAGAAGAAGTTCGTCCATTTTGTTAGGAAGAGATCGGAGATTCGCAAGATGAATACTGGGGAGTGCAGTACGGAGGCCGCGCTCGCGGAGTTTAACCAGCGCGCCAGCGCGCTTCCCGCGTTTGCGTCTGACCGCGCGTTTGAACAACACCGCTGCCCCTCCGACGAGAATGTCCAGTAAAACGTCTGAGTAATCAAAATCTGTAAAAAAGTTGTCAGGTGTGTGTTTCCTAATGTCCAGTAGTTCGTCTTTGGTGAAACTGATAGGAAAAGAATGACTAAACGCAGAACAAACCAACAAAAACAACACAATAACTGGAGAGCTCCACACCGAGGCAGCCATCCGCGGCGCCATCTTGTTTCTTGTTGAAGCTCAAACATGCTAATTAACACGTACCGTACCGGTAATTACGAACTTTATGAAGACGTGAACGCACCTTTACCATATTTGAGTAATGTACGTGCGATGATCAAAATCAATATGCCTAAATAAAAAAATGCCTAAATTATATCGGTTCACTATATAAAGCGATTGGGTCTCTTCAGAAGACTGTGATTAAACTGCTCAATTAATTTTACAATCTCTTTATGAAAATTTTGAACCGAGTTTTAGATGAATACACTTTACATGGAGGGACAAAATATCTTCATTTGTGTTCTGAAGATGAATGAAAGACTTATGGGTTTGGAATGACATGAGGGTGAGAAATTAATGACAAAATATTATTTTTTGGGTGAACTATCCCTTTAAGTAAAGATTTTTTTAACGGATACTAAAAATATAGACATACCAGATGACCATCAGACCGTTTTTATTAAGGCAATAGATTAAGACAATAAACTAATAGACATCACCATACTTACACCAGATGATTAATCACCGTACAATAAAACAAAACAATTTCATTAAATATGCAAATGAGGCATTATATAAATAAATATGCATTAGCATACAATTCCAGAACAGAAAACTGAACGTTGGATAAAGCCAGGTTCAAAATTCTTGTTTCATTTTCTTTAACAGATCAGATTTAAAGGTTTTTACAGAGGAGATTTTGGATTTCTCTTTTCATCACTCCATAAATCAGAAAATGTCAACAAGCTGAAAAAAAAAATTTGAAAAAAAATAAAATAATATACACCATCCATTTTTAAAATGTTATATAACTCAGTTGAATATTATATGAATAAACCTTTCAGTAAAAACCTTTAGAATATAAAAAGGAGCAAACCTGTAAAGTTTGGTCTAAGAAAGTACAAATAATAATAATAATAATTTTGATAAAACAGCCTTTAAAGATAGGCTACGCATTGCAATTTAATTTTACAGATGCAAATCGATAAAAGGAAATACAATTCTACACTTAAATGTGTATTTTGCATGTTTTATTTCCACTAGTCTGAAAGAAGACTTGTTATGGAAACAAAACAGGCCAAAATCTCAAAATTGTGAATGAAAAAACTGGATTTGCCTGTAAATGGAGCAAATACAACGGTGCAGATCTAATGCCACAGAGAAGAATGAGAGTCATTTCATCTGTGTAACAGTGCAGAATACTGAGAAAAAAGTTGTAGGTTGCAAGTTAGGGCCTTCATTTTGCTCGACCGTTGATGAATGTGACATTTTGCTCTCGAACATTCATTTCTCGGGATATCTGACACCAGGAGCAGACACCGCAGAAGGTGGAGTAAAGACAGTCATTACAGATAGAATCCTTAGAGAGAGAGAAACACGATAAGTTCCCCAGATTTATAAACAGTATTAGATATAGAAGATAGCTAGAACTGGCTTTGAAACAAACCTTTATCCCATAGCGATTGCGCACGGAGACCCGCATGGCCAGTGTTATTGGAGGAACGCATGATCCGAATCCGTCGAGCAGAGGCAGACACAGACACTCGCCGTGCTTGCGAGCCGTCGAACAGGCAAAACAGGGGAAGCACCAAAATGAAAAACAACCTGCAAAAGAAAAGAACACGACCGTTATATGAGAGGAATCACGATGTGAAAGAGTTGAAAGCAGCATTGACATCTCACATTTGTTTAACCCTCTGGTGCTCTTCGCAATTTTTTTTTTTTTTTTTTTTTTTTTTTAAATGAAATGAATGTAGCCTACTATATTTTAGTTTGATAATGTTTCTTATTTCATATTTTTTTTATTTTTATTTTATACTAAATTGTATGTACGCTGTATTTATAATCCATTTATTCACTTTTTGAGCATAGACCTGAACATTTATTTTCCAACTTAAACTGTCGTAAATCTTGAATGCTTTCGAGCACAGACTTAAGTTTGATCTCTTTTCAAAGACGACACATGGCAAATAATTTCTGAAGTGAAAAATGTAACAGAATTGTACGTGTAGGGTATTATTATGAAAAATGTAGGCCTAAATAAAATTTTTTTTAAATATATATTTTCAAAAGCACGTTTTACTCTAAAACTGCAAGAAAATCAAAGCCATAAATCATAAATCAATCAACAAGCCATAAAGTTGTGTTCCATTAAGCTTGATATCAAAAAAAAAAAAAAAAAAAAAAATTAGCTTTCAGTAAGATATGGTTTCTCCCATTAATTTCAAATGCGCTCATTTTTTAATGGCGTGGAGCACAAGTGTGACTATTTTTACAGGACCATTTAACCTTTTCGAATGTCCATGATTTTAATTGTGTGTTCACATAGCAAGTGCCAAAACCAGTACCAAGTTTCGTACCATTCAAATGAAGTACAAAATTCTAAGAAAAAACAAAACAACGTTTTTTGGTAAAAAAATGACTGAAGATCCCCAGAGGGTTTAATTACACGACTCTCTGGAATACTTGATTCTGAATGATCAACCGCTGCATTCAGAAACGCCACTTCATGTCTGTCTTAACACTTGATTTCTGCTGCCTTCACATCGGGATAATCGTACATACGAGTTTCCTACTTAAAAATTGGACATGAACGCCCTCTCACGTCGTATTTATCACTGGGAAGTGATTCCATATCATAAACTTTAAACAATTTTTATTGTTAAAAATAACAATCTCTGTATAAATTAAATATAATGAATCTTTGTTAAAGCTACAAAAGTGATTTTCTCTTAGATTTTTTTTGTTTGCTTAACATTAATGACTCAGACGGCAGCAGGTTTATTAGGCTGCTGTCACTTTAAGACCGAATGCACGGATCCAATAGAATGATACGCATCCGTTTTCTTTCTCAATAGTTTATGTTCATGTAAGCCATAAGTGACTGTGTTTACGAGGATACTCGCCGAGACGGGCATGTGTGTGTGGAATAATTGGAATATTTATTATAAATGATTCATCTGTGCGTGAGTGCGGGACAATCTGTCACAGAAATAGCAAACAATAATGATCCAACAATCCAATCAGGTCCTGCCCTACGGTTTTTCTAGTTTGAGAAGCAGTTTCACTCGGATATGCATCATATAGGGAAGAAGACATTTCAGTTTCCTGCTCAGTTTATAAAGAACGACATGTAACAGTAATTACAGTAAAAACTGATTACACATTATCATTTATTCTGGCACACCTCCGGAGAACCTTTTATACACATATTTCAGTAATGATGTGTCAGCTTGATTTAGCAATACTATTGTATTGTTACAAAGTGACATTCTAGACACACCAAAAGGGGGGGGGGGGGGAGAGAGAGAGAGAGAGAGAGAGAGAGAGAGAGAGAGAGAGAGAGAGAGAGAGACACTCACACTCTGGTACATCCTGACAGCAGTCAATGATTCCAGAGCTCCACTGGTTAGAAGTCTGTGACATGACAAAGGCCCTTGGTTGTTGAGAAGTCATCCTGCTTATTACCAAATCCTTCAACAGACACAAGAACACAAAGACATATGAGTGCATACTCTGATAATAATAATAATAATAATAATAATTTTCCTACTTTTTCTGGTTTTCCATATCGAAACGTTCTTACATTCAGATATAAGTCTTGTTTTCTTAAAACCAGATCAACATTAAGAGACTTTTTGCCTAAAACTAGATTAGTTATAAGTAATTAACTAGATACATTTTTTTGGTGTAAACAAACTTGAAACCTTTCTTTTTAAACAATGCCATAAGAACCATTTTTTTAGTTCCCCAAAAGAACCTTTCAGTGAACAGTTCTGAAAAGAACCCTTTTTTCTCTCAGTATCAAGAACATTTTAAATAATCTTTTCCACTTTAAAGAACACTTTGTGGAATGGAAAGATTTCATGGATGTTGAAGTTTCTTCATGGAACCAGAACCTTTATTTTTTTTAAATTAAGAACCATCTATATTTGATCAGCATCGGCACAAAAGTGCTCATTGAAAAACATGTCATATGGTGATTTATCATTTTGAAACAACTGTTGTGTCCCAGTGTTGTTTTAAAGACAAGTTATTCTTGAAAAACTAAGCTAGATATTTAAATAAGTGCATAGTGACACACAGTGTGTAATGGATTACGTAATCAGATTCCAGAACTGATACTTGTAATTATATTACGTTTTAAAATACTCATAATCAGATTGTAGGTAAATTTTTTGTGATTACACAGTTATGTAATGTTCACAAAATGGCAGTACATTTTTCAGAATTGACTAACTCTCAGTAATTGTCTTCCAGTTTTGTGGAATTGCACAATCAGATCCACACTGCATAAAATATTTAATCTTTTTTGTTTTTGTGTTTTTACATCAATATAGTACAAGATTATCCTATTCAAATCTACACTGAAAAAAACAAAAACAATAAGTTAAATTTACTTAATTTTTTCTTTGGCAAGTTTCTTTAAGTAAAAACTTATTTTAAGTATTATTTTTTAAGTAAATTTCACATATGAAATTAAGTAAACTCTACTTAACTAAGTTAATGAAAGTAACAAAGAAAATAAGTACTTTTAACTTGGCTAGTGAAAGGTTGAGTAACATCTATTTAGTTGAATTATCCTTTGCAATAAATATAATTTCACTCAAAAAATATAACTTTGAATTAAACCACACTTATAAAGTACATGCTTTCCTTAGAAACATCGAAGTTATTAATACAATAAGATATTTGACATAATGAAAGTCCCACATAATGTGAACGCAGAGACCTCAATACTTGATAGACAATACACAATGACAGTAACATTTGATGGATCGTTTTTGTGTTTGAATGTGTCATTTTGAGTGAAAAATGAACTCCAAATGGCACAAAATGGCAAGTTACTAATCCTAACAACAAAAGCAGTGATTAAACAGTGTAAATACAGCTGGAAAACAGTGAAAAAATCAATCTCTTTAATTATTCAAGGCCCAGTGCATGATGGGAACACCAGTATCAGAAAAGTTGAGTAATTTTACCTAATTTTATAACGTTGATATTTACGCTTGAACTGAGTACTAATATAGAATTTACTTAGTTTTTTTAATTCTTGCCTTTTCATGTAAATTACATTGTTTTTTTCTGTAGTATTTACTTCACCACAAAATCATTTTTATCAGTGTATGTGATAAACTAGCGAAGGCTAAAAGTAACGTTAAAATAAATCTAAAAGTAGTCAGGTTATATCCTGACCTAAAATGTGCCATGTAATGGATTATATTACTACTACAATTTTCAACATGCAATTTGTACCAAGTAATCTGCCTAAAATTGAACAATCTCAAAAACGGCTCTTACCTGAGTGCGAGACCAGAGACGAAGGACAGACTTGTGTTCACTCACTCTCCACGAGGCAAAATGATGGAGATCTGCTGTTACAAGCAGGTGTGCGTCTCAATTAAAGCGTTTCCTCAAAGTCACTGGTCAGGTTAGTTATGCGTCACACCCGTGACCTTCCACCTGATAATCCATCATCATGTGGCTTTACCGTGGGCATGGTTTCACCTGAGAATGAAGACTCTATTGTTTATCTGTTCACATGTGTGTATGAGTAAATGTCTTTGGTTTGCTGGTTGCATTAATGTGAAGAAAAGGCATAAATTAGCTGTATAATAACAGCCATTTTCTATTCTATTCATTATAGAACAACTAGATGGACCAGTTATCAACACCTAAACATCACGTTTCCATTGTGGACTGAGGAAATATAGCTTTATCTGAGAAACAAGTTAATGATATTTAATTGTGTTACAGTACGTCTTTAAAATAAAGGATATGAATCCTTGTTACTGTTTTGTTGTTGTTCTGAGATAATACCTTGACTGTTTTTGGGTATGAATGAACACTGCCTGACTATTGTTCATCAAAGGCATGATACAGTGCTTTGTAATTGTAATTTCACTCAATAAATTGAACTTTTAGGCCTGGTTTCACAGACAGAGCTTAGATTAAGTCAGGATTAGGCCTTAGATTTTATAAACGCGCCTAAGAACAAAACATTACTGATGTGCATCTCCGGACAAAACAATGGCATTGATCACTAATCAGTGCAAATTGCTTTCAGTTGAAATAGCTCAAACATGCATTTCTATAGGCTTACGTTTCCGTGAAACAGCCCGTGCAAGTCTAACAAGGCATCCGGAGTGGTCTTATCTACATTTTAGGGGGCAGTGCCATCTTAGAAGTCAGGTCCCAAACTTAAAGTATGCAAATTATGGTTGATAATAAATCATTTGACTTGATAGAACAGGAATTGCCAGAAACCTCTTGACTATCAAATAAAATGTCTTTCTTTCTTCAGTCGAAAAGAAATTAAGGTTTCAGTGGAAAACATTCCAGGATTTTTCTCCATATAGTGGACTTCAATGGGGTCCAACGGTTTGAGGGTCCAAATGTCAGTTTCAGTGCAGCTTCAAAGGCTCGACACGATCCCAGCCGAGGAATAAGGGTCTTATCTACACAAACCATCGCTCATTTCCCCCCAAAAAATTTTAATAAATAAATAAATAATTTTTAACCACAAATGCTCGTCGTGCACTAGCTCTGTGATGCGACACACATTAAGTAATCACGTTGAAAGGTCACGCGTGATGTAGGCAGAAGTACCGCGGTGAAAAACTTCATCTCATTTTCTCCTTCAACTTCAAAATTGTCCAAAATGATTACCTTTTATTTATTTAGAAACACTCTAGGTTGGTAATTCCGCCTATGTCACGCCGCATGCCTGACCTTTTAATGTGACTACGTAAGGCGTGGCGCATCACAGAGCTGTGCAAGACGAGTATTTTTGGTTAAAAATAATTTATTTATTTATTTAAATTTTTGGGGGGAAAATGAGCGACGGTTTGTGTAGATAAGACCCTTATTCCTCGGCTGGGATCGTGTCGAGCCTTTGAAGCTGCACTGAAACTGACATTTGGACCAGTGGTGTAGTCTACGATACGCAGCCGTATACGCCGTATACCCACTAGAAAAGGCCAAGGATTTCCGTATACCCACTTAAAAAATCGTGAGGATACGTAACAACTTCGTTTTGTGTCAGGGCGTTAGATCGTTACTGAAGGCCCTGACTGAAACCCCACGGTACGCTACTGCAAACGGAGCTTGCTAAGCAGAACGTCACGGAATTTGGCTATTTTTGAATGAATAAATCAAAAGTAGGGCTGTACAATGAATCAAATCTCGATATGGACTAGTGTCTGTGAAGAGACTGCAATTGTTCTACGCGTCTCTGGGAATGTATTACAGTATACTCACTACAAAAAAAAGCTGTTTTAAGTTGAAAGCAGTGTCGTGCAAACGGCCCCTCAAATCTTATAACACTCTATTCACAGACACATCAACAAAAATAAATAAAATAAAATAAAATGAATAAAAAATGAAAAATAACACACACAAAATACAAACACAGACTCTGGTATTCACAGAATATAGAAGAAATAGAAACAACAGTATATCATACAAAAATATAAAAATGATTTATTACTATTATTACTCTTTGTTGAGATTATTATAGTTTTATGTAAAATTCATAATAATTGTTTTGATCTTAATATATTAATAAATTTTTTTTTAAAAATAAATAAATAACCAAGCAATAATGATGAGACTATAAAATAACTGAGTGGAAAGTTGCTTTAGCTTCATACATTTTTTAGATCAGTTTAGTTTGATTATTCATTTAATCTTTCCTGGTGACACAATCATAAAAGTATTGTGTGAAATGTGAAACATTTAAAAAAGGGCAATTATGAGCATGTGCTTCACGTAATTTCTTTTACAGTTTTTCTCGATTGTTTACACACATTTTCTGAAAGCATGCCTCATATTCTCATATTCTCAGAACTCTACACACAAATCCAAAAAAAACACACACACAATGGGCAAAACCCCTCAATTCTCCTGCAAAATGAAACTTTACATTCAAAACAATGTTATTTCTTCTCAAAATGGTATTTTGTTTTCAAATGACACACACAAACCATCATATGAATAGACATTTATATGAACCAGTTGAACACTGATGTGCTCAATGTAAAACACTATGATGAATGGAAAACACTTCTTCTCCATTCATCATAATGACTTAGGCCTTTTTTTTGTTCAGTGTTACACTTACTACAGACAGTACATACATAAGTGTGCTGTAAAATATTTGAGAATATTGTTTTTATATTTGTTTTACACACAAATACATGGTAAAAATATATATTTTATTTTTCCCACAAAAACAATGTACACAGTGTACATCCCAACCAACACAAAGTTGTACATACAGTGGTCTACATACAAAACAACAGAAGAATTTACTGTATACAGTTACAGTAAAACAATGTTGGCCTCCATTGCTCCATTGAAGAGCTCACCTGTTGCCCTTTATGCTAAAGCTCTGATTGCTAATTGTAAAACTGTGTGACGGGTGTTTGCCCATGTGATGAGTCAGTGTGCATATTTGAATGGCAGTGTGTTCCTTGTGAAAACAAGAGATTTTCTGCATGAAAATTGTGCCAAAAGCAGAGAATTGTGTGTAGTGTTTTGAAAAAAGCGTGTTTTAGAAGTACAATTTGAGTGTAAAGCAGGAATTGTGCTTGTAGTTTAGCAGAATTGGTTCAGGGGGTTGGTGAATGAGTTACATGTTGTGGTCACTGTGTCTCAAGTACCAGAAGTTGTGTGTAAACAATTGAGAAAAACTGTAATTGAACAGAGCAGGTCAGACTTGTTATAGTATTACAAGCTAAGCTCTTCTTTCAACAACTCGTGCTCTTTCAGTTTTCCACCCAATCCCACATCAGCCTCGACGCCTTCAATTGACAACTGCGCTTGTTCCTGTTGCATGTCCTCAATCTGGCAATCCTTGGTGAGTCTGAGGAGGAGGAGGCGGGAGAAACAACTCTCTCCTATGTTTTGAATTTGGACTGCAGTGCCCATTTCAGCCACTAGCTGTCAATATCACACACTGCACAGCAAAAAAGATGCGAGTCTTCAATATCAAGGTGAAAAAATGAAGGGCTTTGTTATTGTACTTGGACTCTCACTTTTGACTGCTCCTCATTCCATCCAGATTATTTCAATAATAAATCCAATTTAAGTTTAAGAAATCATTCAATACTTGCAGTTTGTCATAAAAATAATAATAATAAGTCCATGTCTGATATGATCGAGCTCTTTCTTTCTGCAATGTACAATTCGCAGTCACGGCGCACTGGTTTGTGTCGTGGGAGTTAGTTTCCAGAAGAACTTTCAGTTAGTTTGGTGTTGACAAAAGATGCTTATCGCACTTGGTTTTGGAGGAGGGTCATAAGGGTGGAATGTAAGTGTGTGTGTGTGGGCATCAGGTCATGTGCGTGGATGTTTGTGTGTGTGTGTGCATGTGTGGGTGCCTGTTTGTGTAAGTGTTTTGATGCTTGCATAACCATTGTAAATCCCACGTTGAATTCAAATAATGCTGAGAGAGTAATAGAGGCTTCCAAACAGAAATTTGGTGCAATATAATAGTGCCACTACCATACTAATAAAGCAGAGTGGGGCACAACCTAACACTTTTTGAATTCACTTGGGGTTCAGAGAATTTCTTTTTTTTACCACATTAATTTCACACATGCCTAGTACAATTATGTGGTTTTGTTTCATTGATACAGTGTATACTTTCTTCTTGATTTTCCCCTGGAAGTGAATGTGACAACATGCCCCATAGGTGGGACACATTGTAACAAGACAAAACAAACTATAATATTTTGTAAATAAAATACAACTATTAACTTTTTCATTTAAAATAATGGCATTTTTAATTCTTAAAAATAAACACATTTTTGAGTTTGAACACACCGGAAAACAGTTCAAAACATAATAATAATTAATCATTTCTGAACATTGACTCTCAGTCAAAGAATCTCAAATGTTAAATGACAGATATAAGATTAAAATAATATCAGATGTGTCTCATTTTAAATAAACACAAAAAACAGAGATGAAAAATTAACTTCAGTACCATTGCCAATGGTCAAATAAACGTTAAGTGATATCTTCCAAATATTTCTGAATTTTGGCGCAGTTTTTTCTCTATTTAGTGTTGATATGGCAACTAGTAAATTCACAAAGTTTCTTCATGCTGGCATGAGTGTAAAGTTTTAAACTGTGTCCCGGTGCCCCACTCACCCCTATAACCTACGAGAACATATCTGAATGCTGTTTTTGTTTCATGTCACAGTATATGAATTCCTGGAGATGTAGTTTAATATCATTTAACGTCATTGCACGAGTGATTTCATTTCACCTCAATGCCGTGACGTTCTGCTGTTCCACATTCGACACACACAGTTCAATAAGGGTAGACATGGGGATCCTCCTGTTGCCCTGTTCGTCTTAAAAACAAATAAAGGCAAGCACCATAAAGCACCTGCAAACACACAACGACAACTCAAACACAAACAAATGTAAGCAGGTTGGCCATTAGTACAGTGAATACACACTCAATATCATCCTTACCCCTGTGCAGGCTGGTGGTGGTGGTGTAATGGTGTGGGGGATGTTTTCTTGGCACACTTTAGGCCCCTTAGTGCCAATTGGGCATCGTTTAAATGCCACGGCCTACCTGAGCATTGTTTCTGACCATGTCCATCCCTTTATGACCACCATGTACCCATCCTCTGATGGCTACTTCCAGCAGGATAATGCACCATGTCACAAAGCTTGAATCATTTCAAATTGGTTTCTTGAACATGACAATGAGTTCACTGTACTAAAATGGCCCCCACAGTCACCAGATCTCAACCCAATAGAGCATCTTTGGGATGTGGTGGAACGGGAGCTTCGTGCCCTGGATGTGCATCCCACAAATCTCCATCAACTGCAAGATGCTATCCTATCAATATGGGCCAACATTTCTAAAGAATGCTTTCAGCACCTTGTTGAATCAATGCCACGTAGAATTAAGGCAGTTCTGAAGGCGAAAGGGGGTCAAACACAGTATTAGTATGGTGTTCCTAATAATCCTTTAGGTGAGTGTATACGCAACGCATTCTCATCCTTGGGCGTCATAATACTGACGCTTTTGACATTTCGTCTACATCGAACGCACATGGCACCCTTTAGCATCAATATGACACGCACAGAGCTTTGTTCGGTTATGGGTAGGTTTAGGTCTAGTGTAGGGATAGGGTTAGACCGCTAGGAGGCGCCTTCTGGCCCATTTCTATCTGCGTCAATGTCATAGGAAGTAGCTAGGTAACGCTGCTATCTCCGCCGGTACATCGAATTCATGGATGATGCCGGACTTTTGTGCTGCGTATGGATGTTCACACGAACGAAATCTAAAAACCAGACAGCAAGGGATTACATTTCACAAGTGAGAATGTGTTTTATGATATTGAATAATCTTTTTACCGATTGTACTCAAACCTTTTAATGGAGTAAAAACAGTGTGGCGCTTGTAACCTGTAAGTACAGTCCTAATAGTATGCTTGTCCTCTCCCTGTCAATCTTCAAACAGTACATCCATGATTATTATACATAGAATTCCACAAATCTTATGTATGTGTGAGTTTTGCACAAGGACACAGTGGGCTCAAGGGCTTGTTTCTTCCTTGCAAACTGGGGATGGAGGTGTGGAAGGACACTGGAATTTGTGAAAATGTCAACTGTTTAGCTATTTAAGATGTATTTACTACTTTAGTACATACTTATTTTATGGCAAAAGTATTGCGGGACAGGAATAAAGAAAAGATGAAACGGTCTTTGGCACCTCAACTATCTAACTTTCACATTATGTTCCTCTCAAATTTTTGATCTGCTTCCACCTGCAAATTGCTTTGTGTATCATATTTACAGTAATAAACCAATACAATTTAAATGTTTAAATTAACATGTATAGCCATTGTAGCCATTTTGCATGCAGTAGGCTAAGGTAAGTAGCGATAGTTTATTCTAAGTTTACTCAAGTGGAAGAATGTGACTAATAAACTTAGGCCTACTAGCACTATGCATTATATTTTGAAAAAGAAGTAGATTATCTTAATATCAAAACCTTACATGTTCTCTGGACTCAATGATAAATACATGTCTGATCGCTGGAATGAACAAAAAAAACTAGAAAATCGCATTCATGACGATTTATGGTGATTTTATTTCCGTTAGACCTTTGCCTATACATTGACGCTGATGCATTAAAGAGGAGGGGCTCCCCTGTTCCAAGATGGCGGCTCTATTGACGCATTCGTTCCAATGAACTGCCGTAGCCAAGGCGACATCTAGTGTATACATCTATGTCCCTGGGTCAGGTTGGGACTGTACCACTCTCAGGAGCAGGGGGATTCTGTTCTCTCCATAGTGAAAGCAATACCTGTACTGTTTTAATGTTAATACGCAATACCATTACAAAAATGTATTCTATTAGATTATTTGAACTGAAACTTAACAATATCCTTTTTTACTAATCTGGAATCTTAAATTCCAGAGAAAAATAGGTCTTTCAAGACACCGAATGATATTAAACGCTGTATTAATCCAGCAGCTGTGACACTGAAAATAGTATATACAACATGAATTATTACCAGCAGCCTGGATGAAAAATGATCACCTGTTGATATTTTATGTACACAACCACAGTCCATCGAATTCGTCAGATAAATCAGTTATTAAAGGTACATTATAAAAACCCAAACTGCATGTATTTTGCGGAAGAACATTGTTTTGGTTGTGCTTCGGCTCTACGTGACTGTGCGGATGAATATGATTATACTGCTCATAAAACATTCACTATAGTTTTAAGAGATATAACCAGGTTAGATGGAAAGGATCTCAAGCTGACTAGCTGAAGACGTTACTGTATCTTTACCCGTTAATACACACGGCACTTCCTTGAAAATAAATTCCAGCACAGCGATACAACAATCATAATGAAATGAGCCTTCACAATAGATAATGCTTTAAAATTAACTCTATTAGAGAGATAAGGTCATTTATCTGTTCAATAAAACAGTTTACTCCCCTGATGAGTAATAAAAACACCATCACCTCCGCCTATTAGCCTATAAACACTTATAATAGGCTTACCATAGAATCAGGGTAAGACAAAAACACATTTCAGAAGAAGGATTGATGACGTATTGACTAATTATTTAAATCTTATGGTTTGCTTTCTTTTTCTGCTACTTTGTACAGTAACCTATTAACTTCAGCTGTTGACTGAGACAAGCTACTCCCTTAGTATGCCTAAATATGCTCTAGTTCTTATGAATTTGACTAAAAGTTTAAACAAAACTGTGCATGCTCAAAAATAATTTACTGAATGCTATAATGTTTTCATTCATCAGTTTAATATATCACTATATTTTAGGTGCTCAAAATACAAAAGCACAGACAATAATATGAGTATTACAGTTTTTCTCAATTGCTTAAACACTATAACCAGGCTTTTGAACTAAAATTTCAAAACCATAATGCCATTTATCAAAAAGCACACCCATTTCACTAAACTATAAACACTATTCCCCTGTTTTGACACATGAGTCAGATTTGTTGAACTGTCACTGCAAAACTCTACACACAAATCTCTTCATTTCTCATTGCCTAGATCATGTTGTCATGTATAAAGCACTAGCATTCAATATTGTTCACTCAAGATAGACACAATTACCCAGGTGGAAACACTAAGAGTCAAAATTGAATACACATCAATCAGATCCTTCAATAGATAGATAAAAGGGCCCAAATCAGTTTATTGAGTTTTGGAACAATGGATCCAGAAAGACATGAAGGAAGAGATCGAGGAGGGATTAGGAGGAGGATGAGGAGGAGGACGAAGGGCAAGGGCAAGAAGACAAGCAGTCTCAGATGAAATTCAAGCCACTCTAGTACCCCATGTCTTTGTCAGTGGTATGACTATGAGGGAGGCTGGGCTACGAGTAAGGCCAAATTTGAGTCGCTTTACCATCGCCTCGAGAGCCTTCAGGGAGGAGTGGTGGCAAACAAAATTCTATCACTGAATAAAAGACAAATATTTCCAATAGTCTTTGATGAGGTTTATTTTCTTGCAAGAAAAGGCCAGCAGTCGTACAGTCACACAGAGTGACAGAGAGTGAGACAGTGAAGGGACGGCATCCTTCCTCCTTTATAGTCTTGACTCCCAGAATGTTATCATTCTAGGCCAATGATGGTATTTCAGCCACATGTGGAATATTCTTAGACTTGTTCATCATATTGTCTCCTTGAGTGGAGGCCCTCCTGTCACGTCCCAACACTCTTTACCATTCCAATACAATTCCATATTAGAATAAGGTTTGTGTGTGCTCTTTTACTGTCATATGATGGTCACACACATCTTACTGTAAGTAAATATAAAACATTTTTTAGAGGAGAGAATAAAAAAAATGTAAAACAGAGAAAAAAAATTTGTTTTGTTTTGTTGTGTGTGTGTTGTACTGTGTAGAACATGAATGAATAAAAATGTGCCAATGTACCCATTGGTTGTGTCTTTTGTGTTCATCATGTGAAAAGGTTTGTGAGGGGGGGAACCACAAGCAACATAACTTACCAGTTTTGGAAGTGTTGTTTTGAATTTATTGCACCAGTGTGTAAGACTATGTTGTAGTGTGTGTGATTGTGAGGGCTTGTGTGTGATGTCTGAGGGCAAAGTTTGGTTTTTCAGCAAGAGTGAATGGTTTTGAGTGTAGAGCTTCATTCTGACCTGAAAATAGGATGTTTGGGGAATTAGGTGAGACGTTATGGATTTGTGTTTACAGTTTTGAGAATACGAGGCATAGTTTCAAGAAATGTGTTTAAGCAATCGAGAAACACTGTAAATGCAATTAGTTAATCAAATGTGTCTAATTCAATTATTATTGTTCTAACCCAGCAGCAGGTTAAAAAATGATAATGATAATGTATAATAAAATATTTCCTTGCAAAATACACTTTTGAAAACAGTAATGTAATGTAGGCCTATTAATAATATATATATATATATATATATATATATATAATAAATAAAAAGAAGACTGTTGGACCGAAGTATTAAATAAACTATAAAAATGCACACTCATATAGAGGAGAATTGTGTAATGCGGCCATTTTTGGTTCCATGGAATCAAGTAATTCCAAGAAATCTTCGTAGTCATGAAAACAGATATCAGATTATCAGATTCTGTGATGATGAGGGGTGAAAATGCAGCAAATTTAAGCCTCACAAGTGTGATCTTTAGAAAGATCTTAGACCTCAAGAGATTTGCTTTACAGATACAGAGGTAAAAATGTACTTTTTGGTCCAAGTTGAACCTGAGAGGGGCGAGTGCCTTGTTGAAACATGCACGATTCTTCAAATAACGTCTAAATCTGGCCAAAGAAACCTGTAGTGGTATAAAGGCTGCTGTAAACAAAGATGACCAGTGGAGATACAGAACGCAATATCATTGTGATCATAACAAACACACAGTGATAACAGAAAAACATGTTTCAACAGTTTACATACTTTTATTGTGTTGTTTTAAGATTCACTCAAAATGATCACACTTATAGCATTGTTCGTGATTATACTGAAGTCATTTCATCATAGAGACTTTAGATGTACGTGTTGGGTGTAGATATGAAGCAAATCATCCCGAGAAACTTTACAAAGCTGAGATCACAAAGGAGTTTGAGAATATGATTTGCACATGTTCAGAAACTGTTTCTTTGAGGCTTCCTTAAAATCTGTGTAAAAGAGTAAAATGATGATTAATGGTAATATTTTCCATAACTGCAATTGTTATACTATATTATGTTTAACTTACATTTCTGGCGGTCACTGCAAATACACCCGATCATTTTGTGGTACTCCTCAAGGGTTTTGGGACTGTGTTTCTTTGTACACCGCAGACTATTTTTATGATGATGAACTAAGAAGAGAGATTTGAATATTACATTACAAAAAATGAGATACTTTCATGGTCCATATTAATACTTTGGCAAAAAGAGTTATTTCTTACTTTTGCAGCCACAAACAGCATATTGTTTCCAGGATCCCCTCTGTGAACAGACTGTGTGGAGACATGAGGTGACATTAGTCTCACATCGAATGGATAAACAACCATGATTTCAAAAACCACAACATCATATGCAAAAAATATTGTGATTTTAACGGTAAAAGACTGTAAAAAATGCTACGGTGAACAACTGTTAATAGACTAACAGAAAGTTTCTGTTCCATATACAGGTGAATAACTGTGATAGATCTAACCGTACATTTAATGTATTTTACTGTAGAATACTGTTCAATTTACAGTTTTTGGAAGTGAAAAAGAACAAGTCATTTTTTAATTTACACCACTGTGATTGGCGGTTGTCATTGTATTACAATGGTACAAAACAGATATTAGTACTATTATATATAATAGTTTGGGAAATCAACATTATATCAGATAATAAAATACAATTTAAGTAATTTAAGTAAATTTAAGTGGCTACTGTATTTTTTACGGTAAATTTACTGGCAACCCCAGCTGCAAGTTTTTTACCGTAAATTTAAAGGATTTTTTTTTTTTTTAAGTGTAATTACAGAATATTACAGATGTAACTCGTTCACTCGAAGCGGTAATGTTAAAAAAATTCCCTTGGCATTAATATTCATGTGAAAACTAGTGGTGTAAGCAATGTATACTGTTCCAGAAATTACCTGAGTTGTTGCACAGAATTGTGGTCAGAATCAGCAAGGCAAACACCAGACAGATCGGTTTGGACATCTTCAGTTCGCGCTGCTCCAGCTTGGTGAAGGACTTTCTCCTTTTATCCTCTCGTGTAATGATTATCTCCCCTTCCCACTTCACCCCCTTTTATACTCTCAACTATACATGGGGTTTAAGTTTAACAGCATAAATAAGTCTCGACATGTCCATCGTGCATACCACAATTTTACCTGAATGAGAAAGGAGATACTGTTTGTTTGCTTGTAATCTGACATTACTCAAGAGAAAACATGTTAAATCTGATAAAGTTGATCCTGTCGTGTGGGATTGAATATCTAATATATCAACACTAGAGTTGCTTCAGAGGTCAGAGCATCTCTAGTGTGAATCAGAAGTATAATGCAGACGTACAGTTTATTTGGTCTATATGGCATAGACTGTGACATTAACATCATCTAGAATTCAAAATATATTTTTTGGCCACACATAAGGGACGAATTGCAAACCTTTTCGATGCATATACTTCTTATCAGCCATGAAACATTGCACTAAGCAATATGTTGTTCATATTTTGCAGTTTCTCTCTTGTATGCAGCAAACAGAGCAGACAGTGTCTTGATGTAACACCACAAACCCACTCAAAATCATTGAGATTTTGTTGCTCAAATGGGTATTAAGTAAAACTCGGATGAAGATTTACTGTTGTTCTTACATGTATAGCACCATTTTTATTATTGTAAAGTTGCCAAACTCGCTCTCAACTGTGTTTCTTACAAAAAAAAAAACACAAGTTATATTAGTTATTTCGTAAAACAGTGATGAGTAAATATACTTACAATAACTTGAAGACACACACTGAACTCGTCTACACCAGAGACTGTACTTCTGTACTTTTATTGGGTTAACAACAAGCTGACGCTGTTGTTTTACAAAGCTGTTTTGGAAAGTATTGTATAGTATTACAGTATGGTTTGGGAACATAACTGTACAGCTTAAATCTAAACTGGTGCACCTGGTGTTGACATCATTGAAAATTGCAGGGCAAGTGGAACATCTTAACCTTCAAGATTTATCCGAGAAATGCATTGTTAATCAGGTACAGAAGATTTTGGGTGATCAATCTCACTTTTTGCATCCACAGTATGAACTATACCCTCGGGGTAGAAGATACAGATTCCCAACTACTACTACTAAAACAATACAATGTTGCAAAAAAAAAAAAAGCCAACAAAGTAGAACCGTTGCACAATGCATCTATGAACAACACACTGGTTTTTGGTTTCCGAATGATGTTCTTTTTTTCCCAGTGTTTTTTCCCCCAAGTTTTTTTCAGTTGAGTAAACGATTCAGTGATTCATAACGGATCCTGAATATTTTTTCTTTTAACGAATTGATTGCATCAGCATCTATTGATTGTAAGATTGAAAGTAGCCCCTTTCACACATATAGTCACAGATCATGGTTGAACAAGATTTTTTCAAAAAATACGGGTAAACTGGTTCCTGCAATTTACCAGTAAGGAAAGTTGTAACATAGTAAATTACCGCTCTGCATGAACGCGGAATGAAGATTACCGGTGTGATCACGTACAACATCAGAGCATGCTGACGTAATAAAGCTCTTATGGAGGTGACTTGATTACGCCGCGCTGTTTACAGTAAGCTTTTTAATTGTTTTTCTATTTAAACATGCGCAAGATGATCATCTTTGCAGGGTTCGTTCAAGGTAAAGTACATGCATTTAACCTTTTGAAATATAAGTCCTGGAAAACCCTTGAAAATAGCCATATTTATGAAAAGGTATTGAATAAAAGTGCTTGAATTATTGAAAGACAATATATGGTAAATTGTTTAATTTTATTGAAAAAACAATCTTTTCACACAAAATCAACCTGTCTGATATAGATATAGAGCCATTTTGCATGGCTATGAGCTTGATTTGCTCTTATAAATATCCAAGTATTATGATGCATCTTTCATTCTTCAGGTCAATCATATATTCATGGGAGAAAAAATCAGTTTGAATAAGCAAAGCGATATCTGTCATAGTATCCTTTCAATGGTTAAAGTTACCACAGTCATTGCTTGTGCTACACTTTATTTCTATCATTTTGTTTCATTAGTTTATTTTTGTTTATCTGTTTACCTTTTTTAGAATTTGAAAGATAATAAAGATATTGTTTGATAAGTGAGATCTCTGATTGTAGTCCCTGAAAACCCCAAAAAGTAGTGCTTGAAAAGTCCTGGAATTTCATTTTACAGCTCTGCATTTGGTTATTATGTGTGTCTCGTGTTTAAGAGCAAAAACACGTTCTGTTTAATCATCCCCTTATGCCTTTCAATCAGGGGTCAAACATTTTTTGTCAAATTGATAGTGAAACTAAAGCGATTCTCCCCAATGCGGGCGAATGAAGACAATGGCGCAGTGTTTAAAGATCACTTCCGATGACTGACATCACAGAATTTACAGGTATTTTGGAGATGATTTGTGAACGGTCTCTTAACGGTAAAAAGCCAGAACGCTGATGCTTGTGTGAACACATATTTGTGTATTTACTGGTAGTCATTCTGGCAATTTTACGGTAATTTACAGGGATTGCTGCGTGAAAGGGGATAATGATTCAACTCGCTCCTACTTATACTATGCTTTATTCTTTTTGTGATGAAAAAGTATATACTTTTGATTGTGTAGCAGAATAGGCAAGCTTTGGGACATATTGACTGTTATAGCCTCTATATTGACTGCTCTGTTGCTTAGTTATGTGCATTCTGTCATTGTTTAAACTGCATGTTAAAGGGATACTTCAGGATTTAGCATTAAGCTTTGTATTAGTAGAAAACCTGTAGTATTTTCGAATTACCGTGCTTTCCACCCTCATATCCCCCTGAGAGGAGAGATTTATGTATTTTTTGTCTGGAAAAAATCCTCCGATGACGCAAAAATCGTCATCTTGCGTCATCGGAGGATTTTCTGGCCAGAGGCTAAAGACTACAGCCAGTATAGGGGCTGTCCTGCATGTTTTCAACCCGCCCATAGAGGGTGGGATCTCACTCACAGAATGTACACAGTGTCAGCCGTCTTTCTTTGGAAGCTAAGCTAACAGGCTCTTGTTCTGTGGAGAAAGCTGAATAGTAGGAGAAAGCTGAGTAGTAGGGGTTACCATCCTCCTTTTCCCGGACTTGTCCGGCGGGCGAGATCGTTCAAAATGTCCGGGATTCAGCTTTTGCTTTCTGCAGTCACCATTCATTGTTTACATGCACACCTCTTGTTTCAATCTAACTGAATTCATTCCAATCGGTGAATCTGAATGTAGTGTTTACATGAACGCTAAACAAGTGATCGGTTGATGTGCGTTTTAACATTGCTAAGAAAATTCCCGCTCCTCCGTGAGAGATGCGAGACCGGCGCGTCTCAGTAATGACGCCACCAGCCTCGCGCCGTTCTCCCGCGGCCCTCAGCCTCGTCCTGCTCGCCACAGTAAACATAATGAATCCCAGACATTTTGGGCAATCCCGAAATCCCAGGCAGACTCGTCACGGAGACTCACTGGTAGCCTAACCTTGTTGTTTTCAACTGCGCTCTCTTACCGGTAGGCGCCGCGTGGCTTGGAAGTGGCCTCCTAGGGCAGCGAAGCAAGTGCATTCTGGGAGTTGTTGTCTTTCATCCACATAAGCCAAAAATACATTTTCTGGCTTTTCTCAGTCTAGAAAGCTCCAAATAAAAAAATGTCTTCACATTTCTTCTACATAAATGACCTATTTTAAATACACATTCATCTTTCCAGAGGTGAAGTATCCCTTTAATGATCTTGTCACAGTTAGCATCGTCCACATTTAGTTTCATTTAATTTTCTACCCTATTGGAAAGAAATGAAGAAGCATGTTGATCTGACAGTAGCAGGTCTTTCATGTGTTTGCATAATGATGCATTTCAAATTTAATGACCAACGATCTTTTTACATTTACAAAACGTTTACTATGTTGTTGCAGATTAAACAGTTTTTTTTAACACTTTTTATTTGTGTATGTAGTCCAACATGCAATGGGTTATGGGCAATATTAGCCATTAGTGTGCATGGATCTGCACTTCGAAACTATTTCACCGGAAATAGTAAACCATCCGGGTACCTTTTGGATACTCATGTAAACATGCTACGATTTGGGACACACTAATTCTAATTTGAATACCTTTTAGGACGGATAGTATGCTAATTGGGATGCAGCGTCAGTTTCGTTCATGTTTCATTGTTAAATTAATTAATCTTGTGAAAGAATCTGTTAAATGAACTATTTAACGACACAGTCATAAATAACGATCCCTTGTTGTCAACTATTGGCGTAAGATGCAACCAGCAGAAATACTCACTGAACAATACTCATCATTTATGCATAGAGTGACAGTTAGTCTGGAACAAACATAGAAAAGAGTGTAGTAATAAAAACAGTGAAAAGTTCTACTTATGTTAGACTGGTATCAACACTCTTGGAATCAAAGATTTAGTGTCAGTACTACATTAAACTATATATAATGTTGAATTTAATGTATAATAATGCAATGGGGGAATATTTGTGGGTCCGGATAAAGCCAAATGTCTTATGTTAACATTCGGCCTACATTATTTTAAAGTCGGTGAAAGAGTGCAAGCATATTCGTCTAAAATAATTCTGTATTTTCAGCTTCAGAATCATTCATATTTGTATAATTGTCCTGTTTTACCAGCACCAAGTCCAAGCCTATTCATGTATACCTACAACATTTTTTGTTAACTTTTTACCATATGTCTTGGATTATGCTATCGCAATAACATCGTATCGTGAGTTCACTATCGTGATATGTAACGAATCGTGACGTGGGTATCGTATCGTTACCTAATAAATAACAATGACACAACAAGACATCCCAACTAGCAGTCATATGAAGATACACAAAGCAACTTGCAATGCAGGTTTTTTTTCTTTCTGTTTGGACTATATTTTCAAATAAACAGGTGTTATCACATTACTCCATGTTTTTAATAGGCTATTTCACAAAGATAGCTATAGCCACATTTTTTATTTATTTTTACCAGCTTACCCAGCGCTTAGGAAACGGTTAAAATGGACACATTTCTCATGATCTGTAAAATGTGTTGACAATAAGTAGCCTACAAACTGCGTCATGCTAATAAAGTAATCTGAATCATTTTAAGACAAACCGTGAAACATTCTCTAACGTCCAGTGTGGGTTCTCACGTATATCGTATGTAGGTTATAGAGTTGGCGAGCCCACACACGGTGGGCGAACCGTCATTAAGCACCTACACACGGCTCACAGTGTGTGTGTGTGTGTGTGTGTGTATTGAAGCTTTCAGGCCCTCCCTCGCAGTGACGCATACAGAAACGATCAAGGAAATCCCCAAGTGAGAGTTACGACAGACTATCGGCAACTACCGACTCGCGTTGAACACGGCGTACAAATCGACACAGAAACCAAATACGTGTCAACTGCATCCACACTCCGGACACATCCAAGGTAAGGATACGTTTCGTTGTTTTAAATGTGTATATTAAATGTGTCGGCTACAACATAATGTAATGTAAGCGAAAGCTTTGTTGTTGACAAGCGTGAACATACTCAAGCTCATCCGGTGCACGCGAACACTTTCTTCGTCACTTGAGTGTTTACAAGGTGTATTTGTAATCCGATTGCTTGATACTAATGTTATAGATTTCATTATTTAGGGCATATAGGTTACTCGCTTTATTTTGATCGTTTTCTCCCTCCCCAGGTGTTGTCAACACTGGATCAGTTTAGGTGGATTGAGAAACATTTGTCGCCGTCGCGGAAGTGCACAGCCAAACCAGCGACTTGTGGTCGTTTTTTATGAATACACCCACCGAAGTACAACAGCAGGAGGTCATGTACGGCATGGCAGAGATGCCCGATCTCATACCACCGACAGGTGCTTTACAACCCAGTCCGGTGATCCCGTACGAGCTCGGACAGGCAGGACGAACCCGACCAGACCTCCTGTCCGCCCCGAGAAGAGGGCAGCGAGCACCCAAACTCGGCCAGATCGGCCGCTCTACGAGAGGTGTGTGTGTGTGTGTGTGTGTGTGTGTGTGTGTGTGATATTAGCCTGTGTTTTTATGTTGGCCTGACATGTAGGTACTTGAGTGAGATTTTTTTTGGTCTTTCAAAATCCTTGACCCCGAGACCAAAATATCGAAATTAAGTTTTGTTTTTAAAGGGATAGTTCACCCAAAAATGAAAATTCTGCTGTCATCAATACTCACCCTCATGTCTTTCCAAACCTGTAAGACTTTCCTTCTTAACACAAATTAAGATCTTTTTTTTTTATGAAATCTGAGAGATTTCTGTCCCTCTGTGCTCCAAAAAGTTCATAAAGCGATTGCAAAACTAATCCATATGAATTGAGCGGTTTAGTCCAAATTTTCTGTAGAGACTCGATCGCTTTATGATGAAAAGATTGAATTTAGGCTTTTATTCACATATAAACATTCATCAACTCAAACATCATTTGTGGTAAATGGAAGCTCAAACATGTTCACTTGACGTGCGAGAACCAATGAGGTTCATTCTAGACGTTTGAGCTTCTGCAAGAACCAATGAGGTTTGTTCTTGTGCATCAAGCTGGTTCGGTTGAGCTTCTGTTAATGTTCGCTGATCAATGTTTAGATGTGAATTAAAGCCTAAATTCAATCTGTTCATTATATAAAGTATTATATAAGTATAAAGTATATAAAAGTATATTATATATAAATCTGTTCAGAAAGTTTTGACTAAACCGCTCAAGTCATATGGATTAGTTTTACGATCTCTTTATGAACTTTTTGAAGCGTCAAAATGTCAGTTGCGTAGCTGTCAATGCAGGGACAGAAATCTCTCAGATTTCATCAAAAATATCTTTATTTGTGTTCTGAAGATGAACGGAAGTCTTACGGGTTTGGATTGGAACGAATTAATGACTTAATTTACATTTTTGGGCGAACTAGCCCTTTATAATGACCCACAGAGCCTCCTCAGCACTGCACATCTTGGATGTAATTCAGCTGAATGAATGAACTCAACTGGATCTTTCAAAATAAGGGAAAAATCCTAAATCTGCAGTTCTGGGGGGAGGCGGCAGGAAAAGCTTTATAAGTTATATTTATGTCCTAAAGCTCTCCAGCTACAGAATTTGGTACAAACTTTTTTTAATCTATTTTAAGATTCCTAACAAATGTTAGATTGTGCCGACATCTTTGCAGTCTACGCCAAAATGTTAGATAATGCCATATGATCTGATGCCGGATCCTGCTAGAAGATATGAGTTTTCTTTTGTCTGGAATCCAAAAGCAAGTCTTGTCTGGTTACCAAAACCAGTGTCTTGTCTTCCACCCAAAACTGTATTAACCCCCAAGAAGTTGAGTGAGAAAGCCAGGGAAGAAGAGCTTTGTAATGTAAAAAGAGCAGTAATAATAATGATAAAAAATGAGCAGTTTATTGACTAATCTTAGTTGCACGTTTCAATGCTCATCTGACCACTACAAATCCAACAGATGTAATTATACCAAAGTAAAAGCAATGGAAAATGACTTCTTCACAACATCGTCCTGTGACGTTAGACATTCTGTCATCTCTTAGTCATGAAACCACAATCATATGACATAAATGAATAATAATAATAGTTACAAAAAAGAAAACACAAGTAAATGTTGTGTATACATTCTGCTTCCTTGAAGTAACAGGTTGTTAATGAGAATCCTTAGATCATTCGCAAGCAACATGTTCCCCTTTCTAGTTATTAAAAATAACTTTGTGGGGAACTTTGTTGAACGCACATGATAGTCACCACAAAGTCGTAATTACGAGATAAAAACGGAGATGTTTCTGAGATGAGTGTGTCAGTGAGAAAACATATTGGATGCAGCGTCTGTAAATTTGTTTACAGTTATAATAAAATTATTATAATTTTTTATTTAGACTACAATAAAACAAATATATTGTACAGTTACGATACAATATACACTGCCGTTTTTTTTTTTTTTTAAAGAAGTCTCTTCTGCTCACCAAGGCTGCATTTATTTGATTACAAATACAAAAACAACAGTAATATTGTGAAATATTATGACAATTTAAAATGACTGTTTTCTATTTTAATATATTTTAAACTGTAATTTATTCCAGTGATCAAAGCTGAATTTTCAGCATCATTACTCCAGTCTTCAGTGTCACATGATCCTTCAGAAATCATTCTAATATGATGATTTGATGCTCAAGAAACATTTCTGATTATTATCAATGTTGGAAACAGCTTTTTTGATGAATTGAAAGTTCAAAAGAACAGCATTTATTTGAAATATAATATTTTGTAACATTAGACATGTCTTTTCTGTAACTTTTGATCAATTTAATTCATCCTTGATGAATAAAAGTATTGATTTATTTTATTTATTTCACCAAAAAAATCAAATAAAACTTCTTACTGACCCCAAACTTTTCAACGGTAGTGTTTAGTGTTACAAAAGCTTCCCATTTCAGCTGTTCTTTTGAACTTTCTATTCATCAAAGAATCCTGAAATAAAAATGTAAATAATAAATGTTTTCAACATTGATAATAATCATGTTTCTTAAGCACCAAATCATCATATGGGAATGATTTCTGAAGGATCATGTGACACTGAAGACTGGAGTAATGATGCTGAAAATACAGCTTTGATCTCAGGAATAAATTACACTTCACTATATATTCACATAGAAAACAGCTGTTTTAAATTGTAATAATATTTCACAATATTAGTTCTTATAAATGCAGCATTGGTGAGCAGAAGAGACTTCTTTTAAAAAACATAAAAAATCTCACCGATCCAAAAACTTTTTGACTGGTAGTGTATAACGACTCAGTTGGCAGCATCTTCAATAACTGAATAAAAACAAAGCAAAACACACACACCCGATGCGCATTCTTTATTCATCACTTTTGTGTATTTTATGTAAATACAAACTTCCCAGGAGGCCTTGAACTTGTCATATTCACTCGTTTCCACTCTGTCGTCAAATGAAACGTTTCTTCCTTTGCCTTTACAGTGGTTATTGATGACGAGGACTTGGATGATATCATAAACAACAACAGAAGCTTCCCGGCGTCTCAGAGAGTATCACCCGTTGCCTGATGCGTGACTGACTGTGCCAAAGCCAACAGCAGGCCGACACGACTGAATCCAACTCATATCTCTCTCTCACACACACACACACACACGTTCTCACTCGTCGTCACCTTCACTGTACAAGCTTTTACAGCTTTCGCCTCTTCGAGGTCAAACCGTGAGAGAACCGTGGACTTTACTTCCTGTTCACTTTACGCTTGCTCGTCACTTAACTGATGTCTGGTGTCTTCATTCATGAGGTGAAGATCTTGATGATCTCTAATGCAACAGGGCTATATTTATTACATTTGCACTTTACAGCAGAATATGAAAGCTAACCTCATCAGGTTGGATTACTCATCTCCCAAAGAGGACGTTTTCCAGTGAAACTCTGTTAACGTGTAACGTTTGGTGAGACCTGTGCTTACCTTGGTAAACGGGGTCTATTTCGATATATTTCTCTAAATGACATCAGTTAATAGTAAGGAGTTTTTGTTTAGTCACTGTTTCTATGTGCCTGTTTGAATTGAATCAAGTACAATCTTAAATGCATACTGACTGCGACAAACAATCTCATGTGTTAGTCAAAACGTCTTAGACTTGTAGATGTTTGCATGGGAATTAATGGATTTTTTGTAAATTGTTTTGGGGGAATGCGGTGGAATGAGTTATAAATAAAGTATGCATGAGTAACTTTATTGCCATTGTTTATGTTTTTTTGATTAGGGGCTAGTTGGAAAAAGGTTTGTTTTTTCTATTAAAAAATTCAACTTAAAGTCCCCCTGTAGTCAATCATTTTATCCCTTAAAACTCATCAATTACAAGGTTGTGACGTCAAACCGTGAGCGATTTCAAAGCGTGTTTTTGAGACTGTCTTTGTTTCACTGCAGTTTTAAAGAGAAAATACTCAGCAATGGTGTCGACTTATGAATTTGCACATGGTTTGTATTAAAGCATATTAAAAACACCATATAGACATATAAACAACATTAAAAGCTGGATTCACAAGGGGACTTTAAATGTCAGAACTTTGCAGGCTCGCATGATCTTTTCTTTGATTAAAATTTGCAAAAAGAGTGAAATCTTTTATTTCCAGGTTTAAGTTATATTCAAAAAATATGTGTGTAATGCCGATTCACACTGGGAATTTGATAAAGCAAACTTTATTGAAAATAAGCATGTAAAACAAATACATACAATCTAACTAACACTGACATTATCATGAAGCATTTATAAGTAAAAGATATTCAGAAGGACTCACGGGTGGTTAAAATCAACACCATGTGGCATTAACACAAGTGATGAGTTAATGTGTTAACATCAAAGCGATGTTCATGATCGTGCTCGACCATATGAACAACTGCGATTACATAAGAGTGCCTCATATGAGTATTAATAATGTTAGCATTTCAGCTGCTATAGGATAAATACTCCAAAAAAACAAGCAAATCTTGAGAATGTCCCGACTCGCACCAGCTCAGTGTGTAGGCTATAGCGCTCCCTAGTGGACACTTTTATGATCCACCATCCAAGACATTTCCTCTTCTTTCACACAGAGAAAACAACCTAGTTGTTTACTTGATTGAAAAACTGAGGAATCAAAGCAGGCTGTGAGTATTTTTACTGGCACTAGATTTCTTCAATCCTCCATTTCAAAAACTCCCAGAGATCCTGTAAATATATATATTTTTCTTTTTAAATTTGAACTTTTGGACAACTGATTGCCTTTTTTTATTACGGGACATTATTGTAAACGGCTTTGTTTCTCAGTTTGAGCTGTAGAAGTGTCTCAGTGTTGCTCACACGTACTCTTTGTTGCTGCTGCTGCTGGCAGTGCGTGCACAGTTACTTTTGGGATATTTGGACACTTGTTTGCTTCGAGTGCAGGAGGCCGCTAACATGGCTCCACCGAGAACATCGAGAAACGACCCGCCCCAAGCAATGAAAATGGCTGCTCCAAACTCAAACCTAACGTTAAAAGAGAAAGAGAAAAGGCAAGCATTATGACAATGATAAATGATTTGAAATGTGGTGAACTGATCTCTAGATGATAGTTCGTGAATATGAAGGAGAGCTGCGCGTTTCTGGATGAACTGAGAATCACGATTCTTTTGTTTTAAAGGGCTGGTTGATTATGATTTCACTTTTCTAACTTTAGTTAGTGTGTAATGTTGCTGTTTGAGCATAAACAACATCTGCAAAGTCACGATGCTCAACGTTCAAAGCAAAGGGAGATATTTGCTTTTAAAGACATTGCTTTCTAAGGACTACAACAAATGGCTGGTAGGGACTACACAACATTCCTCACGGGTTAGTGACATCACTAATCCTAAAATTTACATAAACCCCGCCCCCGGGAACGCGATTTATAGATTATCATGACAGAATATGCTAATCAATGAATTAGAACTCCACATCAGCTACATAAATTGAAACATAAACAAAAAAGTTTTTACAATTTTAAGGGCACAAGCTGTTGAAGCTCCGCCCCCGGTGCCGGGAGCAGCAGCTCATTTGCATTTATGGACACAAAAACGGTGCATTTTTGCTCACCCTTAAAAAGTAACAATTTTAACATGCTATATAAAATAATCTGTGGGGTATTTTGAGCTAAAACTTCACATACACACTCTGGGGACACGAGAGACTTATTTTACATCTTGTGAAAAGAGCATTATACCATCCCTTTAAATAGAGATCATGATTCTTTCACGATTCTGAATAAACAACTAATCAAAATAACATGTAATATACTAGAGGTTTTGTTTATTACAGCAATTTTAATTGCTGCAGTCTAATTATAAAAATATTTAATTCATTTGAAGTATTTTTTTTTAATCGGTTTGAATGAATGAATAAATGATTCAAAGACTCGCCCGTAAAGACTTCACTTGCTTTAGCAATCAGTGTTTTTGAACAAATCTCTAGAATGAATGATTCAAATACAAATACATTTTTTAACAGTCACTTATCGCCACCTACTGGTGTAACGATGTAACTGATTACGTTACTTTTCAAAAGATGATTTTCTCTATTCTACTTCTCTATGTCATCTATCTATCTATCTATCTATCTATCTATCTATCTATCTATCTATCTATCTATCTATCTATCTATCTATCTATCTATCTATCTATCTATCCCATCTATCTATCCCAATTGTGTAGATTTTAATTTTTAGAAAGCATTAAATAACCTTTAGTCCAATTTTCGCATTTGTCAGAACAAAAATGGCATACGGTAAGAATTAAAATGTAAATTCACTATCTGACAGTAGGTGGCGCTTATGGAACAGCAGAAATATAGTGGGTTAGCAAACTAGCGTTGCGCTAAAAACACTACTTTTACACTTGTATGGGCATTATACTGCGGTAATAAGTCATTGAAACACCAAAGACAGTCCCTTCAGAGATACATGGGGTCTTTCACCGTTCTTTTTATAAGAGAACAAGAAGACGACGACAGTAAGGACGATAGTAAAGACGACAGAAGAAGACAGCAAAAGAAGACAGAACAATACGACATAAACAGAGAACATTCATATCAACGTACTAATTTATCTGCACAAGTAGGCAATGACACATAGTATAAAGCAGTCAACTCATTTTTGGCACAAATGAAATCTCATATATATTTACTATATAATTGCATTCCCATCCCTGTTCCTGGATTCTGCCCGACAGACACTGCACATTTAGGATGTTTCCGTAATCCAATACACCCAATTCATCTCATAAACACTAGCAGAAGATCTCCGAGAACTGAAATGGGTGTGTCGGATAAGGGAGACTTTCAGAATGTGTGTTTCTGGGTGTCCTCCAGGAACAGAGTTGGGACACTCTGCTCCACAAATTGTGCAAAGTAAAATTCCTTGCGCTCACTTGGTGTTGACTGGAGTGAAGGGGTTGTAGAAAGCTCGGATCACATTGTGGGCGAACCACGAGCAGGCGACCACTGCGCAGAGGGCTGGAGGAACAAAACACACAAAGTGTTTCAAAGAAGAGACAGAAGATCTTTCATTCTTTCATATATCATCAAAGCATTCGCTGCCCTGTTTTCTTTGATGTTCACTGACCCACAGACTGAGCCGAGACTGATGTTATATAAGAGATGTTCTACTGTAAACTTGCTTCAGTTAGCGTGGACAGTTATACTGTCTCAGTATTCTCACTCTCTCTCACACACACGCACACTCACTCACACACTAGCCCGACCCCTAAACCTACCCATCACACACACACACACACACACACACACACACACACACACACACACACACACACACACACACACACACACACACACACACACACACACACACACACACACACACACACACACACACACACACACACACACACACAAACACTAACCCGACCCCTAAACCTACCCATCTCACACACACACACACACTCACAAACACTAACCCGACCCCTAAACCTTCCCATCACACACACACACACACACACACACACACACACACACACACACACACACACACACACACACACACACACACACACACACACACTCACTCACACACACTAACCCGACCCCTAAACCTACCCATCACACACGCACGCACACACACACACACACACACACACACACACACACACACACACACACACACACACACACACACACACACACACACACACACACACACACACACACACACACACACACACTAACCCAACCCCTAAACCTTCCCATCACACACACACACACACACACACACACACACACACACACACACACACACACACTAACCCGACCCCTAAACCTACCCATCACACACACACACACACACACACACACACACACACACACACACACACACACACACACACACACACACACACACACACACACACACACACACACACACACACACACTCACCTCCCACTAGCAGTATGATGCCTCCCGTCACGGCCGTTCGAGACTTGCGAACTTTATCATCAGCTCCACAAGTGGTGCACTTCATGCCCATGCAGGCGACGCCGAGACCGCTGATGGACACGATGATGCCCACAATCATCAGCGCGCGGGTCGCTTGCAGATCGCCTGCGGGAGACACACACGGTGACACACTACACTCCAGACAGACATGCCAATGTCAGACATGCAAATGGACAAACCACCTGACAAATACATCAGTTTAATATTACATTCTTCTTATTATTAATATTAAATATAACACAAAATAAATTAAACTGTACACAAATTGTGAGATCATCTTCACAATACCTCAACCAATTGATATTAAATAAATAAGTTTAATATTATAATAAATAAATAAATATATAAATAATAATGACAATAATAATTTATATTTTACTTTTATAAATAACAACAATAATGACAATGACGTAATGTTATACAATAAATGATACAAATCCTTAATTTTTAATTATTAATATAATTTATAAAATTAGATATAACAAAAATTGACCAAACCACTAGGAAAGAGCTAGTTTATTATAAATAATAATAGCTTAAATACATTTTACTTTACTAAATGATTACTTAATAAATATTATAAATAATAAATGACCATAATAAAAGTAGTTTAATACAATAAATTATAAAAAAGTACTTATATATAATATTTTAATACTAATAATATTACATTATTGTTATTTATAATTAAAATTGCCCAAACCACCAAAACATAGTTGCTAAATAATTCAGTTTAATAATAATATTAATGACAATAATAGCTTAAATGAATGCTAGTTTAGTATATTATTAATTGGTAAATATTATAAAAAATAATGACAATAATAACTTAATATTAAACAATAAATTGTCAAATTACTTAATATTAATTATTATTATTTATAGTATTAAATATAACAAACCAACAGGAACGAGATGTAAGTTTTTATATTTTAATATTATATATAATTATATGTAATTAATAAGTTAATATTATTTATAGTATTAAATAAAAAAATAAAAAGTCTAGAGAAAAACTGTAAAAAAAATTTTTAAATAATGATAATTTGATTAAAATAAATGAGTAAAGCAATAAATTAGGTATAAAAATGTGATTAAAATAAAAAACAATATTAGTTACAAAACTATTAAATCAATTTTAAATAATAAAATTAAAATGTATTAATATAAATGAATTTAAATTAGCTTAAAATTAAATAAACCAAAAATAAATAATACATAATAATACATTACTACAGTGAGTAGAACAAAATATATAATAATGTAACTGAAACTAATTTTAGATGTATAATATTATTTTTGAATGTGTATAAATTGGTCGTTTCTAAAAGACAGATGCCTCATCAGTTTTCGGATGGGTGTCCTGTCCTTCACACGGGGATGATCATATTTGGGGTTCGTGCAGTGACATCTAAAAGACTGAAAACCCCTGACTTGGGCAATTCAGCTGAAAGAGTGAACAAGAACCAGTCTGTGCCAGTGCATTCCTGTACATGTGCACACACAACCAACCGAGAGAGAGAGGAGGTGTGTGAGAGGCAGGGGTGCAAGCTGTAGTGAAGCGGAAGAATTATTCCTCTCCTTTATTCATTAAAACACAATAAGGCATCTCCTGCCAGGCGCAGAACACAGTGAGCTGTGGAATTCAGAGGGTCACCCTTCATCCCCCTGTTTGCTCTCTTGCTCCTCCCTCCATCCTAACTCAACCTGCTGTCAGGTGCAGTTTCGGCTGGTTTCGACTGGAAACGTCCCGCAGTTTTCTCATAAATGACCCCTGATGTTCTGCACAGAGCCCTTCAGTAAAAACATCAACTCAAGGAGCGAATCGTAAGAGCTAAATCACATTTTTTGAACAGTCTCCGTTAATCCGTAGAGTGTTTGTGCGCACTGGAACGTGAGGTTGTGGTTTTCCCATCCCAGTCCTCGGGGAATGCATCCAGGGAATGGAGAATGTTTCTGGAACAGCCCATAAACTGAAACACTCAAGTGAATGAATAAACTCATAATTCATTACTGCTAGTTCGGTGTGGAAATATAAAAAAATACTTTGGCAGCTATATAGGAACAATGGGTTACCAACTCACTCTAAAAACATCTTGGGTTATTTTTTTCAACCCAAATCCTGGGTTGAGCCTTTTTGGGGTTATTTTTTAAGTATTTGGGTAGTTTTTGTGTTACCCAGCTCCTGGGTCAGACATAACAACCCAGTGTTTGGGTAGTTTTCTCGTGTTACCCAGATCTTGGGTCAGACATTACAACCCATGATTGAGTTATTTATCGCGGGCTTTTAGTGACCTCTTCAGGAGAGAGCAGTGCAGCTCCGTCAAAATGGCGCATGTCTTCGGTAAAATACAGGTGTGTGTACATTTTATTATAATTGTGCAATTTGTGCTGTATATCATTTAATTTTATGCAAAGCAACATACAGGGTGTTATGTACAGCGCGATGTGAGTCACCTAAACGAGTTTTTTTCTCGTGATGGAAACGCCTGATGCCTTGCATAAACTTTTATGATTTTATTCAAAAAGATACAGAATATAAATAAGTATGAAGTAAAAATATGTTCTCAGATCTGTACACTGTTTGTTTATGGACCGGTTATGGAGTAAGTCGCTGCATATTTCGGCAACTTGTGAAACGGCGGTCGACGGGCGGAAGTTAAAAGTTCCCGATTACTCTTGAATTACTTATAAAAGTTTCATTTTAAAATAAATAAAAATGTCTAATATTTGTTAAACAAGCTTAAATGTTGGTAATATGTATTAAAAAGGAGATTTAACTTAATCTGTTGACATTAATTCATGAATGGAGTTTTAAAAAAAAGCAACAACAAAAAAACTAGTTTTATAGTAAAAATTAATTAACTATGCTGGGTTAAATAAACAACCCAATTTTCTGGGTAAAATGAACCCAACATGTGTTCTGTCCTATATTTACCCAGCCCTTAGGTTGAAAACAACCCAAATTGGGTTGTTTTTAACCCAGTGTATTTTAGAGTGCTGCTTTCACCATGGCTACCTGTCCTGCCTGGTTACATTACAGGAATACAGTAGATTGAAACTCCCACTGACGAGGCCAGCATCCATTAATCAAGCGCTGGCTGGGAATGACACCAGTGTTTATTTGAGTGTGTGTGTGAAGAGTTGGAAACTGGCTTTATATGCCAGAGAATTCCAATAAACACCTACTGTATAGATTTACAGTAAATAAAAGGACAGGCCTCTTGATCGGTATATAATAATAATAATATTGATTTATATAGCGCCTTTCCATTAATCAAGGACCATTATATACAGGCTATAATGAATCCCATGTGTGATATATTTTGATCACTGGAAATATATTGATATATATTCACTTTCAATCACCTGACTGATTTACATGTGGATCTACAGCCCATTATAAGTAACATACAAAACAGATATAGCCTACTATAAATAGGTCACATTGATCAACATCCTCATTTGCTCGTCCTCAAGTTGTTCCAAACCTGTATGAGTTTCTTTCTTCTGCTGAACACAAAAGAAGATATTTCGAAGAAAATGGGTAACCAAACAGTTGATGGTACCACTGACTTCCATAATAAGGGGAAAAAATACTATGGAAGTCAATGGGGTCCATCAAATGTCTAGTTACAGACATTCTTCAAAATATCTTCATAAAAAATTCTAAAAGAAATTCTAAAGAAATTCATAAAGGTTTAGAACAACTTGAGGGTGAGAGTTTAAAAATATATATATATGATAAACCTTTTTGCAACATGATTTACAAAATTTATAAAAATAATTTAAGCAAGTTCAACTCGATTTTTAAGTGTAAATGACTTGTACTGTCAAATTGAGAATAATAAAAAATGTATGGCAGCCACTGAACTTAACTTTTTTTGTTACAGTGCGTGTGAGAGACATGCGACAGACAGTGATACACGGGTGGACGGACAGAAAGATAGATAGATGCAAAGAAGAAGAAAAAATGGTATAACTCACTGTCTAACTGTAGAACGGAGTCGTATATTTTGCACTGAAGCTGTCCGGTGCTCTGAAACGCGCAGGACATCCACAGCCCCTGGTAAGTGGCGACCGCCGTGATGATACTGTCCCCCACATACGCGGACATCTTCCACTGCGGGAGGACGGTGCCCACGATCAGCCCAATGATGCCCACCAGAGACAGACCAAACCCCAGCAACTGAACGCCCGAGTTTGCCATAGTTTTCACTTAAATGGCAAGCTGAGCAACAGTTAGTAATACACTCGACTGCCTCGGATAATCCTGTCTCCTGTCCCGCACCTGTAACTCTCTGAGGAACCTCTCCGAGTAAACTCAAACTGATGAGGAAAAACAAGGCTACTCGACTCTCCAAGACGAAAACTAGCAGTCACTAACTCACTCACTCTCTCAGCGGTGTTTGTTTATACCTCGACAGAGAGATGTCAACTAAGTGTTGCGTAAAATACTGATGACGAAGTGTAATCTCGAGGGGGAATGAAGGGGAACGGGCGCGCGATGCCCGTGACTGTCGTGACGTCACGTCACACAGAATCACTCGCATCACTGAAGGTTTAAACCTTTGTTAGGCTACTCTTCCACACAAGATTTCGGGTAGCAAACTAGATGAAGTTTGTTTTCTCTAGAACATATTCTCCAATCAAGAGAAGTGTCTCTAATATGGAAGCCCGTTTCCGTCACATAGGAAAGTCATAATTATGACAAAAAAGTCATACAAAGCAAAAGTTGTGAGAAAATCCATCAAAATCGTGAAAAAAAAGTCGAAGTTATGGCATCCAAGACAGCAACATACTGTCGGCCGGATACGGGCCACATCTGGTACATTAAAAAATGTGTAGGCTACCAGATGTGGGCCGGATCTGGGCTGACACTATACGATGCTGTCTGGGATAAAAAGTCAATTATTATTTACCGAAACAAGTTGTTGTTTTTTTACATGGCGGAAATAGACCTTTCTCAGCAGCACTAGGCCTATATTTCACTTTTACCAGGAAGTGCAGGAATGAAAGCAAGGCTGTGAGAGCTCTCGGATTTCATCAAAATAATCTTAATTTGTGTTCCGAAGATGAACGGTCTTACGGATTTGGAACGACATGAGGGAGAGTAATTAATGACAGATAGTTCAATTTGGGTGAACTAAAACAACATCAACATTATTATTATTATAGCAATAGATATTTTAGCTAAATATATATGTATTAATAGTATTAATGTTTTAAATTACATTGATAGATTCCATAAACCTTTCTTTTTTTCTTTTACTTATTGGTGCCTATAAGTATTATTTTAATTTAATACTGTGAAGCTGCTTTGATACAATCTGTATTGTGAAAAGCGCTATACAAATAAACTTAACTTGACTTGACTATAAAAAAAACTTCACGTGTAGGCCTAATATTTAAACTCCCCCTGTAAGTCAATCATTTTATTACGTATTTAAACTTTTTTTCCTTGAAAAAAATGTCTTAATGCATTAAAATAGCTTGAATGTAACTCTACACCCTTGCCTCATTTAGTTCTATGAATATGCAAATGAGCCCCGCCTCCACTCACTCACTCAGCTCAGAGATCCACTCGTTGGCGATCACACGTTGATCTGATTGGTTACAAGATAGTTTGTGACGTCAGAAACACCAGCGATTTCAAACCGTTTTTGAGACTGTCTTTGGTTCACTGATATTTTAAGGAGAAAATACTCAGCAATGGCGTCGACTTATGAATTTGCACATGATTTGTCTTAAAGCATATTAAAAACACCACATAGACATATAAACAACATTAAAAGCTGGATTTTCACCACAGGGGGACTTTAATACAGTTGCTATTGCCTAATCAGTCTCTGAACCCCCAACTTAGATCTGTAAGTCCCTTTCATGAGGCACGTTTGTCACGTCTAAACACTTCATCAGGTGACCTCTGCACTTCCAGTGAAAGGCCTGGAACACTGTCAACTATTGTGTGCAGGACAAAGTTGGCGTCAATGTTACAATATTCTCACCAAAGTAAAGAGGAAATACCTTTAACCAGAGAGAAAATAGGGCTGAAGCAATAATGCTGTTGGAAGAGGAAATGGTTTTCACTCCAGAAAATGTCTGTGTAACACCCTGACATATATGAAGTTTTGCGTTTGATGGTTGTGTGAAGGTTTCTAAAGGTAACTATAAGACTTAAAGTAGGGCTATGCAACGATTAATCACATCCAAAACAAAAGTTTGTGTTTCCATAATATATATGTGTGTGTACGGTGTATAATTATTCAGTATATATAAATACACACACATGTACTGTATACATTTAAGAAAAATGTGTGATTTATATATAAAATATTTATATATAACATACGTATATACATGCAAACATTTCTTAAATATAGCCTATACATGCATATGTGTGTGTATACAGTATATATATATACAAAATAATTATACACACACATATTATGTGTAAAAAAAACTTTTATTTTGGATGCGATTAATCGTTGCACAGCCCTACTTTAAAGGGATAGTCAGCAATTTGTAATCATAATTCTGATGTGTAGGAGAAGGGGAATAAGAGTTGGAAGATAGGAGAAGGGTCAGATTTGCTTCAGTAACATCTTGAAACTAGCACACACTCCCCCGGTCACCCCTGGAAACGTGATTTATCTGTCACCCTATTGGCCAGTTCGTGAGCACTGGGCCAAATAGCCTTGACACACAAAAGAAACTTTAACGCTTTTCCAAAGTTCTAGTTCCAGTAAACAGAAAACACTCAGTAAAGGGGGAGCAGACAGTGCTAAATCAGCCCGAAGAACAACAGAAACCCCTTCATGGCTCCTCTTCTGACTGGCTCCAGGGCTTTTTTGTGTGTGAAGATTATAGACAGTGAAAAAAGCCGAGATTAAACTGGTGTAAGCCGCCTTAGACGCCCACTGAACCGTTAGCAATAAAACACACAGGCCTCTGGTTTCTCCTCAGAAGCAGTGACTCCACTAATGAGCTTTCCTTATTTCATTATTTCTTACCTCTTTCTTTTACTTCTTATGCAACTAGGCGACTTTACATGAATGTAGGTAGAGTCCAAACTGATGTAATCTAGGAATTCAATGGTGTTTAAATAAATAAAACTGAAAATAACAAACTACTTTCACAAAGGCTTTTTAACCCTTGATGCATGAATTAATAGTAAATAGTATGTTTCTTTTTTGCTTCAAAACATGTATAATGCCCATTTTGAATGTTTTTGAAAGAAGTATGTTATGCTCACCAAGGCTGAATTTATCTGATAAAAAATACAGTAAAAACAGGGAAATATTAATACAATTTAAAACAGCAGTTTTCTATATGTAAATATATTTTAAAATGTCATTTATTCCTGTGGTCAAAGCTGAATTTTCATTAGTCAGTGTCACATGATCTTCAGAAATCATTTTAAAATGCCGATGCTCAAGAAACATTTGTGATTATTATCAGCTGGAAACAGCTGTGCTGCTTAATGTGATGCATTTTATTAGGATTCTTGAACAAACAAATAAATGACAACAACCAATGAAATAAAAAAAGACAATTTACATGCTCTCTCTGTTTTATGAACACTGGATCAAGAAAAAAAAGAAAGAAAAGAAAATAGGTTGTTCAGACTACGCCATGAATAAAAAAAAATAAAATAAAAAAAAAGTTATTCTTAAAGGTATATTAAATATAATGACCTAAATACATGAATGTAACAAGAGCACAAAATTATTGATTATAAGCGTCGTGGATGAATTGAAATAATTTGACATTAACAAAATATATTGTCATGGAAACATTTATATTTATATATATATTTATATATATATATACAGTATATGTATATATTACTAACAAATGGAAACATTAATTTAGGAAGAAAGAAAGAAAGAAAGAAAGAAAGAAAGAAAGAAAGAAAGAAAGAAAGAAAGAAAGAAAGAAAGAAAGAAAGAAAGAAAGAAAGAAAGGTGGAAAGGAGGAAAAGGAAGGATGGAAGGACAGAAAGGAAGGAAGGAAGGAAGAAAAAAGAAAAGGACAGATGGATGGAAAGAACCGGAAGGAAAGGAAGTTGGAAAGAACCGGAAGGAAATGAAGTTAGAAAGAAAGAAATGACAGACGGAAGGAAAGGACAGATGGATGGAATGAAATGGAAGGAAACAAAGGATGGACGGAAAGAAACAGAAGGAAAGGAAGAAAGAAAAAGAAAGAAAGGAAAGGGAGGAAAGAAGGAAGGATAGACAGACGGAAGGAAAAGCTGGATGGATGGAAAGAAACGGAAGGAAAGAAAAGAAGGAAGGAAAGAAGAAAGGAAAGAAAAAGGAAAGGGAGGAAAGAAGGAAAGATGGACAGACGGAACACGGAACGAAGGAAAAGCTGGATGGACGGTAAGAAACGGAAGGAAAAGATGGACAGAAGGAAGGAAGGAAGGAAAGAAAGAAAGGGAGGAAGGAAGAAAGAAAGAAAGAAAGAAAGAAAGAAAGAAAGAAAGAAAGGAAGGAAGAAATAAAGACAGACAGAGAGAGAGAGAGAGAGAGAGAGAGAGAGAGAGAGAGAGAGAGAGAGAGAGAGAGAGAGAGAGAGAGAGAGGATTCTCTGGCGCCCCCTTGAGTCCCTGTGTTGTGTGTTCAGTGTGTCTGCTGTGTAATAATCAGGGATGTTCTCATGGAAAAGGCTGGTCAGGAGTGTAGTTGAAACTGGCATCCAGAAACATGGCCAGTGTTCCCAGTGAAGTGATGATGACAAAGAGCCAGAAGAAGAGCCGATCCAAAACCACAGCGATGTACTGCCAGTCATCTGTCATCTACACACACAACGGGACATGTTTATCTCTCTGACACACCAGGATGTGCTGGCAGTTTATGAATAATCATGAGGATCAGGGACAGACCAAGAGGATGAGCCTCAGATAAAGGTTTCTTTGTGTTTCTGTGAGTATGTGTGGAAAAGAGAGATGGAAGGTGTGTGTGTGTGTGTGTGTGTGTGTGTGTGTGTGTGTGTGTGTGTGTGTGTTTATAGACTTACAGTATCATCCACATCCTGTTTCTTCAATTGTTCAGACATGTAATTGATGGCAGCGATTGCAGATTTGAGATTCGGGGGCAGAATCAGACAATAGTTGTCACTGTTTGAGAACCTCTGCAACTTCACAGTGCTCTCATTATGACTAAAACACACACACACACACACATAAAGAATAATTAACCCTAAACAAAAGTTCACAAGTGTATTAACACAACACAAATTACTGTAAGTGGATTGTTAAAATATTTGACAATTATCATTAAAGTCTCCTTGTAGTCAATATTTTTATCTATTAAAACTCATCTTTGGTCACCAAAACAAGAAATTTAAACTTCATGCCTTAAAATATCTTGAATGTAACTCGACACCCTTGCCTCATTTAGTATACGCGGTTCTATGAATATGCAAATGAGCCCCACCTCCACTCACTCACTCAGCTCAGAGATCCACTCGTTGACGATCACACGTTGATCTGATTGGTTACAAGGTAGTTTGTGACGTCAGAAACACCAGCGATTTCAAACTGTGTTTTTGAGACTGTCTTTGGTTCACTGCAGTTTTAAGAAGAAAATACTCAGCAATGATGTCGACTTATGAATTTGCACATGGTTTGTCTTAAATCGTATTTAAAAAAACACAAAGACATATAAACATATATGTAAAAGCTGGATTTTCACCACAGGGGGACTTTAAAAGGTGCGTATAAATTGTGTTTTACTGCACACAATTGCCTTATTATGCCCTTTTACAGTCTTGATTTTGTTTTGGGTGTTTATGGTTGAATGTTCAACAAATGTTTCCTATATTCTCCATTGTTGCAGCTCCTCTCTTCCCAGTCTGTCAGTAATGCTCTGTTTAGTTCCTGTCTCTATGAAGCCCCTCCTTCTGAAAAGCACAGTGTGCTCTGATTGGTCGGCTAGAGCAGCGTGTTGTGATTGGTCAACTGCTTCGAGCGTGTTTGTGAAATGCCACGCCCCTTACCATAACCGCGAGTTTCAACACACTACTAACTAACTCAACCAGGCCACGCCCCCTTTATTCTGCGTATGCCTTGGGTGGGAATTATTTAAACGAGAAATATTGTGATTGTTATATTGCTTATAATTCTTAAGCTTGCACTAAGATTTCAGTTTGCTGTTAATTTAAGGAATCATCTGCAGGACAAGTCATGCACTAAATTTAATATTTTATGGTAATAAATGACTAAGAATGAGAAATAGTGCTTAGTGTGCATCACTAATATAGCGTTCTGCATGGCGTGTTGTACAGTAGCGCGAGAGCATTGCAGAGCTCAGGATTGTGTTGCTCTGTGCTATAGTGGGAATGAGTCTGTCATACAGTGCAGAATGAATGAGAGCTGTGCTGTGTCTGGGACTGACCTCTCCTCTCTCACATTCCCATTCTTTCAAGGGTGAGTTTTTTCCAACAGGGATTATAGAGAGAGCACCACAAGTCCGGCACATGACATGCACGGTCAATGAGATGCACACTGGTATAGACAGGAACTCATACAAGTGTTTGTTTCCACACACTGTATATGTGGTGTACGTGCTTTTGCTGTAAGCACACTAGTGCTAAGTAAGGCTGCACAATATATCGAAATATCGCAAAACCTAATGTATAATAACCTGAACCCCTAAACCCTGTGGTTTACACTGATGTTAAAATAACACTTCTTATGCTACAGTAAAACACTGATGTTCACTTTCAGAAGTTGTAGGGATGTTTTCGTGTCACAAAAAGAATGTGAAACACGTATGTTGGTTATATAATTATAAATATATTTTAAAGATGATTTAAGTTTACTTTACACACTTTTTTAAGCATTATCGTATCGCATATCGAATATCGCATTATTTAATGAGTTATCGCATATCGCATTTTTCTTCAATATCGTGCAGCCCTACACCTAATTATACAAAGACACGTCCTGACATGATTACATACACAGACCTTTACACAAACAAACATTTCACATAAATTCAACACAGATTCAAATTCCACTCCACTGTTGCACTGAGAACTCTTCCATCTGTTTCTTCAGACAGTTAAATGAACACGGACACAAGTACCACCTTGATTACCAGAAACTATTAAAGTCCCCCTGTGCTGAAAATCAAGCTTTTAAATGTTGTTTATATGTGGTGTTTTTAATTTGCTTCAAGTCAAACCATGTGCAAATTCATAAATCAACACCATTGCTGAGTATTTTCTCATTAAAACTGCAGTGAACCAAAGACACTCTCAAAAACACGGTTTGAAATCGCTGGACGATTTGGTTTGAAACTACCTTGTAACCAATCAGATCAACGTGTGGGTGAACTTTAGCATATCATTAACTATGATCACTCTGAAGCAGGGAAGTCTCAAGAGAAGACAGGTTATCCCAGTATATTTTTCAGGTGATATTAAAAATCGGGTAGATTTAGCAATACAGCGGGTGAATTATCTATATGATGTACACTCACCTAAAGGATTATTAGGAACACCATACTAATACTGTGTTTGACCCCCTTTCGCCTTCAGAACTGCCTTAATTCTACGTGGCATTGATTCAACAAGGTGCTGAAAGCATTCTTTAGAAATGTTGGCCCATATTGATAGGATAGCAACTTGCAGTTGATGGAGATTTGTGGGATGCACATCCAGGGCACGAAGCTCCCGTTCCACCACATCCCAAAGATGCTCTATTGGGTTGAGATCTGGTGACTGTGGGGGCCATTTTAGTACAGTGAGCTCATTGTCATGTTCAAGAAACCAATTTGAAATGATTCAAGCTTTGTGACATGGTGCATTATCTTGCTGGAAGTAGCCATCAGAGGATGGGTACATGGTGGTCATAAAGGGATGGACATGGTCAGAAACAATGCTCAGGTAGGCCGTGGCATTTAAACGATGCCCAATTGGCACTAAGGGGCCTAAAGTGTGCCAAGAAAACATCCCCCACACCATTACACCACCACCACCAGCCTGCACAGTGGTAACAAGGCATGATGGATCCATGTTCTCATTCTGTTTACGCCAAATTCTGACTCTACCATCTGAATGTCTCAACAGAAATCGAGACTCATCAGACCAGGCAACATTTTTCCAGTCTTCAACTGTCCAATTTTGGTGAGCTCGTGCAAATTGTAGCCTCTTTTTCCTATTTGTAGTGGAGATGAGTGGTACCCGGTGGGGTCTTCTGCTGTTGTAGCCCATCCGCCTCAAGGTTGTGCGTGTTGTGCGTGTTGTGGCTTCACAAATGCTTTGCTGCATACCTCGGTTGTAACGAGTGGTTATTTCAGTCAAAGTTGCTCTTCTATCAGCTTGAATTAGTCGGCCCATTCTCCTCTGACCTCTAGCATCAACAAGGCATTTTCACCCACAGGACTGCCGCATACTGGATGTTTTTCCCTTTTTACACCATTCTTTGTAAACCCTAGAAATGGTTGTGCGTGAAAATCCCAGTAACTGAGCAGATTGTGAAATACTCAGACCGGCCCGTCTGGCACCAACAACCATGCCACGCTCAAAATTGCTTAAATCACCTTTCTTTCCCATTCTGACATTCAGTTTGGAGTTCAGGAGATTGTCTTGACCAGGACCACACCCCTAAATGCATTGAAGCAACTGCCATGTGATTGGTTGATTAGATAATTGCATTAATGAGAAATTGAACAGGTGTTCCTAATAATCCTTTAGGTGAGTGTATATTACGATATTATGATGAACTATAAGCCTTTCAAGGATGTGGATTATTAGAAGGCAGGCTACCATAGGCTTGAAGAGCGAAAGGAGAACTGAAAATATAAATATATGCCAATTCAAAATATGAACAAGTAGGCCTACTATAATAGTGAATAAATAACACTAAAATAACACTTTTAAGGACTCAGGAGGAGAAAACTCCCCAAAAAACGTTTTATTTACTCATGCTTTTTAGTATGGTTGAATTGGATCATCGAAAGTCAACAGCAAAGACATTGTTAATAAAGTGAGATTAAATACATAAAGTACAGGGTGGGACATTTATATGGATACACCGCAACAACATGGGAATGGCTGGTGACACCAAAGTCCCGTTTGTGGCACACCAGTACATGTGAGGGGGCAAACTCCTCAAGATGGGTGGTGACCATGACAAATACTAATGTGCCACAAACAGGACCTCAATATCACCAACCACTCCCATGCCACCACGGTGTATCCATATAAATGGCCCACCCTGTATATTTGGGTAGTTGACGTGACGTGGCTTTTTCACCGTCACAGAAGATAAAAAAATAATTTATTTCACATTTTCATCATTTAGAATACTGTAAATGGTTAAACATTTTCTTGTTTTACATGAATTTGTTGTTTTAATACCCACGTTATTTTTTTATTTTTTTTACAACATCTCAAAAAATCGTCCTATGGTGTGACGGTAGACAAAATTATTTCATAAATATTAACTTTTATAAATAAAGAAAATAATGTTTAAAAATCTTAATGAACACTCCTGGCATAATTGTGCAAGTGTCTATTTCACTAAGTGGCCATCACTTTTCCTATTCATACATTTCTAAAAGTGTAGGAATTTCATAAAGTTTGTCACAGGAAAAAAAAAGTCCTTTGGTGTGAAAGGAAATGTGACAGGAAATGTCCTTTGGTGTGACACTTTGGCCTGTCACACCATAGGACACAGATGTCACACAATAGGACAAGACCTCCTTAATAAGCTATTAAAACAAATAGATAAAGTTTGTTAACATAGTTTTCTTTTTTTTTTTTTTTTACCAGTTTTGATGATTTTAAATTCAATAATGACTTACAGTTGAATGTTTATTGCCGTTTTTTGGAGACTACATTATTGATAGATCTATAAGTATCAAAGTTACTTATGGTGTGCTATGTTTTGCACAGTTTATATTGTTGAAAAATAAAAAACAAATGTCCTCCTTTATAATTGTTACAATAAACACTATATATTCTGACTCTTTGTCCTATGGTGTGACGTTTTGTCCTATGGTGTGACAAACATAAAACAACAGAAAAATATACTTATTTTAAAGGGGTCATATAATGGTACATGCACTTTTACAAGTTGATTGCACTGAAATGTCTGTTGGCAGTGCCTGTACACAACCATCCTATCATGATTAAAATCCATCCAGTGGTTTTGTTTTAATCTCCTTATATGTTTGACCATCTATGAAATCAAGCCGTTCGATATTGTGACGTCATAAGATCGTACGCCCCTCCCGCGATTGTGATTGACAGCCGTGCTTCAACACAAGACCCGCCCTGAGCAAGCTGTGACAGCCGTCGTCATAGTAGTCCGCCATTGTTGATATGCTGGAGTAGAATGGCGTCTACACGATTGTGGTGTTCTGTTCTTAGATGTAATAAGGAACACAGCAGTCATTTGGATGTTCCTAAATCTGAGCCGTTATAGATGCAGTGGCTGAGTTTTGTTTTTGAAGCAATATGCCCAAAGGATTGACGCGGGGATTCCCTCACGGGGATTCCCCACGATCGTCCATGCTTTCATGTTTACGCGAATCATTTCACACCAGACAGCTTTACAAACGAGAAAAAACGGATCGGTACCAACGTGTTACTGCTGAACCTCCAGAAGATGTGAGTGTAATGTTTTATTAACCTTTATATTAGTATTTATATTAATCTTTGCGAAATTTGCAAACCTTGCTGCAGGCTTCATGATGAATGCATCTAAGGTTTACACTCAGGGTACATTACAGCATGTTTTCTATGTACGACGTTCTCAATATAATTCATAATCCCACGTTTATAATGAACAACGCGTGGTTATTGTGTTACAAACGGTGTACGCACAGAACAGAGGGGCGGGGTGAGCAAAGCTCATTATCATTTAAAGACACATGCACTTAAACGGCGTGCTGAAAACAGAGCTGTTTTTGACCAGGTAAAATTAGTGTTTTCTTACAATACTAATGAGAATTTTTAATTAAAGTATATTACAAACTTTTAATTTAGACCCTAAAGAATCATATTAGCTTGTACAAAAATGGCATTATATGACCCCTTTAAAATATCTTTTTAAAAAAGAGTCAAGTTTGGCATTAGGGGAGTTACAATAATATCTCCTCTTAGATAGGTACAATTTCAAACAGTTTTGTAAGGTTGGCGAAAAAGTTTTATTGACATTCGTAGGGAAAAGTTTATCAAGTTCATCTATTCATGGTGAAAATGATTTTAATTAGTACTTTCATGTAAAATAAATATCACTTTAAGCAAATAATGTTTTAATAATGGGAACAATTCTGTCTCAAGTATTTTTTTATGTTATTTAATTAAATTTCTTAGTACTTTTTAAATGTCACACCATAGGACACATTTACAGTACTGTTGAGTGAAAACGTGAAAAAAAAAATATGTGAAGCCATTGACAAAATGAGTGACCAATACTATTTTCTGAAACTGCAGTTTTCATACTCCATTAAAATATCAATTTTTTCTTAAAAAGTTATGTTTTCCAAAAAAAGTACTTTTTCTTGGCCATTTGTCAACTACCCATTTGTTTTTAACAGGAAGCAATGAGAAATACATTTGCAACTCTGCTTGCAAAATATCACAATACAAATCAACATTTTCAAAAGCAGTTAACCTCCTAAAAGTGTGTAATGTTGCTGTTTGAGCATAAACAACATCTGCAAAGTTACGATGCCCAACGTTCAAAGCAAAGGGGGATATTTTCTTTGTTTTAAAAAGAAATCACTTTTTAAGGACAACAAACGCCTGGTAGGAACTACACGACATTCCTCCCGAGTTAGTGACATCACTAACCCTAAAATGTACATAAACCCCGCCCCCAGATTTATAGATTATCATGACAGAATATGCTAATCAATGACTAGAAGATAACTACACATAAGCTACATAAATTCATCAACTAACCATACAGAAATGTCCTGTTGCTTCTACATGTTGTCACGTCTTCTTGAGTCTCTCCATCATTGTCTGACGGTTTGAACATAAAAGGCTAAACGTTTTTGAAATTTCAAGTGCATGTCTGTGTGAGGTAAAAGGACACAAGCTGTTGAAGCTCTGCCCCCTGTGCCGGGAGCAGCAGCTCATTTGCATTTAAAGGGACCGACACAAAAATGGTGCATTTTTGCTCACCCTCAAAAAGTGACAACTTTAAAATGCTATATAAAAATATCTGTGGCGTATTTTGAGATAAAACTTCACATACACACTCTGGGGACATCAGATATTTATTTTACATCTTGTGTAAAGGGCATTATACCACCCCTTTAAATCGCTAGTGGCAAAACGACATAGCAAGAAATTTGGGTAATTTAGGCCTTTGGGTTGCTCCAAATTTTGGATAACCAGTACCACCCGCTAAAAACAATGGACTGTCACTTATGAACAAATAAACCCAAACCCCCCAAAAAACAAAAAAACAATTAACTTTCCTTGAAATCACTTTTCTAATCCGGTAGCCCTCAAGACCGGCGGCATTTCTTGAAGGACGTGTGAGCTTAGCACGATAATAAAGCTGTAGCAGAGACCACCTGTTAGACTGGCTAAAGAGAGGGCACCACATTATAACAGCGAGACGAGCCTTTCTCAAACAGATGAGGAGGGGAATAGACAGTTTGTTATGTCTATTACAGACAGATGGAGACCCTTTCTCTTCTGCACGCTCTACACGTTTACAGAGAAAACCCATCCATCTGTCTATCCTCCCATTCATCCATTTATGTGCATCCTCGACCCTCGGCCTCCCCTGCTGTTCTTGTGTGCATTTCACTCTAATGCCTCAGCTCAACAAGAGCTTAGGTTCTGGCGACTCTAGAGGGGTGACTGGGCTTAACTGGACTGAGATCAAATGCCCTTGTATTGAGGGGACGAACAGCCAGACCAGAGACTTTCATCATCCGTCCGCCCTGATCCGCGTTTATGAGTTGCTTAAAAACCAGCAGATTATGGCACAAGCACATTATACTCTTGTTATTGATTTGGCATCTAAGTGTGTTTTTGTGTAAGTGAGTGTTCATGCACTGTGAACATGAACTGTGTCTAACAAGAGTGTGCAATGGGTATATATAGTCTATGATACTATCGTAATTGTTGTTTTAACGATGTGCAATCAGATATTATCGAGTATGACACTCACTTTGCAAACACCAAACACAAACACCCAAGACAGTGCATACACTGCATGATGTAGCCTTTTACTCCATAAAAATGTGTATCGAGTAGTCTTTTAGGCTATATTTATCATATAGTTAAGCAATCACACAAAGAGTGCCATTCCCCCTCCCCCCAAAATATCGATATTGCGATATTGATTTTATACAACAGTTAAATAAACAAGCAGTTGATATTAAGTGACTTACATTTTAGGCACAATAGTTTTGCCCTATTTCACCGACAAAAATAGCTCCATTTGAACAAATCAGTTGAGTGAATGATTCAATGACTGACTCAATAAGAAAGTCAAATGCTTTGTTCCTGGAATGATCAGCCGTTTCAACAAATCGGTTTAATTAATGACTCGATTCGCTCATTAACAGTGACTTTCCGCCGCATAATAAATTATATAGAGGCAACATTTAATTAGGTAAGAAAAATGGCCCTTATAAAGGTAAAAATGCAGATAAAAGGTCAAAAACGATTTAAACTTATTTGAATTTTTTTATTTCTGTCACTGTTGCGAACTAACCACAGCAGCACAGAATATGAAGAATATCAAAAACTTTAGGAGTCAGCTGTTAATGGCAGACCTAAACCTGACAAGGTACAAACACAAACACACTCAGCAAAATATCGAGATATCATTTTTTTGTCAATATCAGCTTTCAAGTAAGTGTGACACTTAGATTAGAGAAGTTACTGACCGGTAGTTCATATGGCAACGTGTGTAGTTAAAGCACACATTATACGGTCTGTCAGTAGTATTTTATAAATACTAATGCATAATTTCCATATTTTAGTTCAGTTAAAAAGGGCCAATTATAGGATCACTTTCATGCTCTAAAATGTCTATGACAAGTTATACAAGTCAAAAGTAAAAAAGTTAAATTCTCTCATCATTTGGTAATGAAATTGCATAGCAAGCGCAAAGACACATTGCAAATGCTAGAGCAAGATGCAGATAATTTCCACAATGTTGGTTTATGTTCCTGCTGTGCTTCTGTTCTTGTTGTGGCTGTGAAGTTGTTTGCCTTCCAAATTGATCCAGTGCAATACGTGAGAGGCAATCAGATATCAGAGGCACTTGTTTCATTGATTGTCTCTCGTCCAGTCTTAAACAGTCTTAACAACAGCTAATATTTCTGACATTTTCGAGATGGTAAGTGGGAGACCGGCTTCACTCACAAGCTGCTGGCGGAGATTTAAACATTCAAGCTATAAGATCTTTTCCCACTGCTTTATGCCTCATGAGTAACATTCCTCCAATGACCTGTATTCCACATTTAACTCTTTCCCCGCCATTGACGGAATTTTCCGGCTTTCCGAGTTTTCACTGTTATACGGTAGGGGACGCTATTAGGCATCTTCTGAAAGAGTACTGAATCTCCAGATCAAAACACAGGCAAAAAGGAGCAGAAACAAGAGATAAAAGCATTGCTAATGCACATTGTAATCTTTGAAAAAGCAAAACTCGATTTGATCAACTTTTGTTCAAAATGTTGCTGTTTGTTTTTAATGAAACTTACCCACATTCAAGTGTTGATAAAAAAAGAATGCATGAAGCTAGAATAAAACTTTTTTCGTTGTTGTTTAAAAGCAGAAGCTCTGTTTTTCCTTTGATATTTTGCATGTTCAGATATTCATACAACAAAATATTCTGGGGACAACCTGTCACAACCTGATTAATATGCTTTAAGACAAATCATGTGTAAATTCATAAGTCGACACCATTGCTGAGTATTTTCTCTTTAAAACTGCAGTGAAACTAAGACAGTCTCAAACACACGGTTTGAAATCGCTGGTGTTTCTGACGTCACAAACTACCTTGTAACCAATCAGGTCAACATGTGATCGTCAACGATTGGATCTCTGAGCTGAGTGAGTGAGTGGAGGCGGGGCTCATTTGCATATTCATAGAACTAAATGAGGCAAGGGTGTAGAGTTACATTCAAGCTATTTTAAGGCATGAAGACTGTTTTTTTCAATGAAAAAACTTCAAATATGAGTTTAAAGCGATAAAATCATTGACTACTGGGGGACTTCAAAAGTTTTAGATTGTAGATTGTAACAGATTGTTACATACAGAAGCAGCTTATTTTCTGTCTGCAAAACCAGCCTGGTTTGAACTAAAATGTTGAACACTGACCTTCCTCTCCATGGCATTACCAGCTCTGGATTGATCTTTCGGATGAAATATTCACCTCCAGGTCTGAGGCCTTGGTCCAAACAACCCAGTGGGACATTTTCTTTTGTCTCGTCCTCCACCGGTTCCTCAGTTTGGGGCCTGAGCACACCCAAGTAACGAGGCAGCAAGTTGATGAACACCTGCAGAATGTTAGATGACAGGATATGCTTTCAGTTTTAAGTAACTGGATGGAATAATGTAAAGAAGCTGCTCTTTAAATCAAGATGCGTCACCTTTCGCACCCATACGGGCATGTGGTGTGTGCTGGGAGTCCTGTGGTGGAGGTTCAGGACCACCACGCTTAGGATGACTGAGAACGTCACCAGGATCATGGTGAACATCACGTATTTCACGATGATAGGAATGCCAAGTGATGTTTCTGGGACTTTGTCAGCCAACAACAGCATGAAAACAGTGAGAGCAATGAGGACTGAGATGGATAGAGTCATCTTCTCACCTGAGGGAGAGGCCAGAAATCACGTCTTATACTGTATATACGGGCATATCTTAGGCCATTAAGCCTCTGTATAGGGCTGAGGTCTTCAATCCTGCTCCTGGAGAGCCACTGTCCTGCAAAGTTTAGTTCCAACCCTAATCAAACACACCTGAATCAGCTCATCAAGCTCTTCAGAATCGCTTGAGTATTCAAAGGCAGGTGTGCTGAAGCAGGTTGGAACTAAACTCTGCAGGACAGTGGCTCTCCAGGAGCAGGAATGAAGACCTCTGGTATAGGGAAACGCACAAAATATTATTTAATGCATGGAGGCAAATTTAAAAATTAGGCAGACACAAGACAAAAAGGGGTTTTTCTGTTAACTAAAATTATAAAAAACATTTCTGTTAGTTGAAATAAAGGTGAAATAAAGTAAACATTAGATGAAAAACTAAACAAAAATGAGAAATGTTGCCTTGGCAATAAACTAAAATTATCAACCAGAAATAAATAAAAGCTAAAAATAAATCTAAAACTGAAACTGAAATAAAAATACAAATAAATGAAATTACAAAAAAATTAAACCAAAATCAACATGGAAACTAAAAATATAAAAATAAAAGGTAATTCAAAATATTAATACAATTATAATAAAACTAAAATAACACTGGAAAATATATATTTTTTGTCATCCACATTTTGTATACACCTTATACTTTTTGAGTCTTGTAAAAAACTACCATTCAAAGGCTTGGGGTAAGTTTTTTTTTTTTTAAAGACATCAATACTTTTATAATTAGTAAAGACATTTATAATGCTCCAAAATAATTATACTTCAAATAACTGCCATTCACTTGAACTTTCTATTCATCAAAGAATCCTTAAAAGAAAAGTATCAACAGTTTTCAGAAAAATATGAAGCAGCACAACTATTTTTAACATTGATGAAATGTTTCTTGAGGATCAAATCATCGTATTAATATGATTTCTGAAGGATCATGTGACACTGAAGACTGGAGTAATGATGCTGAAAATTCAGCTTTGATCTCAGGAATAAATTACATTGCAGCTTTGGTGAGAAAACATTAAATAAAACGGTCCAACTTTTGAATGGTAGTGTTTTTTAAATAGTCAGCGTGCTTCATAAAACATAAAACAGTCATCGTATTGATTTTCTAATTAGAGATGGGCACCTGCGCCAGGTGGCAGGTAGAAGACAAATATGGCCAGCACACTGGTGAGGATGCAGGGCACGATGATGTTGATGATGTAGAACAGAGGCTTCCTCTCGATGATCAGGTAGAAGGTGATGTCTTCATACAGGTCCTCCTGGACGATCTTCCTGCTGGGCTTGTGACAAATCTGCCACTCGCCGTTCTCTTAGGGAAGAGAGAGGACTAGTGAGAGAGAAAGAGATAGAAGGAAGGAGAGAGTGTGCCATGTGCAGAGTTGCTACATTGCTTGGCAACCGTAAACTATTATTATAAATGAACATATTTACTGAACACTGACATTCTTGCGTCATTTATGCTGTTGGACAGGAAGTTGTCACATTTAAGAGGAAGTACACTAACCAGTGAAGGCATTCTCATCAATAACTATCTCATGGAGCTCGTTGCCATCTTCATCTAGACCGTACTGAAGGTCCACTTCTGAGGAGTCATACGTGTAGGAACGAAACACCATTGTGCAGTTCTGCCAGTCGAATGGAAAGTATGCAACCTATAGAGCACAACTTTAAACTACTGTGAAATGAACGAGCGAGTACAATACAATAATAACAATTAAAGCTACAGTAGGGCAATGTTTTGTTATACTGGTCGAAACTCTTTTCACATCCTGAAAGCATTCAATAGTAGAAGTGGTCTAAATATTAAAAACTGTACATATATCTTCTGTGGAAGTCTCAGGTCCAAAACATTTTCGTCCAATCATTGCATTCGGAATGAGGATAGATAGGATGTCAACATATTTATTTCTATACCTCTGCGCACCTGCTCTCACAGACATCAGAGTGTTTTATGAGGCTATCCAGAGCTGTAGACAGACGTCAGTCACTGAGCGCCACAAACAAACAGCAGAAACCTTTTACAGTTCCTCCTGAGCCAAAACAACGAGCTTATACTGCGTTCACGCCATAACTATCGTAGTTAAAAGAGATTCTACCCAGATTTATACCTTTCAATGGCAACACTATCAACGCCGAAAGGAATCTGTAGGAGTCAGGTGTTACAATTAGAGCTCTGTAAGTTGTTTACGTTCAATATTATTGTAATGTTTTGAGACATGAGGTCATTTAAAGTGTCAAAACACGTATGTCCGGTTTCCAGAGGGCGACAGGTTCTGCCACACTTCTGACTTTTTTTCTCACAACTGCGAGTTTACATCTCGCTATTCAGAATTGCGTGATATAAAGTCACAATTGCGAGTTATAAAGCCAGAATGGAATAAAGTCCAATTCTAAGGAAAAAAAGACTGAATTTTTATGTTTATATCTCGCAATTCTAACTTTATTACATGCAATTGCTAGATCTAAAGTTAGAATCGCGTGATATAAATTTGCGACTTTTTAATTCTGTGGCGGAAACAAGCTTCCTTAGGCTGGGATCTTCTGCTTTCAAAGCTAGCTTGCTATTACTAGCCTCTGAAACTGCACACCCTAGCTTTAGCCATTTCAATCCGTGATATGCCAACAGTCAATGTTCAAGGTTCAGTACAAGTTTCTAAACAACTTAACTAACAATAGTTTCTTTGATTCTGTCAAAAACGTATGACATTCGTTCATTCAATGGAACTGATCCCAGAACATTCCTCTAATGTGTGAACACTAAGACGTTTACATGTACCTCTATGGAGCAGGAGCTGCGATAGATGGCGGGCGGATACCAGGAGACGGTCCCATCACTCCTCACCAGCACGTTCACATACAGAGCCACGTCAAACTGACCATCATTACTGTTAAACACAGGGAGAACATCGCACAGTCCATGTGCCCTCAGCAGTTTAGATGCTTTAGTGTCATTTAAACCAAATACCTATTTAAATGTGGCTTCTTAAGATTTAGCAAGTTTCCTAAACAATTATTAGATTGCACTGCAAAAATGTATTCTTGTCAAGTATAAATATCTAAACAGTGTATCTTGAATATAGATGTATTTTGTTGGTAGATTTGTTTTTTCCATTCATATTAACAAAGAAATAAATTGTGGCTGGTGTCCTGTTATAAATGTTGTCAGTGTGGCATTATATGAGGATGTTCTCACTTGTTGATTAGGTAGATGTCTGGACGCCACACTTTTATGGGAGGAATTCGCACAACGTCAATACTGTCGTAGTCCTCAGGATTCCAGGATAACCTGTAGTCGATCCATTCCTGGAAAACAGAGAGAGATGCATTCATGCAAACTGCTTATATACTGTATGCACACTACCATTCAAAAGTCTCTTATTCTCATTAAGGCTGCATTTATTTGACCAAAAATACAGGAAAAACTGTAATATTGTGAAATATTATTACAATTTAAAAGGGCTGTTTTCCTGTGAGATAATATATAATAAAATGTAATTTATTCCTGTGATCAAAGCTGTATTTTCAGCATCATTACTCCAGTCTTCAGAGTCACATGATCCTTCAGAAATCATTCTAATATGATGATTTGCTGCTCAAGAAACATTTATGATTATCATCAATGTTGAAAACAGTTGTTGTGAAAACCGTGATACAACCATAAGCACTGAAAGTTCAAACGAACAGCATTTATTTGAAATATATTTATTTTAAAACAATGTAAAAGTTACTGTAACTTTTGACTTAATGCATCCTTGCTGAATATTAATTTCGGTTCGTTTTTCTCAAATCTTACTGACTCCAAACTTTTGAACGGTAGTGTATATTAAGTTTAATGGTATGTCCAATGAGGATATCTCATTTATACATGAGGATATTCCCTTGTCCCTTAAATTTTGACAGATAATTTGGGAACAAATTTATCCCCAAACCTTATCCTTTTAGCTAAGCAAACATTCTCTCTCTCTCTCTCTCTCTCTCTCTCTTTCACACACACACACACACACACACACACACACACACACACACACACACACACACACACACACACACACACACACACACACACACACACACACACACACACACACACACACACACACACACACACACACACACACACACACACACACAGCATCATTATACCGAGCACCACGAGCACACTTATTTGCTCTACAACAGAAGAAAGCACATGAGACAGTTTAAAAAAAAGGGAATTTAAATCCAGGAATTACTTGCAGATATAAAAAGTGACAAGTCAATTTAGCCGTAAAATAACCAGCGGTTAGAAGGGATGAGATAAACGCTCTGCCACTCACCATATTCATGAACACGTTTGTTGTCATCTCTTCATTCTTCTCATTCTGCGAGAGAGGAGAGATAGAGACATTAGTGTGTGTCGAGTGTGTCATGCTGTCAGTCCTCCATATGAAAGCTAATGCTGCATGCATGACTGGAAAGCCGGAGCGCTAATGTTCCTCTAATGTCAGGGAAATGTTTCTGAACCAGTGGGTCAGAGGCAGCAAAATCACCGAACACAAACTGTGTGAGCGATGACAGAGAGAGAGAGAGAGAGAGAGAGATAAATGCTTTGGGAAAAAAAGAATGAATAAAGAGAGGATCAGATGTGTGTGTGTGTGTGTGTGTGTGTGTTATGTGTGTCATACCAAGCTGATGAGCTGTACTAAAGTCATTCCCACTCGGACCATCACTCGCTCATTCCAGGTCCGTGCCGGTCGCACCTTCAGGTTGTAATCCTGGAACAAATCCTCCAGTAGCCTCCGTTCAGCCTCAGACGCCCCTGGACACACACAAACACAGGCTTGTTTTATTTTAGCATGTAATTAACTCCTTTCCTCTCCTCTCCATGTTTCTTAATCAAAATAACCCCAGCACTGAACTCTCTTCAGTCATAAAAGGGTTTTCTAAGAGTGTGCCGACCCACTTCAGCATGCAGAGAGCCACTGGCCTCAGCGCCGCTTGCTTTGTCTTCTTATTACAAGGTCAAATGTGCAGTAGAAGTCACAGTACATCAAAGCACATAACTGACACACAATGGTGACATATACACCTGTTACTATCCTCAATGACGTCAATTCTGATAAACTCGACCACCTACTGGCACTGCAATGCAAAAATAATGTATCATTTTTTAAATATTTAATAATACATTTTAATATACATGAATGAGAAAGAAAACACACGTGTAACAGTCTAATGGATCTGTGCGTCAGGTCTTAAAGTGGTTCAAATTACGAGATCATTATTAATAATATTAAATCAATCAATCGATCGATCGATCGTTTACAAATATAACAACAACAATTATATAAAAAAAAAATATTCAGGTGTACACACATATGTTGTAAGTATATAAAATGTATTATCATACATACTTTTTAATAACAAATATTAAGAAGAATGCACTGTTATAAACACACACACACATATATACACACAGTACATATACATACATTCTGTAATTTTATACTGTTTAAAGTCTGTTAATGTTTTTGAAAGTAATTTATTCAGCTAGAAAGTGTTCCATTGATCAAAAGAGAAAGCAAATACATTTACATTTCAAATAAATGCTGTTGTTTTGACCTCTTTATCCATCAAAGAATCCCCCCCCCCCAAAAAAAAAATCAACATTGATAATAATCAGAAATGTTTCTCGAGCAGCAAATCATCATATTAGAATGATTTCTGAAGGATCATGTGACACTGAAGACTGGAGTAATGATGCTGAAAATACAGCTTTGATCACATGAATAAATTAAAAATGTAAATATATTAAAATAGAACACAGTTATTTTAAACTGTAATATTATTTCAAAATTTTACTGTTTTTACTGTATTTAATAAATGCAGCCCTGGTGAGGAAAAGAGACTTCTTTCAAAAAATTTTTTAAATAAACTCATGGACCCCAAACCTTTAAAGGGTCGTGTAATTGTTTCAACACAAATGCTCTTTTCCCATAACAAAAGGACACACAACTCCCCGATCTGTGTTACCTGTGAGAGTCAGAAGCCAGCAGCTCCACAGGACCCAAAGCAGAGTCTTCATTTTAAGCACAAGCTGTATATCCAGAGTTTGGTCCCTTCACCACTGCCTCCACGTACAAACACACCTCAACAAACTCGCTCAAACTCACATATCCCGCTCCACAGTCTCTGTGCTCTCACTAACCGACAGCCCGATGTGATTCTGGTCATTTCGATGCCGGCTGCAGGGCCGAACCTTTCTGACAAACCCCTGACATGGTCACCTGATCATTTTTCTCCTCCCTGCAACCTGACTTGTGAAATGCAGTATCCGTGATTGGTTGGGAGGCCAAAGAATTATGGGAGGGAGAAAAGAATGTGTTTGGAATCTGTGGCAGCCCTGATCAGGCACCTGTTGATTGTGTGTGTGTGTGTGTGTGTGTGTGTGTGGCAGAGGGGATATTTTTGTGGGAGAACAAAGGGAAGAGGTGGGCACGACTGTTCCTTTCCGTAGGGTGAGATAGGACATAATTGAACATACTCTCATACACACACATGTACTGTTACACTGCTCGCATTCTTGGTGGGGACTTCCCTTTCACACTTGTTCTCAATATAGCCCAATATGTAATTATACACTAACTCTAGTAAGTACCTTTTGCCATTTTTACAAGTTAATTAAAGTTTACAAGATGCCATTTTATGCCCTTTTACAAAGTCTTGATTTTGTTTTTGGGCTCTAATAGAAGAGGTTTTCATGCTTAAATGTTTAAAAACATCGTATTTTTTCCTATATTCTCCATTGTTGCAGCTCCTCTCTTCCCAGTCTGTCAGTAACGCTCTGTTTAGTTCTTGTCTCTATGAAGCCCCTCCTTCTGAAAAGCGCAGTGTGCTCTGATTGGTCGGATGTACCAGTGTGTTGTGATTGGTCAAGCGATTCGAGTGTGTTTGGGAAATGTCCCGCCTCTTACCATAATCGCCAGTTTCAACACTACTAACTAAATGCCGATTCGCGCGGGACTAATATTATCATAGGACCTCAGTGTTCGGCGAAATATGGTCGGTCATTTGCGGGGGAATTTTTACTTTACAAATCACAGACATGGCCGATTCGCACGGGATTAAGATCTCAGACAACCTCCGCAATTATTACGAATGACTAGAGGTCACCAGATAATACTAATCCAGTGCGAATAGGGCTTAACTCAACCAGGCCTCATCCCTTTATTCTGCGTATGCCTTGGGCGGGAATTATTTAAATGAGGAATATTGTGATGTGTTCGTTCCTGGAAGAAAACTCAAGACTACAATGGAGGCGTTTCAGGGAGTTCAGTGACACTGATATAGAGAACTCCCGCTGGAGGGACTTTGTGCATCGTAACTTTGCAGGCCTTTTTCATTCTCAAACAGCAACATTACACACTAAAGAAAGTTGAACATGTCAAAAAGAATAACCCTTTTGAGGGTAATTTTAGATTAATACATTTCAATTAATAGTATAAATTTCATCAAATTGAATTGATTAATCCTTACATATTATTCATATTTTATGACACAACTTAATGCAAAATGTTGTATAAATCTTAATGGAAGAAGGGAATGGACCATTTAGTTTGTGATTCATATTCATACATTTAAAAAAAAGTTTAAGATTTATACAAAATGTTCTATTAAGATCCATTCTTAATTTGAATAATATTTAAGGATTATTCAGTTCAATTTGATGGAATTTTACTATTAATTGAAATATGTAAATACTGTATGTGTAAAAAATGCAGTAACACACTTACAATGGAAGTGAATGGGGTTCAGTTCAGTTTTGGAGGGCACAGGGTCACACACACACACACACACACACACACACACACACACACACACACACACACACACACACACACACACACACACACACACACACACACACACACACACACACACACACACACACACACACGTCTGGTTCACTATCTTTGTGGGGACTCTCCATAGACTTAATGGTTTTTATACTGTACAAACTGTATATTCTATCTCCTTACACTAACCCTATCCCTAAACCTACCCATCACAGAAAACTATCTAAACATTGAGAAAATCGCCTCTAAAGTTGTCCATTTATGTTGGCGATTGTGCTGCATTCACTCACAAAAATAAATGTTTTATATATTTACAGTAGACAAGGAAATATTGTTGCGCTCAGATGAAGGCTAGTTATAAGTCCAGGTGCGTGAAAACCAATGAAATATTGAAGAGACTGTAGATGGTTCGCACTCTGAAAAAATAGACAAAGTCTTAAACAAAAAGAATCAATTATTTTAATAGAGCAAGGGCAGACTTTTCAGCCATCCAGCTATTCTCAATGCTCATAATCTATTTTCAGTAGGAAATTTACTAAATATCTTCATGGAACATGATCTTTACTTAATATCCTAATGATTTTTGGCATAAAAGAAAAATCAATAATTTTGACCCATATAATGTATTGTTGGCTGTTGCCACAAATATACCCGTGCAACTTATGACTGTCACATTTTAGTGATAACAATCATTGCAGCAACGGCTGTTTATTGATTTAGACCACAGTCAACATGCTTTAGACAACTGTTGTAAGCCAAACAGGCTGTAAATTAAACTCAGACAAGTGCAAAACAAGCCGCACAAACAATCTCCTCTGAAAATATTTCATTCAAAACATCCTTAAACCCAAATCTGCACAGAGTTAGTGCGGGCAGTGAAAGATCTGGCTTTATGCCAGAAGATTTATGAAAAAAACAAAACTTTCCCTGTATCTACTCCAGGGGTGTCACTCGGCTCATTTTAGGAGGGCTTCGTCTCATCCACGTATTCTAGTCTGCATTATTCAGTGTGTTCTTCTATCCAGTGCCAGCGTCAAAAGCAGAGAACAACGTGTCTGCATTTATTGATAGATTGTTATGATATCTGCATCTGTATAGTTCATTGTCATAAATGTAGTTTACATAATATGATGTGGGAGCAATTAAAGACCATTTCCAATCCACTTTAAATCTGGGCATATATATTTAGGCTATTCATGTATTCATTACATTTATTTCATATACTCTTGCTAAACTTCATACTTCAGTGCAATAAAATTGCTAACATTTATTATAATATTCATTTTATAATAAATCCAAAAGCAACACGCGCGAAAAGAGCTATGAAAGGGAGTGGAAATGGCAAATGAGCTAATGAGTGGTCCTCTGCTGCCATCTACTGGTTATAGTGGTAATTTCATGTCATTTTCATGTTAAACATGTTTGTTTTCCACCAGGTGACAGAAATCCTCCACTAAAACCACACATTTTCCATGTTACCTCCATGAATGACATTGAGAAATGTAGATCTTCTTTAAAGTTAATTTTACCGCAAAAATGCAGAAAAACAAAAATAATAGCTTAAAACATTACATTTGTTGAAAAAAAATATATAAAAACATTTTACCAACATATTGATAATCTAGACAAGTACAGTAATAAAAAAGTTTGTCTGTATTCTTAATGAATATTAGCTGGTTATTTAAAATGAAAAGAAATGAATTCAATATTCAGGGGTTGACTTGATAGGTAGTGTAGAACCTACTGTATTGTTCATGCCTACCCAAGAACACAAACTACACACACACACACTATATATATACTCTATTTTTTTTATTTATAAAAACATCACTTAGTGTGATTTATAAGCTGTTTTCATCATGGGGACCAAAAAATGTCCCCACAAGGACAGGGATTTCAGATATTGCCATCTTTGTGGAGACATTTTGTCTCCATAACATAGGGTTTACCTGAGCTACACACACACACACACACACACACACACACACACACACACACACACACACACACACACACACACACACACACACACACACACACACACACACACACACACACACACGGTGCAAGAAACAGTTTTTGTATTCTTTAAAAAAAAAGAAAAAAAAGAGCAGCTTTCCTGATCACCTTTGCTCTTTATTCATCACATAAAAATGTTCTTTAAAAACATCATGACTAGAACAGCCTTCACACACTTAAGAGCACACATCACACTAGGGTATCAAAAAATGTCTTGCACACCATGCATAGATGCATGTAGACTACATTCTCAGAAAAAAAAAAAGGTATAAAAGCCATCACTGGGGCGGCACCCTTTCTAAAGGTAACCCTTTGTACCATATTTACCCCTAAAGGGTGCATATTATTGTCTTAAAAATACATAATAGTTCCTATAAAGTATACATATCAGTATCTAAATTGTGCATATTAGTACCATTTGATAGGATGCCGCCGCAGTGACCACTTTTATTTTGTAAAAAGCAGTATCATTTATTTGATTAAAAATACAATAAAGTTTGAGAAACAGTAATATTGAGAAATATTATTACACTTAATGTTTTCTATTTTGAATATATTTAAAAACATTATTTATTCCTGTGATCAAAGAATACATTTTCAGCATCACTACAGTCTTCAGTGTCACATGATCCTTCAGAAATCATTATAATATGATGATTTGCTGCTCAAGAAACATTTCTGATTATCAATGCTAAGACCTAATTGTATAAAATCCTACTGAACTCAGCAATAATAAAGCTGTTTAGACGCATCCATCCATTGTCTTAATGGAAATATTCTGTGAATGAGTTGCTGTGCGCTTTTTGTAACAGTAAAAGACCATAACTATGCACTGAACGGTGTCTAACACATCACATGCCGATGTTTATGAGGTTCAAGGCGTGAGAGAACGACAGATTTAGGGGAAGGGGTCAGTGGGAGTGGTATTGAAGCTGGCATAAGTGAAAATGGCCAGCGTCCCAACGGTGGTAAAAACCACAAAGATCCAGAGAAAGAGTCGATCAACCACCATGGCAACATACTGCCAGTCCTCCTTTAACTGAGAGATGGACAGAAAGAGGAAAAGAAGAGAGAAAGTAGAGAAGGGGAGAAAAATGAGATGGAAAACAGTGAGAACGAAGGGAAGGTAAAGATTTCGAGAGCTCTGAAGCAGGAAAAGTAAACCTATGGTTCTGGTTATGATTGTAAATGACTTACAGCCTCGTAGTCTTTCTCGGCCTGCAGTTGCTCTGCGATGTAAGTGATGGCCTCCACGGCTGCCTTGAGCTCTGGAGGAAGACTGAGGAAATGACTCGGCCCGTCAATGAACTTCCTCAGGTCAGTGCATTGACCATCAGGCTGGAACCTGCAACACAGGAGCAATGTCACTGTACACCGCAAACAGTGTTGGGGATTAGCATTACAAGTAGCACATGTTACGAAAAGATTTCTTTTTTCAAGGAACTAGTAAAGTAATACCCTGGAAATCCAGAATTCTCACGAGAGCACAAGTTGAATTTGCTCAGCGAGTTACTCTGGCGTCGAGTAATGATGCTCATTAAATATGCCCTTGTATCCGAGCTGCACCAATCACATCGGGTTATCTGATATAGGCGGGCCAGAGGCGAGCTAAAGGGATTACGACAGCGCTGTGACGTCGAAGTCATTAGTAAACATTGCAAGATGGCTATGGATGAACACCAGTTGTTTGAAACGGCTTTGGCCGCTACAATGAATGAGTTAGACTTGGCTTTTTATCTAAAAGAGGAACAGAAGACGGCGCTCGAATCCTTCCTTTGCAATAAGGGCGTTTTTGCTGTTTTGCCGACCGGATACGGCAAGAGTCTAATCTACCAGTTAGCTCCGCTGGTAGCTAAGCGTATGGGGCTTGTTGTGATTGGTTGTAGTGTTATCCAATTGCGTGCAGTGAGATTTTCAAATGCATGCTTGATGCCGCCCCTCGAGCTGGCCATTTTTCATTAGTCGATGCCAGACCATTAATCTTTCAGATTTAGGTCTGGATTTCCAGGCTAGTAAAGTAATGCATTACTTTTAAATTTACATCAAAGTTACTTTTTCAAAAAAGTTACGCAAATGTGTTGACTGACAGCTTTTCTGTCTCCATGTTGAGAGAAATCGTGAGTACAATGTAAGTGCAGAGGTGTTGTGTGTGAACATGAGATGGTTGTTGTAGTTCTAGACTGAATGTGAGCATTTACTCATCTCACTTGCACTAAACAGATTCAGTATTCCTTAAAATGTACAAAAACAGTGAAATGCAAACTCAGATTACACAAACCTGCAATAATGCATTTAATTTAATTTAATCTCACTTTATTAACCAATGTCTTTGCTGCTGACCTTCGATGATCCAATTCAGCCAAACCACTAAGCTAAAATGACTTTAGATAAACATCCAATTTGTGTTTATTTGTTTTATTGCTGAAGTAAAAGTGTTGAACTTTCTTCTTTTGTGATCCAGAACAGCTGAAAGGTTTGTTTGAGCAGCGCCCTCTTCTGTAAAGATGTGAATTTATTCATTTATTCACTTTTGGTGTGAAAAGGCCAAAAATATAACTTTTTTTTGTTATTACAAAACAAGCAAGAAAGTAACGCAACACATAAAAAGTTCCTAAATAATGTAATTAGTTACTTTTTTAGAAAGTGCCGCAATATTGTAACATTACTTTTAAAAGTAACTTTCCACAACACTGACTGCAACACTGATTTATTCAATTCGGGGCAGGCTTGGCATTACTTTATGTGTGAACTGCCCAGAAACATGCATATAAACATGTACACACTGATGAGAATGCAAGCACAAGGTCCTGTTGAACATACTTACTGTAAATACACACTTCTACTTCAGGGTAGTGATAGTTACCTTCAAATGTTTGTACAAACATACCAGAAATGTTCGGTTACATATGAACCATATTCATATGCCACTAGTGACACCAAGATCATGGGTTTCAGTCCCAGTAAATGCATGAACTGTTAAAATATATACTTTGAATGCAATGCAAGTAGCGTTTGGATAAAAGCATCTGCGAAATGCATGTAATATAAAATATAACTTTATTGTTTGTGGTAAAACATGCTTGAACTGAAAGGGATAGCCCAATAGACTATATTTTGTTATCCATATAATGGAAGTCAATGGGAACTGAAACTGTTTGGTTACTAACATTTAAGTAACACCAGTTTGGAATGACCAAATGATTTCCATTTTTTCTGCGTGGACTATTCCTTTAAATATCTTCTTATTTTCTGAAGTTGAATGGTTGACCTCAGTAAATTTGTATCAGGAATTTATGAACACAGAGTGAAACCTCAGGCAGCAAGTCTAAATCCACAGTGGATCTGATTACTTTGTCCTTGAGAAAAGGGTTTAAAGCCTAAGAATGCATTGCTGTGCACCATTCCTGCTGTGTGTGTGTGTGTGTGTGTGTGTGTGTGTGTGTGTGTGTGTGTGTGTGTGTGTGTGTGTGTGTGTGTGTGTGTGTCCACATAATCCCACAGCAGAAAAAGAGGCAGTTTCTCAAAACTCCCATCAAGGTGACCCGTACCAATGAGGACTGACTGACTAACGTATAAAAACTTCATATAAAGTGATCGTGTCTCTTCAGAAAATTTGGACTAAACTGCTCAATTCATATGGATTAGTTTAACCATCTCTTTATGAACTTTTGGAAGAGTCAAAGTGTCAGTTGCGTAGCTGTTATTAGAGGGATCGGAGAGATTTCAGATTTCATCAAAAAAGATCTTCATTTGTGTTCCGACGATGAACGAAAGTCTTACGGATTTGGAACGACAAGTAATTAATGACAGAATTTTCTTTTTTTTTGGTGAACTATCCCTTTAACTCATTCATTTAATCACTCATTCACTTACTGTCATACTTATTCTTTCATTTAAAACCCTCACTCAATCATTCAGTCAGTCACTTTTTCTCCCCAAATCTGTTTTATGCTGATGGTGTAACCACCCACCCATGAAATCCTTCCAATGTGCTGATGAAATGCTTATCACCGCTGATGTGTTGCATTCCTCTTTTGAGAATCTGTTCACTAACATCTGTTTCATTATGAATCCCCTCTCTTTCTTTCTCTCCCACTGCTCCTCATCAATTTTCCAGATATTCACCTCCCCATCCCACCACAAGGGGTCAGTGTGACTCTTCATTCCTCACCGCTCTCGTCTGTGTTTGTGTATTCAGGTGCTGGAACAGGAGCTCATTGCAGGTAGTCTGTGGTTCCCCAGTGAGCTTCAGTGACCCGAGAGGAACCCCATTAGACTGAGACATACGTCAATGCCGGGCGGAGAGACCAGCAGATCGGGAGAAGAGAGCAGAGGAAAGCTTTAACCCAGCAGAGGAGTGTGTTTAACATCTAGCATGTACCTTCATTAAGAGCCTGGAACAGCATTAACATGATCACATTTACATTTATGCGTTTTATCCAATGCGACTTAAGCCCTATTCGCACTGGATAAGCATTACCTGGTGACCTCTTGTAATTTGTAATAATTGCGGAGGTTGTCTGTGATCTTAATCCCGTGCGAATCGGCCATGTCTGTAATTTGTAAAGTAAAAATTCCCCACAAATGACCTACCATATTTCCCTGAACACAGAGGTCCTGTGATAATCCCGTGCGAATCGATAATTTTTTCAAGGTTTTTGTTTCCTGTGCGCTTTTTTATCCATCTTTGGTGAAGAATGGAGGCTGCGTTGGAGTGTTTTGATAGTATTTTGGGTGCTGGGTCATATCGCTATATAGCCTGGTTAAAACCAGACCATTCTCAGTAGTAACTGAGTTATGGTCTGGCAAAGCTTCATTAATAACTCATTTCCAAAGGGGCGTCACCAACCGACGTCGCTCAAATGCCTCTGGGCGCAATTGGATAGACCTAAAACCAATCAGAGCGATCGTCATCGTGTAAAGCCATATGCTGCGTCCCAATTCGCCTAAGTTACACTACGCCATAAAAGTATGTACTCTTTTTGTGAAGAAAAGGTATTTACTTTTGAATATGTAGCAAAAAAGTAGGCAAGCTTTGGGACATACTACTTCGTCATCTTTATCGGACGGATCGGTCGCGTGCATCCTGTCACGTAAACTGCCCTGTCAATCATCTTGTCACAGTTAAAATCCTCTATTAAATCTAATTTAATTTCCTACCGTTTCGGAGAGAAATGTAGAAGCACGTTCAGACTGTCCTCATGTGTTTGCAATTTGAATACAATAATGCATTTAAAAGTTGGTGCGCTTCACCAACGGACATCGCTCAAATGCCTCTGGGCGCAATTGGATAGACCTAAAACCAATCAGAGCGATCGTCATCGTGTAAAGCCCGCCCCAACGTTTCTGATTGGTGCCGCGATTTCGACGGATTAGAAATGGGCTTGAATGAGCTCTTTGCCAGACTACTTGCAGAGCAAATCTAAATTTGCCGGAAGTTGTCTGGGTTTTCCCAGGCTAATCGCTATAGGCTACACCATACAACTATACAATTTGCAGAAAGAGAAAGCTGAAAACCATGATTAGATGGCGATGGATGGCATGTATAGCAGCATGCGGGTAAGGGACATTCTTCTGTTTATGATATATCATACAGCTAGACCTATAACGACAAGACATTTCCAAGCAATAGCCTATTGACATCATATCCGGGAGATAAGTCAGTAAATTCGAGTAAAATCACAGGCTTCGCTTATTCCGTGCAAATGCATTGCATTTCAAGGTACACATTTTTTACATTCTTATCAGTTCTTGCTTTCCCTGGGAATCGAACCCATGACCTTGGCATTGCAAGTGCCAACGCTCTACTTTTTGAGCTACAGGAAAGCTCACGGCAGATGATAAAACATAAAATAAAAAAATACAGCATATTGTTAAGATTGTAAAAAAAAAAATTTTTTTCCTCTAAATCAAAAGCATTAGCTACAATCAGCATAACCAGAATGGCAAGCCTCAATCTGATTTACTGGCTTATGCACAACTTTCTGGAGTCAGTGAGCACAATATTTCATCAGTTATTCGGGGAAGAACATCACCAGAAGGTTAAAATGAGCGAGGAAGAACTAAATCACTGGATTTTTCAAAGTTTGCAAGGTTCATAGCACTGAATCTTTCAGTGAAATAATTAGTATATTTCATTTAGGAAAAAACAGAAGTTCTGAACGAAGTCTAAAATGAATTTTCCACAAATGTCTCTGATGTCATCAGTATAACTGATGTACAGCAGCATTATTTGACAGCAATATCGTGCCAGTTTAATATTGTGGAATGATGGAGTTCAGATTTACACTACCATTTAAAAGTTTGGGGTCAGTACGATTTTTATTTTTGAAAGAAATTACATCTTTTATTCAACAAGGATGCATTCAATTGATCAAAAGTGACAGTAAAGATAATATGTCTAAGATTTCGATTTCAATTCATTCTGTTCTATTAAATATTAAAGCAGCACAACTGTTTCCAACATTCATAATGATAAGAAATGTTTCTCGAGCAGCAAATCATCATATTAGACTGATTTCTGAAGGATCATGTGACACTGAAGACTGAGAATTCAGCTTTTCATCACAGGAATAAATTACATTTGAAAATATTTGAAAATAGAAATCAGTTATTTTAAGTTGTAATAATATTTCACAATATTTCTGATTTTACTGTATTTTTATCAAATAAATTCAGCCTTGGTGAGCAAAAAAACATTAAAAATCTCACATAAAAAAAAAAAAAACTGTGGTCCCATGCTTGCAGCAAACGTTTTACATATCTTGACCTGATTAAGTCGGATGGCAATAATCAAAAGTCTGGCTAGTGGCTGCACAAGACTAGCAGAGTATTAAATTAATGAAAGAAAAGGTCAAAGGCATCCTCTGCCAGTCTTGGAGATTTGTTCTTCTTTCATCCTCCCTCCTCACTCTGTACGTCGACAGACACAGATGACTAATCAGGAAAGACTAATTTGACTAAACCATGGTGGCAATGCTGCCAAAACACGCTATAAAACCAATTAAAAAGCAAGATACCATTGCCTCATCGAATTTCTCTTCCTCATCTTTACTCTCTCACACTCTGTCCTGTCTCGATTTCTCCTCCCTCCTCTCTTGAGCCTGATGCCGGCCAGGTCTAATGTGTCAAGAGCCCATTTGTGCTGATCGTTATTATTTTAGTGATGATTTCTTCCCTTTTTTCACACCCCCCACATACACATACACTCCAGATACACACAGAGAAATTCCCTGGTTGAGATGATTTAAAGTGTGTGAGAGAGAGTAAAGGATTAATCAAACCCTAAAGTGTTCAGCCATGCTCACTCACTCTCTCTCTCACACACACACACTCACACACACACAACACACTCTCTGAGACCACTAGTGAAAATGCCTCTATTTAGCATTTTTATAATTAAACAGGCTACATTTTTTGCATGAACTCCAAGGAAACAAGAACATCTGACCGTCTGTATAAAAGAGTCACATGATCAATGTTACAAATTTAGTTATGTGATTCCCAAGCTAACAAAGACATGTTCTAAGAATGTTTTGCTAACGTTCACATTAAGTTATAAAAACATTATTTTTCAATGTTCTCTGAACATCCAGTTTTTTCTTGGTCATGCGAATGTTAAGGGAACATTCCAGTTACTAATTTAGCAAACAGAAAATGGAACATTTAAGAATTTTTAGAGAACATTATAAAGTACTGTAACAAGTATAACATTAAAAAAAAAAAAAAAAAATATATAGAAGAACATTCAACTAAAGGAAAAAAACGTTCCATGAGCGATGCATAAATAATGTTTTTGTGCGAAAGTTGAGAACATTATTAAAAACCAGATAACTTTTGTTAAAAAAGTTACTAGAATAATGTTCGCTCATAACTTTGAGAGAATCTTGCCAGAATGTTCTGAGAACGTTCCTTGTTAACTGGGTAGTGACCAAGATATAGTGCAGATATTAAAATAGTTCATTTTCACTTTCAAACTTCTTTGTTTGGTTTAGATGTTTGAGTCCCAGATTTTCAATGTGTCTTAGGTCTTTAAAGGTGCCCCAAAATAATCATAATGAATCCTTATATAGATTCATTACTGCATACATAATATACTCTCCACCTGTGCTCAAGTGGTGACACTTATCTCAAGAAAGCAGCCTATCCATTCACCCCTAAAACCAGCTATCTTCTCCCTTCCATTCTCACTGACCCGTCTGACCCATAACCCTAATGACCTGAGACCTTCTGATAACACCAGAGGCTCACCTGTGGGGTTTGGGGAAGAGGAAGTTGGTGTTATTGGGCTTGCGGATGAAGTACTCATCTGCCACTCTGCTGATGGCTTGGATGTTCTCCTTTTTGGAAGGTTTCTCGAGAAACAGAGGGGTTTCTACTTTGGGTCGCAGCATCCCCAGGTATGGAGGCAACATGTGGATGAAGATCTAGAAGAAATGCAGTAAAAACAGGCCCATTAAACCTCAGGTTCTTCTAATTCGGACATATAAAGACTTTCAAAAATAGCAGAAACACATTTACGTGTTCTGAAGAAAGTGTGAGTGGAGGGAGATTGCTAATGCAAACTTAAAGGCCCCTCCTTCAATGCAAGTCCACACGATTTTTATAATTAATTTTTTTTATTTTTTATTATAGATGTCAGGCAGCAATGAAAATTTAGGGTTTGAAAATTAAAGTCTGCATGAAATGGAAGTGAAAAAGACTTGCGTACGGCCGTCTGCCGGAAGCTAGTTATTTTAGTCGATAAAGTTTTAAATATGGACATTTTTCTTCCATCAGAAGGCCTTTATGAACCCCATCAGAGCCGTTTTGAGCACTTATATCACGGATTGATGCGCTTTGATGGACTTCCAAAAAATATATACCCATTGACACCCATTATAACGCTTGGAAGAGCCAGGACATTTTTTTTTAAATAACCTTTTTTTAAAGAAGAATATCATATACACCTAGGATGGCTTCAGGGTGAGTAAATCATGGGCTAATTTGAATTTTTGGGTGAACTATCCCTTTAATTAAAAGCACTACAGTGCTTCTTAAAACTGAGTGTTGAGTTGTGTAGAGATGGCTGAGTCCTCGCTTCCTCTGCATGACTTCACAAAGGATCTAAAAGAAAGAGACAGACTGCATTCGCCCAGCACATCATCTTTCAGCCTTGCATCACGTGTCTATTTTCACATGGCCTTGCTGTTACGAGTGAATGTCCTGCAAAACTGAACTGAATCTGAATAAAGAAATGCTGCAATAAATAATCTTTAGAAATACATGTAGGGTTGTGCTTGAGACGGGTGTGAATAGAAGGTGTAAAAGGGTCGCTGTGGTGTGATGGAGAAGCCGTGACTCTAATAATTTTAAATAATGTCGAGCTTACAGCCATCAATAAAGGTTAATAGTCTAACATAATAGGCAGATTTTTGAAAAGATGCTTTTATTTTGCTGCACAGTCTGTTCGCTAAACTGAATTTCCTATTTTTAGCCTTTATCTATTTTTGTCTATTTAACATTTTTATCCTTTTTTCATAAGTTTGTAATTGGCCGACAGGGCTGTTTTGGAGTGTCAGGGAATAAAAGAAAATGCTAAATGGAAATGTTTTCTGCATCTGTCATTTTAACAATGTAGCCCTCAATTTGTTGAAAGCCGCTGACTCCACAAAAGTTTCACAAAAGGGTGTGCATCTCATTACAAAAGCGGGCTGATTTTGTGTTTTGCTAATGTTTTACTTATTCTCAACCAAAAATGTAAAAACATTTCTGGTCCAAGAAAGACTTTAAAGATACACTAAGGAACTTTTTTTTGTTCAAAATTAACAAAATGTAAATAATGAGTCATCATCAATCCTTCTCCCAAAATGTGTTTTTGTCTTACCCTGATTCACAATGGTATGCCTATTATAAGTGTTTATACTTTAGACATGTCTGGATGGTTTGTGCGGGAAATTGTGTACATCCATCACTGGCGCATGTGTGTCTCGTCACATCCGTAAATATAGAGAAGTTTCTCCGGCTACTTTGACGCGTGTCTGGTGTGAGAGTGACAGAGGTTAGTTTCACAACGAGTGAGAAAGGTTGACATTGAGCAGTTAAATCTCCATCCTCCAAGAATCACTCGTTTTAAACAAGCGCCGAACAGAGGAGAGTCTGCAGGAGAAAAGAGAACGAGAGCTCGTAATAAAACAAGAATCAACATTGGCTTGGCTTTTCGGAGATGGAGAGAACTGAAGGATTTGAAATGTTGTAAAAGCAACGCAGAGATGATGGGGTTTCTATTACTCAACATATGAGTAAAGTATTTTATTGAATATATAAATTGTCATGTATAGCTCTCTAACAGAGTTAATTATAAAGCATTATCTATTGTGAAGGCTCAATGGGCTTTATGCACAGCTGCACTACTTCCTGAACTTCAGCCAGCTCTTTGTTTCCTGTCTGCCATTCTTGGACAAACTGATTAATCCAGGTGTGTCTGATTATTGTTACTGAGGTCAGGCACACCTGGATTAATCAGTTTGTCCAAGAATGGCAGACAGGAAACAAAGAGCTGGCTGAAGTTCAGGAAGTAGTGCAGCTGTGCATAAAGCCCATTTCATTATGGTTGTTGTAGCGCTGTCAAGGAAGTGCCGTGTGTATTAACGGGTAAAGATACAGTAACGACTTCAGCTAGTCAGCTTGAGATCCTTGGATCCAGATCTAATCTGGTTATATCTCTTAAAACTATAGTGAATGTTTTATGAGCAGTATAATCATATTCATCCGCACAGTCACACAGAGATGAAGCACAACAACAATGTTCCTCTGCAAAATGCATGCAGTTTTGTTTTTTTAACCGCTAAAGGGACAAAAGTTACATTGTGTACCTTTAACTATAACTTCATTGATCAAAATTCTAGTTTGTTCAAATACCTTTTCAGATCTTTTGATCTAAAGGACAAAATAAGCGTGTGTAATTTACATTTGAACACGTCCGGAGACAAGGGAAAAACACACAGAGAGCATCAGCTTTAGTTTCTGATCTGACAGCCGCAAGACCAGCCGAACGCTGTGAGTGTGTGTTAGAAATCAGGAATGGTGAGAGAACATTGTGCTTGGTACGTTTTTCATCTTCAAACCAAACTTGGGTCTTCAGTCAACAAAGTTTAAATCCCGTCTGTCTAGAGCTCTTCCCATAATGTTACTCATGAGGTCAGTAGACGGAGAGAAGACGGTCTTTTGTGGCTGTTTCAACACATTCGATCACATGAGCGTTTACACTACGAAAGCAATCCGGTTTAATGCGTTTTCATCTACCTCTGGAAGTAGCCGAAGGTGGACAAGCTCAAAAAGTTTTAGACCCTGTTTACACCTGTATTTATCGTCGTCCACTTGTGATCCGGTCAACCAAAACGCATCTTAATACCAGGAGTAAACAGGGCCTGAGACCTTCTCTGACACTTTGACTGGAGGTCTCCTGTACTGACCTTGCGCACCCAGAGAGGCATTTGGTGTGTGTTGGGGGAACGATGGTGAAGGTTGAGCACCACAACACTGAGGATGACGGAGCAGGTGACCAGGATCATGGTGAACATCAGGTAGTTGACGATAAGGGGAACACCCAGAGATGTTTCTGGGACCTTGTTGGCCAGCAGAAGCAGGAAGACAGTTAAAGTCAGCAGTACGTTGATTGAAAGACCCATCTTCTCCCCTGAAAAGAAAAGAGAGCTCCTCTTGATCTACTCGTGCATACAAAAGACATACTTATACAGAGTCTTAATGTGCTTTTTTGTGATTCGGTTAATTGTACTATATAATGGAATTAATAGACCAGACTGTAAAAGCAGCGCAATAAGCTTGTACTAATGATCCCTTCATTATGTGTTACACTCTTAACTGGTAGAACTGAAAGATTGATCTTGTTGTAGCAGGAGCTTATCCATGCAGGTAAAAGATCTATTTATAATGGGCAATAATTGGACATTCATTAGTTCAAGGTCAATAACACCTCACTCTAATAAAAAGTTATTTATATTGGTGGTTGTGTTGGACAACCATCTGAGTTTTTCCACCCGCATTTTAACAACAGCCCGATTGTGCAGGTTTGCTCTTTACAACAGCAGAGTATGTGATTCAACTTCTTGTCATCTCAAGACTGGACTAGTGGACGCCTAGTCTTCAACCAGTCTAAATCCGCGGTCACACTAGACTTTGAGCATGCGACACTACAACGGTCGTGACATGGCGTCCCGCTCTGAAGCGTCGTTTTTATAAACATGAATTCAACATATAACAAATAGTAATACACTCAAAATGTAAAAAAATATACAATCTACTCGACTTAACTGCAAAAAATATTATTCTAATAATTCCGCCAAGGGGTCACACCGAGACATATTGTTCTTCTACAGGTCACTCGTCTCCACGTGATGCGAATTCGCAGCTCAGAGTTCACCAAACTTGAACTTTGGAATGCAGCGAAATAAAAAAACAATTTAAAAAAACAGAGCAAAGACTCTTTACCGGCATCAGGTGGTAAGTAGAAGTTAAAGATGGCAATGATGGTGATGAGGATACAGGGCAGGACGATATTAAACACGTAATACATGGGCTTCCTCTCGATGATCAGGTAGAAGGTGATGTCCTCATACAGGTCCTCTCGCATATTCTTCTGAGAAACCTTATGACGAATGTGCCATTCTCCACTCTCTGGGATGACAGAAGATATGATGATGAGAAAAACAAAATGGTGTTTGTCTCTGTGTGTAGGTGTAGTGTTCAAACAATACAATGACATTATACAACATTGCCATTTTGAGTGCAATCAACCAGTCATTAGGTGATTTTTTTTTTTTAAATATAAAATGTTTCAAGTATTAAGTGTATTAAAACATCCCATTAAAGAGGACCTATTATACTACTTAACATGTTCAACTTTTTTTAGTGTGTAATGTTGCTGTTTAAGCAGGAAAATGGTTTGCAAAGTTGCAAAGCAAAGGCAGTTCTTCTCTATATCAGTGTCACTGTTTCTGAACTCCCTGAAGTCTTGAGTTTTCTTCCAGGAACAAACACGTCACAATATTCCTCATTTAAATAATTCCCACCCAAGGCATACGCAGAATAAAGGGATGAGGCCTGGTTGAGTTAGTTAGTAGTGTGTTGAAACCAAGCGGAAACCTGCCTGTCTCTCTCTTGAATCCAACACGGAAGAGACTTAAACTGCAATGCATCGACCGGCTGCAAAAGAGTCAATCCCATAGACCCCCCATGTTAAAATGCCCAACTTTACAGCAGAAAAAAATATGTTTACAGCCTGGTACAAAAAGTGGTTTTGGTCTTTATAGCTAATTTTGCCCTTCATGACAACTGTGAGGGGGGTGAATTTTTTTATAACGCATCTGTTTAAAAATATTAAAGGGATAGTTCACCCAAAAATGAAAATTAGCCCATGATTTACTCACCCTGAAGCCATCCTAGGTGTATATGGCATTCTTCTTTCAGACTAATACAATCGGAGTTATATTAAAAACTGTCCTGGCTCTTCCAAGCTTGATAATGGGAGTGAATGGCTTTCTGTCTTTGGAAGTCCATCAAAGTGCATCTATTCATGATTAAAGAGCTCCACAGCTCTACGGGGGTTCGTAAAGGTCTTCTGAAGTGAAGCGATGTGTTCGTGTAAGAAAAATATCCATATTTAAAACTTTATTGACTAAAATAACAAGCTTCCGGCAGATGGTCGTACGCATCGATTTACGCCAAAAGAGTAACACTTGAACTTACTAAGCTAGTTATTTTATGAGCTACACTTCAGAAGGCCTTTATTAACTCCCGGAGACACGTGGAGCACTTTAATCATGAATAGATGTGCTTTGATGGACTTCCAAAAATAGACAGCCATTTACTCCCATTATCAAGCTTGGAAGAGCCAGGACAATTTTTAATACAACTCCGATTGTATTCGTCTGAAAGAAGAATGTCATATTATCCTAGGATGGCTTCAGGGTGAGTAAAACATGGGCTAATTTTCATTTTTTGGAGAACTAGCCCTTTAAGCCCTAAAGTTCTGCATAATTAAGGGCGTGGCCACTTGAGTGACAGGTGGATTGCCGCTGCTGTGACTACTAGCCGTTTGTCTGCTGTCTGTTAGCCGTCATGTCACCTCAGCTAATCCGCCTCTTTGCCCATTTTCGTTCATCCAAGATGGCGACGGCCGGCTCCGCCCAACTCTTCAGAAACCTATGGATGACATCACGGACACTACATCCATATTTTTTGGGCTGAAACTCATGGTTATGATAGGAGGCGGGACATTTCCGAACATGCTGGAAGCGGTTGACCAATCACAATACACTGGTATAGCTGACCAATCAGAGCACACTGCGCTTTTCAGAAGGAGGGGCTTCATAGAGACAGGAACTAAACAAAGTGTTACTGACAGACTGGGAAGAGAGGAGCTGCAACAATGGAGAATATGGGGAAAATAATGTGTTTTCTGAACATTCAAGCATCGCCCAAAAACTAAATCAAGAGTTTGTAACAGGGCATAATAGGTCCTCTTTAAAAGTATATAAAATAAAATAAAAAGTTAAAATGACATTTCACTTCAAAGGCTGAAATAAGGTATAAAACTAGATGGGTTCAAGACAATCTTTCACATTGGCTTGAAAAATCTTTGTCTGAATGTTTAAAAGGTTGTTGTGCATTGTGACAGTGTTAGTGCGCCATTACCGCTGAAGCCTGTGTCCAAGACTATCTCTCGGATTTCATTTCCATTCTTATCAAGGCCAGGCTGCAGATCCACTTCGGAGGAATCATACGTATAAGATTGGAAAACCATGGTGCAATTTTGCCAGTCAAAAGGAAAGTATGTCACCTGCAGATGGAGAATGTGATTTGTGCATGTTAGTGTGTGTGTGCGCGTCTGGCTGACGAACATCTTCCTTTAATCATCTCTCTTTCTGATTTCACACATGTAAAGACCAGACGGAACATCATCAAACGCAGCCAAACTAGAGCGAGGCCAAACAAAAGCAGCAATACAAATGAGGAGGGGGAAAAGTTCACAAAACAAGTACAAAAGTGAGAGAGATTGCCACTTATATGAGGTAAATAAGACTCTTTTAAACAAGAAATTCACCCCAGCAGTGTACAACTGTAATATATTCATAGTGCAGTTGTGCTGAGTATAAACACTTGTGATTTAATGCGTCATTAAACGTCTTATGTTTCGACACATCATTTACAGTATTTAAAGGTCTCATCCATAACTTACTCTTATTACTACAGTATTTACTGAAATGTGCTGAAAATTCATCAAGAACAAGAACTAAAAAATGAGTGCTAAAAAGAAAACATTAATGTACCATCACCTATAATTTAAATGCACATCTTGAATTGTTATGCCATGCTGTTAATGTTTCACAGCACTGATTTAAACAATTAAAACATTATGGAGCACTTGATGTTTTTATTGGTCCATTATGCAGTACAGAATGTCTGTTGTGTTGCAGAATTTACCTTCACTCCGCAAGAACTCCTGAAAAGAGCAGGTGGAGTCCACGTCACACGGCCATTACTGTAGGCCTGCACGTGGACCTGTAGAGCTACATTGAACACGCCGTCATTACTGCACACACAAACACACACAAACAGAAGTTTAAGCACAGATAAACTTGCATAGCGACTACAAACCTAAACCTCCACATTGAGGCAATTTGAATGGTACCACTATTTTCCCCTGAAAGTCCACATTGACAATATCAGATTCAAAATGAGAGTTTCTTTGGGTTTGTTTACACCGGGTGGTATTCCAGAAAGTAGGTTATGCGACTACGCAAGCGCAAGCGGATGACCTCAACTTTCAGTTGTAGCCACATCAACTTATTTTCTATCAATAGCCGCGTTTCCATTACCCTTCAAATTGCGCAAATTGAAATTGCGAATTGAAAATACGCCCAATGGAAACACGGCAATTTCCCAAAAACTCCCCTATATCGCAAAAAAGTTTTTACGCTCGCATGAGGTGGTTTTTCAGGCGATTTGAAAAATAAATATTTCACAAAACTGCAATGGAAACAGTTTTTGCGCATTTACAGACACCTGACGTAGATGACGCTGTGTGTTTGGACAGAATACGAGACAGAGTTCTTTATTAAATTGATAAAAGAATTACAGGAATACTGGATTCTAAACCTCAAAGAAATGTCACAATCAAGACCTTGAAGCAGATCTGAGGGAGAAACATCCAGAAACACCTCATATGTGCCGCTAACAAGTATAAGGGTCTTTCCTTGTCATTAATGCTTGGACAACACACCTATCACCATTAAAAAAATAATGGCTAGTGCGGCGGCTGGGATATACTTAAACCTACTAACATCCATCACCATGATTTTTGGAATGACTTTTGTAAAAAAACGTATGTTTCAGTCGCATAACATCGGTTAATGAAAACGGCGTCATTTCGCAATCTTTTTTTTATCGATATTTAGAAAATATCGCAAACGTTTTTTGCAAATCTGTAATGGAAACGCAGCTAGTGATGTGGTCTCTGCATTATGTCTTAGGTAGTCTGTAATGTGACGCATCTCTGCATTATGTCTTAGGTAGTCTGTAATGTGACGCATGCATCGGAGGTTTCTCTGAGTGCAGATACTGGCCCGCAGTCATACACAATCTTAAAGGGATACTTCACCTCTGGAAAGATGAATGTGTATTTAAAATAGGTCATTTATGTAGAAGAAATGTGAAATTATTTTTTAATTTGGAGCTTTCTAGACTAGGTAAAGCCAGAAAATGTATTTTTGGCTTATGTGGATGAAAGACAACTCCCAGAATGCATTTGCTTCGCTGCCCTAGGAGGCCACTCCCAAGCCACGCCTACCGGTTAGAGAGCGCAGTTGAAAACAACAAAGCTAGGCTACTAGCGAGTCTCCGTGATGAGTTTGCCCGGGATTTTGAGATCGCCCAAAATGTCCGGGATTTGGCTTTTGCGTTCTACTGTCGCCATTCATTATGTTTACTGTGGCGAGCAGGACGAGGCCGGTGGCGTCATTACTGAGACACACCGGTCTCATAGGCTATCTCTCACGGAGGAGCGGGAATTTTCTTAGCAATGTTAAAACGCACATCAACCAATCACTAGTTTAGCGTTCATGTAAACACTACATTCAGATTCACCAATCGGAATGAATTAAGTTAGATTGAAACAAAAGCACGGTGCGCATGTAAACAATGAATGGCGACTGCAGAAACCAAAAGCCGAATCCCGGACATTTTGGACGATCTCGACGGCCGGACATGTCCGGGGAAAAAGAGGATGGTAACCCCTACTACTCAGCTTTCTCCACAGAACAAGAGCCTGCTAGCTTAGCTTCCAAAGAAAGACGTCTGAACTATGTGTACATTCTGTAAGTGAGAATCCCACCTTCTATGGGCGGGCTGAAAACATGCGGGACAGCTCCTCCTACTGGCTGTAGTCTTTAGCCTCTGGCCAAAAAATCCTCCGATGACGCAATATGACGATTTTTGCCAGACAAAAAATACATAAATCTCTCGTCTCAGGGGGATATGAGGGTAGAAAGCACGGTCATTCGAAAATACTACAGGTTTTCTACTAATACGAAGCTGAATGCTAAATCCTGAAGTATCCCTTTAAAACACATTTCAGAGTCGACCCGAGAACTTAAAGGGAAGGTTTACACACACACACACACACACACACACACACACACACACACACACACACACACACACACACACACACACACACACACACACACACACACACACACACACACACACACACACACACACACACACACACACACACACACACACACACACACACACACACACACACACACACACACACACACACAAAACTCACCTTCTCCCAGGCGCTGGGAAATGGCACTGGCTCTTGTTCATCTTGTGTGTTGTTTATTGTCTTTGAATAAGGTAAGATTTACAATGGCTCACATTTCAGTCAAGCTATCATATGACTAGGGTACAAAATGTATGTACTATTTTTTTTTATATTTTTTTTTGGAGGTCGACAGGCAGTTATCATTGTCAGCTTAGAGTTATTGACATGTCACTGTCCAATTATGTTTTTTATGATATATTGTATGACTGTATCACAATAAGTAAGAGTAATACCTACAATTAAGATGGATTGACCATTTGAGCCCTTAAACCGTACGGCACTGGTGTATAATCCTCATAGGACACAAAACAGGCATTTAAAACTTCCCATCTATTACGGTAATGGTGCTGTGGGACTCCAAGATCTCCCTCATTGAACAGTGTGTGGGATGCCGTTTGTGTGTGTGTGTGTGTGTGTGTGTGTGTGTGTGTTTGTGTCTGTGTGTGTGTGTGTGTGTGTGTGTGTGTGTGTGTGTGTGTGTGTGTGTGTGTGTGTGTGTGTGTGTGTGTGTGTGTGTGTGTGTGTGTGTGTGTGTGTGTGTGAGAACGCTGGACCAGAGAGGCTTATAGCGGACAGCAGTGTTGTTTAATTGGCTATAAAGCAGAGATGAATGAAGGAGGCAGGATATTTACACCAGCAGTGATGAGGGTCTACCTGGGCATTACAGCGAGAGTGTGTGAGAAAGGAACAGATAGAGAGAGAAAGTAATGTGTGTGTGCATGCATCTCTCGACAAGCTTCACAAGCGCTTTGATAATTTCTTTGTTATTTTTGCTGTTCTTGCAGAAACTCAACAAAGACTCTCTAAGATAATGTGCCTGACACTAGGCTTTCTGAGATAATATGTGAAGCATCACACACACACACACACACACACACACACACACAACTTACTTGTTGATGAGAACAATATCAGGAAGCCACACTTTTGAAGACGGGATACGCAACACATCAAATCCCCCATAATCTTTCGGGTTCCAGGAGAGGCGATAATCGTTCCACTCCTGCAAGAGTACAAAAGGTGTGTGTGAGTGTGTGTGTGTGTGTGTTCATGTACAGATAGATGAGGGTCATCGTTGAAATTATAAGTACAACCAGTTCATCATTTAATCAAATGATCTGGCTTGTGTCATTAACTATACCAAATGCAATATCTCTGCACATTTTTCAATACATATTATGAACGGCATTTGCATAATCTTTCATTTTGCATTCAAAGTTATGCTATATTGATCCAAGATATTATTGTCAGAGTTTGTCTTGTGAGGTAACGTGGTAATTTCAGTCCACTAAATTGTCATGACAGATGATGGATAACTTTTCTTCGATGCAAATAAAGCTTTATGAATTTGAACAGCGCTTCAAGACGTTATTTCTCAAAATGACACACAGGAGTTGAAAGAAATCGTGCTGACTTACCAAGTTCATAATAACAACAGTGTTCATCTCCTCATCTTTCATGTTCTAGGACACAAAAAAAATATGACACACAACAAATAAAATTAATTAATTAATTCAATTAGTGAATGCACATGTGTTTAGAGTTTCAAAATGAGAGTTTATTTGGGTTTTACAATTACAATTTACAATATCTAGAGTGTCTGGCTGTGATTGTATGAGTGTGATGTTGCTTTTTTACAACAGTACAATAAACAAGTTTTTAATATTGAGCAAATCACATTTTAGACACAATACGGCCAGTTATTTAGTTTATTTTTACTCTACCAATGACAACAGTATCAAAGAAATATCAGCAATCTTGGAACGCCGCTTCCCGAACTGGCGGCTCTATAAAATGAACTCAAGAATCCCAATTTAAAGCAATTTCAACACTATGCTATATTGGGCAAGGTAAATCATATTTAAAAAATGTGAGACATTTCTCTAGCCTTACCTCCATAGCAGGAGCTCTTGTGAATGTAAAAAACACCGTAAACCATCTAGCACTATACACTTATTTATGGACACTTAATATTCAACAATATTATTGATCTGGATGCATTGACACCATTATATGAGAACTGAGCTGAGCTGCACGATGACATCACTGTTTTCTACAGATCGGCTGTATATGAAGACTTCAGATGCAAAAGTCTCAAAGTGCCATCTGAAATTTTCTTCTAGAATGATCATTTTTATCAAGCTTGTATGTTTATGTTCAGTTATTTCACTTAAATGGCAATGAAAATTACCTGTTAATTGTCATTAAAGTGAAATTACTGACTCTATATACACACAAGCTTGATAAAAATGCTCATTTTAGAAGAATATTTCAGCTGGCACTCAGAGGCTTTTGCATGTGAAGTCTTCATATATATAAATGAATTAAATAAATAACTTTTTTACAACAGAGATGAATCACTGAACTTACTTAAGCTGGACTATGACAGTATTTTCTTCTAGATCTGCTGTACAGCAGAAACAAACTTTATTTTTGCATTATTTTCCTGTTATCACCGTAAAGCTGCTTTGAAACAATCTGTACTGTAAAAAGCGTGTAAATTGGCGTGTTTCCTTGACGGTTGATACACAAATGGGGGAGTTGAGAAGAAAAACATTGAGCATTTCTATAATGAAGAATCCCCAAATTCTCTGCAACTGTTTAAAGCCAACACAAATAATGGGAACACTGGCTCCAATGGGAGAAGGGGGTGATGGGAAATGATTAGCAGACAAGGGAAAGACTTGAGACTCAATGTTAGATCAGTACACAGTCCTGAATGCTATTTAAAACTAGCGTAGGAATGTCAGCTGTCAGTACAGAGCACAGACAGTGGGGGGGAAGGGTCAACACACACACACACACTCATATAGACATTTACACACTTCATATGATTAATATGCATGCAATGCCTTAAATGTGAGGATGCTTCCAGGCTGATTAAGAGTGATACATGAATAATATCTCAATATACATGTTGTTTTGGACACATTCGTTTGTTCGAGCAAAATTCCCCTTAAAATCACTGTTCATGAAGCCTGTAATGTTCCTTTCTGTTCGGAGTAATGAAAACAAAACATTGATAAGAAAGTGCAAATGCAAATCTGTGTGTGCACTGTTATCCGAGACCGGGTTATTAAATCCCTGTGTTTCGCATACCAAATTCACACACTGAACAGCTGAACCAATCATCAGACCTGCTTCAAACCAGCTTTTATCATGGGCCTGCAAAGAATGGGAGAGGTTTTCCTTTGGCTAATTTATCCTAACTCTAATTAATAGCGCTTTGTAAAGCGGCCATATTATATGATTTCATTTTTATGAGGATCGTAACCAGTCATATTTTTTCCACACCCTGTGAGACTTAAACGGTCTGTTTTTTGCTGATGTGCCTTTAAGAAATACATGTGAAAATGTTTTTGACTCACAACTTATGATGAACAGGGTGTCTGAAGGTTTTATGAAGGTACATTTAAGACTTTTTAAAGACCTTTTTAAGACCAAGTAAAGAAAATTTAAGGAATAAATTAAAGGGAACACGATACATAATGTATCTCTAAATGTAAACGTCTAAGGAGTTGTATCAATCCATCTTCCTCAATTATTTTTGTCTTCTTTTTCAGTGCAAATGTCTAAAGATTCTTAAATCAAGATACATTTACTGGAGATACAAAATGTGTGAGTTTATGATTAAAACAAGCACAAATATCTGCCAATGGGCTCAGGAAAAATTTAAAAAAATAATTCAAAGGGATGTTTTCATAACTCATTGATAGATATTTGTTCTTGTTAAAAATTTTAAGACCTAATTTTCATCACAAACATGTATCTTGATTTAAAGATGTTTAGATATTTGTATTGGAAAACTGGACAAAAATATTGAGGAAGATACACATTTTTTGCAATGTACGCAACATTTCATGCCATGACTTTATGAATTTAAGACGTTCTGCTCTGATTTAAGATCTTATTAAGGTCTTAATTTGTGTACGGTCGAATTACAGTAAGATGTTTTAAAACCCACAGAAACCCTGGATAAAATGACGAGCTTTTCAGTCAGACAATCATAATCATTATTAACTTTATTTGTATAGCACCTTTCATTCAAGAAATTCAGATTAAAGTGCTTCTCAATAAAAAAAGCACTACAATAAGTACCAAGTAATTCACATAAAAAATAAAAATAAAATAATCAATATAACATAAGATTAGTCAAATTAATTTCTATCGTGCTTTTCACAACACTCATTATTTCAAAGCAGCCTTTAAAAAGTCATACTAACCATTAAGATGAGAGATGAGACCCACTTTATTTTCCCTGCTCAGTTAAAACCAGCCTAATCTGGTTGGCTGGTCTGAGCTGGTTTAAGTTAGATGCAGCTGGTTTAAACTGGTCAAACTGGTGTCCAAATGTTTGGTCAGCTGGACTCCCAGGCATCTGAAGAAGTTGCCGAAACCCCTCTAAAACCAGTCTGCTAATGACCAGGCTGGAAGACCAGCTTAGGCTGGTTTTAGCTGTTTTTTTCCCACCAGGGTTAATAATAAAATGAATGATAATATAAAACAACAATGGCATGTGCCCATTAAGTTACATAAATGTGTGTGTGTATCTCATACCAGGCTGACGAATGCTGAAAGGGTCATGCCTATCCTCACGACGACCCTTTCCTCTGGGCTCCTTGCAGGACGGACTTTAACGTTGTATGAAGAAAACAGTTTCTTCATCAGCTTACCTTCTGATTCTGATGCACCTAGGAGAGATGATGTCTTTCAGGTAAATAGAGCAGTACAACTCTCTTCTACCCTTCAGTCTTCAATCACTGTAATACTTATGAGTTCTGACAGACACATCACTGTCCTGCACTGACTAGCTTTCGCAACTGTCTTGATAAGGTCGGGAATGTAAAATCTCTGAAGTGACTCCCATGATAATTGTGACGAATGTCGATCTATAATGACGTAAAAGTCGCTTGAATCCCGATTTGACTGTTCAGATTGCGGTCGCATTGCAAAACATCTGACCTGTATCGGATTTAGTACCACATATTGAAGTGGCCCAAATCAGAACGGAAAAGATCAGATTCAATGTGGTTTTTGCCGTTCACACTGTCATGACAAAAACAGATCGGAGTCACATATGAGCAAATAAATCGGATTTGGGCAACAATTACCAGCAATCTGAGCCTAGCCTGAGGGTGCGTTTACACGACAACTATATGCTTAAAATGTAGAAGTTTTCCTTTGTTTTCCGTGTACAGACGACACCATTGTAAAAACGATCTTCATTCACACGGATCCGCGAAAACGACCAAAAAACGCTGTATTCTGCTGCCAGGCCGTTAGATGGCGATGAAACACTATAGATTAAACATGTAATACGCATGTGCATGACGTCATCGTTTTCACAGATTCACGTTTTTATCGTTTAGACCGTTTTCAAAAACTTGCACTTTGAAACCGTTTTCAAAAGTTGAAAACGTGTAAACGAACGGCCAAAACGCATAAAAAGTTTTCCGTTTTTAGTTGAAAGCGGTGTTGTATAGGCCTAAGTCTTTAATCTTAAGAATCTTTTAAGTATTAAAAGTCTTGCAGGTTGAAAGACAGAATATGTCTTGTGCATAAGGCAGTTTACAACCTAATCTTTGAGCAAAGCAAAGTGAGTGTAATGACGGATGGATGGATTTGAGCTCTGAACATAAAGGCGAACAGATAAGAGCCTCACGAATAGCCTTGGGTTTTCGCAGTTTTGAGGGTGACTGTTTACTCCAGCGCCCCGGCCATCTCTGAGGTTTATATGCATCATGTCTGCTGTTTTTTTCCCTCAGCTTTCGAAGGTTGGGCGCATTTATAAGCGGGCCTTCTAGGGGCGCCACATTCATCAAGTGTCGCCAGCTCGAGCCCCCCCAGAACACGAACTGACAGTAACAAACGACGCGCGTCACCTTCATTACCAGCGGCTGCTGCTCGGAGCATATGCACACACATTCACATGATTCTGACGGACTTTCTCTGCGAGTAATAACTTCAAGTGGCTTTTATTGAGAAAAGAAACCCCAACGCTGTACTGAAACTGCATGGAAATGAGAAATCTTTTTTTCTTTTCTTGTGCGAGCGTTTATATTGTGAAATAAATGAGGCCTTGCAGAGAATATGCCATCTGCTGCCCAGCAGTCCCATTGAAAGCTTCCCTACAATAATTACCACAATTAACCTCTCCGAAACACCTTTAAATCAACTTTTAATTTAAAGAGTTCCTGGTGAAAGTCTGACTCGAGGTTAATTTACAGTTTTCCCAGGGGTATTCATAAAACTGGTAATCTTGAACAAATGTCCCTTTTATTTTAATCACTTTGGTACTATTTTCACAAGTTGTAAATTCTCCTACCTGACTCTCATGCTTTCTGTTGTATACGTTTTCTTTCACACAAGCATTGTTTCAAAACACACAATTATTGTGACATGCCATTGTTAACATTTGGTTTAAGCACAAAAACATCAATTTATGGATCTTAATGACCAGTCAACCCAATAGGAAACAATGCGAGGTCAAATCACCCTTAGGGTGTTTCTGGATGAAAAATACTGTATAGAGTATATATTATTGCTACAGACATACAAGAAATACACTTATGTAATTTCTATGCGATGTGTTATCAAATGAACATATGAGACCACCACAAGGTTTTGTGCCAATTCTGAAAGTAGAATTGTTAAAGGCGTAATAATTGTACAGTATAATGCTATTATGGTTCGCTATAGACTGCAGACATATTGCATTCCTGACAAATGACTGACGTGATACTGCAGTTGACCTTTTCACACTTGGTGTTATATTAATTTGGCAGCCTCTGTCATACAGTAGTAAGACGTCTGTTTATTTATATATTATGGTATACTGTACTCTTTGACCAAACCATGACATATGTACATAAAATGATGTGTTAAATAACCATTAAGATAATTCGGATTAAACTGTACAATTAACGAGAACAGGTCAAATTACAGGCTTTATCTCATAATTGGAAACGTAGACGTTGTGAGAATTTAGTTAGTTAAAAAAAACATGTAGGTTAATGTTAGAAATGACTAAAATGATGTGGAAAACGGAACCAAACCAAAAAAAAGTAACGTTTTAATGATATTTTTCAAACCCCTCTGGTGTTTTAGGACCTCAGAACTTCGATTTACTATGATGTTACTTTTTAAGTTTACTGGGAAATGGGCATTTACACGTGTGAAAACACAACACACACATTCAGTTTGGAAACTTCAACTCAACTTACCTGCCATTGCGCTCAGGCCACAGAGGCAGCAGGAGACAATAAACCAGTCCTGGGCCTTCATGGCGATTCACCAAATGAAACCACAGGGATATCTTCATAGAAAGTCAACGTGAGGGTCCATACGTGTTTTTCCCAGCACAAGTCAAGACCGCTGTTACTGTGCTCGGGTTACAGGCGCGCGGCCGTATGCGCGCACTCACGGACCATGAGCGCACGCGCCCAGACCAAACGTCAGCTAACAAAATAGTATTTCAGAGAACTTATTTTTGTTACTTATTTTATTTTATTTTTAATCATAATTTCACATTTTTGTTTTCTTATTTGAAACGTATAAACTGCATGGCGTTAGCTACTTCTGCAAATAAGATTTCTATAAATGTAAATGCATTTATTGATGCCTCATCGATGTAGCATCTGTGTAAAAATTAGACACTTAAAATGTTGATAAGCTGTGCAGTCTTTGCAGTGTAAAGATGACAAAAGGTAGGCCTGAATTCACAAAAGGTATAGGCTACTGTTTTTCTAATACAAATCCATATCCACAGACTGAAAGAGCACATGAATGGTTTAACTCTATGTGTGTGACATTAAAAATCATGATCATTTCAAACTATTTCCTGCCTTACAAAGAGGCAGAGCACTCATGTAACCTACCCTACTTAAGGTAGTCATGAGTCTTCCCCCAAACGTGCTCTTTAAATAAGGAAAACTGATGTGTTTGAATCCACGCCAGCATATTTATTCAGTTCTGGGGTGCTTTTGGCGCAAGGCGGGGTGTAGCATTAATGTGCAGTACTTTTATGTAATTCATCAGAGTTGTTAAAAAGAATTATGCCGCTTTATCCCACCAATTAGATTAAAGGATGAGATTTATTCCGCTGCTCTCGAGTTTTGACACTTTGATGGGCCTTTTGAAATCAGAGGTCAGGGGATTGCTGAAGTTTTTCCTCCGCAGTTAGCCGGATAAAAGATGGAAACAGCTCTTTTTGGAAAGCCTGCTTTTTGCATGGGAACGAAGCGAAAGACTCTTGGAACACATGCCACCCGACTCCCGTTCATCCTCACTTCCCGTCCAGCCGTAATGGCGTCGTCCCACCATATTCACTGTTTGGTCCTCTGCCAATTTAATCATTATAGAAGTCAACTTAACAACCCATAACTAATGCTGACTCGCCTGTATAATTCTATTGAGATGACGAACGCTGGCACTTACCTGAGCGCCAATTAATACGCTTTGCTTTAAACGAGGGCATTGAATTATACGTTCATCTGAATGGCTGTTGTCACAGAGCGTTTACACACTCACAAGCAGAGAATAAAACAAACGACACTTTGGTTTTACAATCATACAAATATATTAGTTTTATTCAATAATGTTTAATAATACGTCTCCCATAGACTTATAGAAATAGATATAGATTCTATTGCAAATACGGGGCTGAGAGTTTATGCAGAATAGAGTATTAAGAGTAACAGTGAGTTAAATACTAAAACAGGAATCATCCTCCTCATCTTTTTTTTTTCTTCTCATTTTAATTGTTAATGTGTCCAGTAAATATTGGTACATGCATGACTGTATTGGGTTGTTCCTTCCAATATTGCAAAATACCACAGATGTGCTGTTTCCGTCCAAGTGGTCCAGTTGCACGAAGCCAAAGTTCGAGCGATTCTGCTGAGTCTGTCCGGGTGGTTATTGGTTTCTGTAGCTATAAAAATTAAAAATAGTGTCATCGTGGCTTTGACTGGAAGACCTTTGCTTTGTCTTGGTTTGGAAGACAAGAGAAAAACGAATATGGTTTATTTTCCTTTCTTTTGGAAGACTTCCTTACAATAACTTGGATAATCCATGCAGAACATACAAAATGTATGGGATTCCTTCGATATAAAGCAGACTCTCATTGTCCATAAGCACATCTCCGACTTGAACTGATATGAGGTGGGCATTTTAATATGCACACGCTTCAACGGTGACGGCAACAAACCAGCAGTCAGTTTTGTTGCAGGAGATCCCAAACAGTGTCCATTGAGGGTTTAAGATCATGACCTCTGTTGACCTTTAGATCAGGGATCAACATTCAACACACAGACCAAGAGTTCGGGCCCATCGCCATTGGTCACCAATTGTCTTTTTGATCTTCCCGAAGTGAGCTTAAATGGGACTGTTTGCATCACAAGGTTGAATGGCAACAACTCATATCCACACTGTTTCACTGATTTATACCAAGCAAACACAAATAAAACTGACAACGACCTTTTGTTTTCAGGGACACAAAAACTGAAGGAACAAACAGACAGTAAAAACACTGACATATTGGTTCATGATTCATATGTTTCAAAGTGTCACACGTTTAGGACCACAGACAGATGGAACGAAGAAGGGACTTAAAAAAATAACTGATAATATATATATATATATGTAATATTATAAAATTATAATAAAATATTTATAATGATTTTCTTAAAATATGACATATTAAATTCAAAATAATAAGTTATAATAGGCCTACCTATTTTATAAAAATAAAAGTTGAACTGCTTTTCATCCTGTGAGATGGGGAAGCCAAGGTTCCAGTGATTCTGTTGAGTTTTATAGATTAGACAGTAAAAACTGTTACATTGGTTCATGTTTCATATTTTTAAAAGTGTCAGCAAACGTCTAAAGAGAGATGGCCGTTCAAAAGAATAACTGATAATAATAATAATACATTTTTATAATTATAATTACATTCAAATACTTAATATTCCATTCAAAATAGGTAATAATACTACTTTAAATTTTTTACAAAAAAAGACAAAATAAAAACTGTATTTTCAGATTATTTCACGTAAAATTGAGCCGGGGGAGACTCGTCCAACGTCATCTCTTTCCAGCCACACAAACAGTAGTTAAACCCTAAACTAAAGGTTACCTCCACGGGACCGTGGGAGAACTTTGTGATTATACTAAAGCTGGGATGGAGCTAAAGAACTCAGATTTCTAAAGGTCACTCTCGCAACACACATCTGCTGAGAGACTAACACCCCACTGCTGTGTGTGCAATGCAGATGTGCGTTTAAAATGCAGCAGAGTTTCTCTCTCGTGGTCACACACACACACACACACACACACACACACATACGGAAGCAATGACATTCAGCTGAGGGGAAGCGTTGTACATTTGCACAGCGCTGTTGTGAGGGCTAAGAGATGTATCCTGGGGGACGAGACTTTGGTCGAAACATGGGAGGAGGGTTGAGTTTTTGTCTTTTCTGCTGCATTGCAGATACTGGGTTGGGGCTACTCCTCAAAGTCACGCACACATGAACACACACACTCACGCAAAGCAATTACAGACACTGACGATCAGTAAATACAGGGTCTCTGCAGCTTAACAATTCTCTTATGTAAAATAATCTATCACACCACTGATGTTGAAAATATATCTTCAGAATCCACTTAATGCAAGAAGAAAATCACATCAAACAAATATGTCTGGAAAATGATGTTGTTCACTTTAACTGCTGTTGGTAATGATGATAAACTCATGTCTGATTGTCTATTAAGAGCCCAGACTGCAATAAATTATAACATGTATATGTTACACTTTATATATAGGCTATATATGACACAAACCACAGCAAACCACATCACTCTGGAGAAACAAACCAAAAAAAAGAAAGAAAAGTAAATGTGCTGCATTTTAAAACCCCAAAGGATTCTTGCAAACAATATGTGAAAAAAATCCAACCAAAACTAAGTGCCAACTAAAACATTACCTGAGGAAAATATGAATTTTAAAACAGGCCATGAACAGCAAACTTGGATGTTTTATAGATTCTATCTAAAAATGGACACAAACACACATATAAAAATAATGTATATTAGCAGCACACACACTGCACACAAATGATAGTGGCTTTGTTCACACCGCACACAAATCTGATTTGGTTTTCAAATATGATGACTTTGTAAATGAGGCGATCCGATCCGTCTGTTCAGATATTGTAGTGAATATAATGATGTGAAGTGTCAGCATGATGCCAAGAGACTTCACAACAACCGAGTCACTGTCATTTAGAAAGGGGGATGGAAATTTTGCGGTATTTTATGCATTAAGGCATAAAGTGTGTCAAAAATGCTGACTACCAGTGATGGTGAAAGTTACTTTTAAAAGTAATGTTACAATATTCCATCACTCCCTAAAAAAGCAACTAATTACATTACTTAGTTACTTTTTATGGAAAGTAATTTGTTGCATTACTCTTTCTCACCTGGGCTTGCTTGTTTGTTTTTAATAACAATTTAATTTAATTTTTTTTTGCTAACATAAAGGCCTTTTCACACCAAAAGTGAATAAATTCACGTCTGTACAGAAGAGGGCGCTGCTCAAACAAACCTTTCTGCTGTTCTGGATCACAGAAGAATAGGATGCTGATGAAAGTTTATCTAAAGTCATTTTTGCTTATTAGCGTGGCTGAATTGGATCATCGAAGGTCAGCAGCAAAGATATTGGTTAATAAAGTGAGATTAAATACATAAAGTACATTTGTGTTATTTATTTGATGGTTTTTGTAATATTCTGAGTTTGCATTTCACTGTTTTTATTCATTTTCAGGAATACTGAATCTGTTTGTGCAAGTGAGATATATATGCCTGTTCGCATTAGTCTACAGTAACCATCATGTTCACACACAACGCCTCTGCACTTACTCCTGATTTCTCTCAACAACAGCTGTCAGTCAATACATGGAAACAAAAGTAACTTGCATTACTTATTTGAAAAAGTAACTCAGATATTTTGATGTAAATAAAGATGTAAAAGTAATGCATTACCTTACTAGTTACTTGGCAAAGTAATCTGATTACATAACTTGTGTTACTTGTAATGTACTAGATAGAGAATGTCAGACAGTTAGAAAAAAATAGAGAAAAAGAGTCTAAATACAGAGCTCCAGATAATTTTGAGCACTTTGTATGACGTTACACACATACTGGATCCCGATTAACAACAACAACAACAACAACAGCAAAAATGACGATCTGACTGTTCAGCCAGAGATGACTCCAGAAGATTACAAATCTGATTGATTTCAAACCACATGGATGTGGTTTGTTTTTTGATTTGTTTATGTTTTTGCTATTTTGCAAAAAAGAAAAGAAAAAATCTGATTTTTTTGCAGTCGGTCTGAACAAAACCAATAGGTCAGATTTGATAAATCTATCTGAAATAACCTGGAGAGAAAAATAACATCTGTTTTTAAAGCATTTATCGACAATGAGTCAATAAAAGGGAGTGAACATGGAGCATATGGATCAACCCCATCCTGCAGCACAGAAAAAGGCAATCAGTGAAAAGGAAGACAACGTTTTAATTGTGTGTGTGTGTGTGTGTGTGTGTGTGTGTGTGTGTGTGTAAGGGGGGATCACAGTGTTCATGTCACAATAAATGATTTAATTAAGCACTAAGTAATACTGATGAACGATGCATACTTAATATAATCATTTGCAAAAAGCTTTGTAATTGCAGATTGTTAATATTATTGCTTGGTAATTAATTCAATGTGTAATATGTGTAACATAAACACTGAAAGTTGCTAGCTAATATATCAGTGTAGAATTAAGATCAGTCTGTTAATTATCTGTTAAGAGCTGATTACAATTACACAGACTAACCCTAACCAATAACCCAACATCATAATGACTTTCTGACCCAATGCTCATCCGCTGAAGTGCCTGTATCTTTCTAGAAAGACTGGAACTCGTGCAAATTACAATGAACAGATAGATTAAACTTAAATTAAATACCTTAAATGCAAACATATGCACAACATTGATGGGCAACACACACACACACACACACACACACACACACACACACACACACACACACACACACACACACACACACACACACACACACACACACACACACACACACACACACACACACACTGACAACATGACCAGGACATTCAAAGAAAGAAGAAACATAAAAAGACAGAAATATGATGTGCAAAAATGTCAGTTTAGTAAATGTATCAAATTGAAGTTTACAAGGTCATCTCTATCTATAAGTACACACGTACAGTGTTTTAATGGCTTGGCTATTCTGAAAAGCATTAGCCCTTAGCTTTCATCTTCTGGCCTCTGTGTTTATGGCTGAAAAATAGCAGGGAGATTGAGAGAGAAGCACTTAGCTGTGCACAGAGAGTGGTTTCATTAAAATAATTGTTAAATCACCCGATCTGGCCCTTATGCACACGCCAAATATATCAAAGCAAAAAAAGTACTAATGTTCTTTTTTTTCTTCTCTAATATTATGTTGTATTCACAATCAGCTCAAAGTGTCCCAAAGCAGATGTTATAATGGTAATTTAAGTGGCAGTTATGGCATTTCATCTTCTTTTGTACCCAAGCATTGGATTAGAAAGCCCTTACAAACACAAGAGCCTTTTTCGTTCAGTCAGGTTACAAGTTAGCACAAGCCCCATCGTGACATTTCAAAGTTTGAAAGAAGAGTGGGGATTGGAGATGCGAGACATTTGAAAGTAACTATCAATTTCATGGTCTAATTGTGATTAAACTGAATGAATGAACCATGCTAATCAAAGCACAGTTGTGCCTTCATACGACATTGCCTTTGTCATTTATTCAACCTTTGCTGTCTGTCCTGCTGGATTTTGTTTCTGTGTCGCATCCAGCTGTTACATAATTATGTGCTTTGGTCAACTTTTCCTTGATTGTGATTACAACAACACATGGACCTGCAAAACCTTAGGTAAATAGCCCTTCAGATATTACTGAACCAGTGGCAGCTGAATGAGCTGTGGACAATGCAAGACTTAAAGATTAACTTTGCCAATTTTCAATCCGCTTTTTATTGTTATAGTGTCAGTAGGATATGTAAAAGAACAATGTTTACTTGTTCTACATGTTACCTGGACCGAAAAATTGGCCCTAGAACACTGTTCGCAGTCATATAGTTTGAAATGTTGACTACAAACATGGAGGTTATCCGATTTTCTGGCACGACTGCCTACAACGGTCTGGATCCTTCACTGGAAATCGAAAGTAACTCACTCCTGATAAACGTTGACTCTTTGAACTCTTGCACCCGCGATCAACACAAGTCGACACCTATTTTGGTGCTTTCAAGTCATGTTGGAAAGATCATATTTACGAGTTGAATGGGCAACACAAAGTCATAAATACCAGTGGGAAGCTTAGGATTTTCTTTGAGCCACGATCTGTACGAGTTGGTGGCGTGTCAGTGTTGTCAATACAACAATATTTATAGGTATTTAGCAAGCAGTGACATTGTCAGGCTTTTTTTATTTACAAGAAAATAAGCTACGTGCCTGCACAAAATATGATAGCGTTGTAATACAACCATATGATAGAGTTTACAGTGGCTTCCTACATTAATTCAAAACATTAAAAAGCAAGACACACCTGATCCACATTCTTTGGTCTTCATTTTCTAGAAGTAGAGTTAAAAACCTTGCTGTATTTTTGTGTAGTTCATTAAGAGAAGGTACGATGGTCCGACGAAAGTGACTTGAACGCACCTGCCGTAAACACGACTTCCCAACTCCCAACTTCCCAAGAGGACTTGAATGCAGCAAACGTTTTGCTAAGAGGTATTTCCTACTAAAGCAAAGCAGTATTCGACTCTGGTAAGCTTTTCCACAGCAGATAGTGGGACTGGCCATGGATGGCAACATGCCCGGTGCATTATGGGTAAGTTTTCCTACCTATTTAGCATCTATTTTCTCTAGTCAGGTAGCACAGATTTATTTTTATGCACCTTTCTACTGTACAGGCAGCCGGATGTTATTGAAAGCCCATTTTGCCAGCGGTAAAGTCTCCCTTTAGGAAAAGCTAGAGTCTGAGATGAGCAATGTTGCTTGCAAAACTACAAACAGATTATAGAGTATGAAGAAAAATCAAGATGCCTTATAGTCTTATTGATGTGTACCTAGAAGCAATGAGATGCAGAATATTTGAAAACCAATCTGCTCGAGACGTTAAACGCAAACACAAACTTCTAGAACGGGGATTGTGCATGACCTGCGGGTGCTGTGAACTGTAATCTGGGAAAGATTGACATTCTGATCGAAATGTTGAAGAATTTCGCAAACATTCCAGATTTTTATAGTTTTTCCACTTCGGTCTTAATAACTTTGTTTCTCCCAATAATGCATTGCTGCAGGGGACTGAACCTATAATTATCGCAGACATAATTTCCTCAACACCAGGTGCACGTTATGAGAAATTATTCAGCTCAGCAGAAGAAAAGTTTGATTTTTGCACTTTGTTTAAGCTCTGCTCTTGATACCACAGTGATGATATAACCAGCAAGTTTATCTGTAAGGGACCCTAATAATTATGTATTTAAATAGGGAATTTTCTACATCCAAAATTATATTATAGCTACATTATATACACAACCGTTTAAAAGTAAACAACTCCGTCACAAAAAAAATTATATATATTTATATATTTGAAATAAACTATTCTTTCAAAACTTTCTCTTCATCATAAAATCCTGAAAATCATATTTTCCTCAAAAATATGAGGCAGCACTGCTGTTTTCAAACTTTATAATAATCAGAAATGTTTCTTGGGCAGCAAATCATCACATTAGAATGATTTCTGAAGGATCATGTGACACTGAAGACTGGAGTAATAATGCTGAAAATTTAAATTGTAATAACATTTCACAATATTACTGTTTTTACTCTATATTTAATCAAATTAACTTTGACTTTTTTCAAAAACATAAATAAAAAAAAAGCTTACCAACCCTAAACTTTTGAACGGTCGTGTATTATTAAATCATATTTCTATAATGTAGGTGATATGCATGAAAATATAATCAGGACTATTATTGCAAAGGAAGAAGTGCAATGTGTCACCAGGTTCCCTAATAGCACTCAAAACACATTTTCATTTACATACTGATATTATTAACAACTGGAGGTCAGACGTTACAGCTCTGTTTGTGCAAGGATTCCCGAAATGATTCCCTATGAGCTCCTCCGGGTCCAATTCTCCGGTTTTATCAGAAGAAAATAAAGCAGGATTGGGCTTTTCAGCAGTTGTGTTGTTTCATTTGGCTGGGTGAAGTGCCTTTGCTCTCAGGCAAATGTAATAGAATAAAACTGAATGTAGGGACATGAACTTTGGGAAACTTGCAGCCTCAGTAGTCAGCACATCTACTTTGAAAAACCCTGCTCTAAAGCAACACACATGCTAAGAAGGGAGGAGAGCGAGTGCAGCTGTACCAATATTGCTCTCTGGGCATATTGCAATGAGGAAAACAACGACTTATCATAACAAAATAAACAATAATGCCACCCTACTCCCTCTGATATGAGTCATCTTACAAATGATATTGTATTACTGTTCACGCACACACTCACACACACACACACACACACACACACACACACACACACACACACACACACACACACACACACACACACACACACACACACACACACACACACACACACACACACACACACACGTCCACCCTCCACAGACTCATCAGCGCAGGAGCCAGTGAGCATCATCATCCTAAGAGGAGGGGAACTTTTATTTAGTTAGTTATTTGGTGTGTGTGTGTGTGTGTGTGTGTGTGTGTGTGTGTGTGTGTGTGTGTGTGTGTGTGTGTGTGTGTGTGTGTGTGTGTGTGTGTGCATGTGGCTGCATCCTTAATGTTCCCCGGGAGAGTGTGCGGGGCTTTTCCTGTGTTGTGAAGTGGAAAATGGCTTCTGTCTCAAGCTAATCAAAGTGCAGAAGAGGTAGAGAAGGGAGAGGAGATTACAAACAAGGCTTAGAGATGGCGGGGGATCTCTGTAGAAAAAAAGAAAACAGATTTGGGGGATCTATAAATGCCTGAACAAAGGAAAAGAAAGGGTTTAAATGTCAAGCACGAATCGCTTCACAAAGAGGAAGTGTTTCTTCTCGAAATACGGAAGACGAAGATCCTTTCTTTCAGGTGTTGCTGTTCTTACAAAAGCGGCACTGCCACACTCTGACCCCAGACCATTACGGTTATTATTGCTCAGTATTCCCTTGGTTAGGGAAGCGGGAGAGACCAAAAAGGAAGTGCGGTGGGCATTAGACCTATCGGCAAGGGTCTTTCGAGCCCTGATGCATTGTTGGAAATGTCAAAGTTCTGAGGATCGGTGGAGGGACTACAAAACATTGTTTGTACCAAACCTCCCGTGCCACTGTTGGCGATCATGGTGTGTCCGTGCAAATGAAGCGTTTCTTCTCCTGCCGCTAGGATGCTGTGGGGACGGGAAGCACTTTTTCTTTCTTGCCGTTTTTATGGACGGGCGAGTCTGAGGTTTTGGCTGTTTTCCTAGGCGGGCTTTGCTCAGCAACCTCATGTAGCGATGGCTCCCTGTACATGGCAACTGGAGAGACAGGAGAAAAAGAGAGAGTCTTAAAGGGACAGTTCATCCTGAAATGAAAAGTCCGTCAACATTTAACCACAGGTAACGTGAGTTAAGTAATCAGATTACTTTTTTCAAGTAACAAGTGAAGTAACACATTACTGTTACATTTACAACAAAATATCTGAGTTACTTTTTGAAATAAGTTACTTTGTTTTTCCAGGAATTGACTGACAGCTCGCCTGTCCTCGTGTTGAGAGAAATCATGAGTAAGAGCAGAGGCGTTGTGTGTGAACATAATGGTTACTGTAGACTAATGTAAGCAGGCATTTACTCATCACACTTGCACAAAAAAATTGCACATAAACAGTATCAAATCAAATCAAATCAAGTCCCTTAAGGGACATGGTGATGGAAAAATATGGGATTGGATGGGAGGGAAAACATATATTTCAATGCAAAGTTTTGTGTTCCCCTGAGAAACTTTTTGCGTTCCCTACTATATAGTAGGTGATAAACAGTATGTATGTATGTCTGAATTCACAGGCAAAAAGTCCCCGGATGACCTATCCCTTCGGTGAGATTCTGAAGTGTGTATTTGATGGGCACTTTACTGTCCCATGAGGCCACGGGAGAGGATTTGTGAATGGCAGTGAAGCGACGCAACTGACACTGGTAGGTCACATGATAATGACAACATGGAAAATCTAGTACGTCCAGATTACATTCATACTACAAACATTCATACTAGAGCGTATGTTTTTTAGCTGTTGTGAATTACCAGTAATTACTTATTCAAAATAAGTACCTACTCAAGGGAGTATGAGATTTCAGACGCAGTCATTAAAAAACATAATTAGTTCAGGGCTCAACCATAAGGACTGCCCGATAGCCTCGGGATAGTTCACGCAACTCTCACTGTCTCTTACTGAGAGATCTAGCAGTTTTTAAGGCCTTTTTGTATGCAATAACACTTTCCTTCCACGAAATGCGAAATACCTCTAGTTTTTTTCAGCTACGCTGCTTTCTTAAGGGCCCGAGTGTGCTCGCTATACCACGGCTTCGGACTATTTTCCTTAATCTTCTTTAAGCGCAATGGAGCAACCGTGCATATGAAAGTTTATCATTTGCATATGTTTTTAAGCCTTGCCAATTTAAATATTCAAGCGCAAGAAGACGCGAAAGAGAGCTCGATTTCAATAGTGTGAAAAGTTTTGTGTGCGCACACAGTCGAAGCACGCGCCCAGCTCTCTTTCACGTCTTCACGCACTTGAAAGGTAAAAAAATGCCGGTCTCGGTGAGTATCCTTGTAAACATAGTGTGTTATATCTTAAATTAACATAAACATATTTGATTATATGTTCTTATTTCATAACTGACAGTTTACATGTCTTTTACAATATTTGAAATTTAGGCTAGTAGTTTTTGGTTTCACAACCGTATTTATTGAGGTAATGGGTTAAAAACAATTAAAATGTTATTTATTTATGACTTTTGTGGTGGGCAAAATGTTAGCAGGGCAAGTAAAAAGTAAAAAAAATTGGATTTAATTTGCAAATCAGCAGCAAATCAGCATTTTATAATGATTTCTGAAGGATCATGTGACACTGAAGACTGGAGTAATGATGCTGAAAATTCATCTTTGATCACAGGAATAAAATACATTTTAAAATAGATTAAAATAGAAAACATTTATTTTAGATTGTAATCATTTTTCACACTATTTTTACAATGTTTTAACTGTATTTTTCATCAAATAAATGCATAGAAAAAAAAAAAAAACGTACTTACAGACCTAAAACTTTTGAATGGTATCAACAAACGACAAATAATTTAATATTTTAAACAAAGACGTACCCTCTATGAGCTTGGGCAGGAAGTGAGCAGCTCCTTTGGTCTTTTTGACCCGATTTCCTTTCATGACCTGTCCGTCCCGGTTAATGCCAATGTACCAGGCCCGACCCGACTGCGTTTGGCGGTACAAGATCGAGGAGTATGTCACATAATAGTTCTCAAATACACACTCCTTAAACTTACACTCAGGCGTGAAATGTTCCTGTAACAGAGATACACAGATAGTGAGTTAACCAGAATATGCTGGCTCATACTGTATATAGCATATATATTGAGTTCAGCAATATCGGGAGGAAAATGGGCCTCACATTTCACTGTGACAGAATTGTGAAAGCATTAGTGATCCGAGGAACAGTAAATGAGGAAAGCGAACCCCCCTACACACTTTCTTATTACACATTTATCGACCACATGTGTTCTGTTCAGCGTAATCCCAAACTCAGACAAATTCCCAGACTCTCTTCATCCCTGCTGGAGACTCTCTCTCTCTCTCTCCTCCCATCCCATCTGTCTCTCTCTCTCTCTCTACCACCCTGTCATTTCGTAACCTTGTCAGGGAACAAACCAATTTCCAGGATTGATTGGGATCCTTGGTGTGACTGGTGAGCAGAGCAGCTGAATAAGGGGTTTACTCCTCTTCCTCTCTCTCGTGCTCGGATGTGTTTGTTTTGAAACACACCCCTCTGTCACCAAATTAAAGATCGAGCCTTCTTCATAAAACAGATTCATATTTTACCTGGTTTAATTGCATATCTGTAATTAAATCGTGTCCATTCAGGCTTTTGATCTTCCTGATGATTTTGATAATTGTGGCTCCTGTTTTAAAGTGCCCTATTAAAGAAAAGCATGCAATAAATAATATTTATTATTATTAGTAGTAGTATTAGTATTATACATTATAATATTATTATTATACGGGAAGTATTTAAAATATTTAAAATTATGAATAAAATTAATATAATATAATATAATAATGAATAATAAAATGTAGTTGCATTTATGGAAAGACTGAAATCATTTTATGCATATTTTTTCAACTTTCATCATGGCTTGAACTGCACTTTAAACATCTAAAATTAAAATGAAGCGTTCTCCATAAAACAGGTTCAAAATGTACCAGGCTTAATAGAATATCTGTAATTAAATTAAGGTCATTTAGGCTTTTGATCTTCATCATGGTTTTGATAGTCTTATCAAAGAAATGCATGTTATGAATAATAATAATAATTATTATTATTATTAAATATTAATATATTACAGGAAGTATTTTAAACACAAAACATTTAAAATAATGTATTAATATAATAATAAATAATACAATTTAATTGCATTTATATATTTTTTAACATTCATCAAGACTTGAGCTGGACATTAAACACCATTCGGAGCTCAAAGTTAAAGTCTATGCCAACTTTAATTATTTAATCACCAAATTTAATTGAACTGGAGCTTCCAGCTGAAGATGATTGAGTCTGAAAGCATCAGTGTGCCGAGGAACAGTAAATGAGGAGAGCGAAACCCACTACTACACACTTTCTTATTACACATTTATCGACAACATGAGTTATGTTCAGGTGAACATACAGTAAGTGTCTACATCCATGTTTACAATCCCAAACACTGCACATAACAGAAGATATTAAAAAAATTTATAATATTTAAACCCCTTCTATTGATATCAGGTTGATATCAATAGATATGCCGATTGATATCAGGCTGAGAAGAGAGTTTCAACCAGTATACCAAAAAGTGTTTGTGAAAAACATTGCCTAGCCTAGCTTTAAGGGATCCCTGTTGTCCTCCATAAAGGAGAAGAGCGATCAGGTTGACCTCTGGTGTTTTTGTCCTCCAGCCTGCAGTTCTCTCATTCACCAGCAGGTGTCAGAGCAGCACACGAGGCTCCGTGTGAGTGTCTTCATTCTGCTCAGACACTTTCACTGGCTTCTTACATATCATAACACAGTCTCTCTCACTTCCTTTTTTCCCTCTCTCCCCTGCCCTTTTAATCCAGGATTGTGTGATTTAGGGAAATCTGACTATTACAGAAGGATTTTTTGACATGTTATGTTGCATAAAGTTAATGAAGATGCAGGATGCTTGAGAATCTGCAGAATCCTCTGAATCCACAAACATCTCCTAGCAATCAGCAGAGGACTGGCATTCTGACAGGAGAGATGCCTCATCAGCCTCTTACACAGGCACAACATTTACACCAACATTTAAAGGGATAGTTCACACAGAAATGAAATGAACTCATATCGCTCCAAACCTGCACACCTTTTGCTTTTCAGTGGAAGGAGGAATTAAAAAAAACCTTCCATGCATCTCAGACTTTTAATATAGTTACATATAGAGGACTCTTCTTGTCCCTTTTTAAGCTTGTCAGATGAGATCATTATGAACTGTAGTTGAATAAAAAATAATCTCAATATATAAAAAATAAAACAACAAAGGGGTTATTTATTTAGAAATAAATATATATTTAGTCTTACTGTATTTTGCATTTATTTCAATCAAAATTATATTGTTGCTGCTATTATTCAGCTTACATCAGTGAGGGCCAATTGAAGCAATTTAAACCATGTATTACATATTGCTTATCCTATAAGTGGTGACAACTGATTCATTTATTTTATAAAGCCAAAATTTACTCACATTTGCCTTTTAGCGAGTGTTAATTGTGGAACCTGAGAGTAAAGAAGGGGACCAAAAAAAATTCCCCACAAAGACTTTCAAAAGGATTTCAGACATTGCCATGGTCCCGATAACGTAGAGTTTACCTACACAGACACACACACACACACACACACACACACACACACACACACACACACACACACACACACACACACACACACACACACACACACACACACACACACACACACACACACACACACACACACACACACACACACACACACACACACACACACACACACACATATATGGGGATATTTTGGGGATATTTAATTTAATTTTATCAATCAATAAATTCCTCTTGAAACAAACTTTGTTGTATTATTTTAATTTAATACTGTGAAGCTGCTTTGATACAATCT